>NC_142131.1:47127500-47435000 GCF_024610735.1 Ursus americanus | reverse complement strand
GAAGAACTTTGTAAAGCATTTTCAAATTGTTGCTTCTGTTCAAAAAATTTTCTTAGAATTTTAGTTTTCCTGTATTGATATCTTGAATTACAAGAGTTGGTTATTTTTACATATTTGGAAGATCAGCCTCAACCTTAAAATCCATTAAACACAGTCATACAGTCCAGTCATTAGGAAGGCTGCCTTCTGGCTTGTAACAATTTAGTGGTGGCTTACTTCTTGTCTAGATCAGTCAGCAGTGGATGAATTGAAGAGTAAACATTAAAAAGAATATTAGAAAATATCATTTGGCACTTTAAATATGTCAGGAAACACTTCCTATGAATTAGCTCATTTAATTGCACACGGAACCTACAAGGAGGGTACTATTATGAGCCCAGTTTTAAAGACGGGTCAACTATATGTCAGAGAGGTTAAGTAACTTTGCTCAAGTGAGTATGAGGTAGAGTCAGGTGAACCCAAGCAGTCTAACTTGAGAATCCAAACATGCCGACATGCAACCCTTCAGGGAAACTGTAGTTTCTTCGGAAAAAAAAAATAATAAGAGCTCCTGGGTGGCTCAGTTAGTTAAGCGTCTGATTCTTGGTTTCAGCTCGGGTCATAACCTCAGGGTCCTGGGATGGAGCCCTGCTTCCTTAGGGCTCCCTGCTCAGTGGGGAGTCTCTTCCTCCTTCTCCCTCTGTCCCCCCTTCTTGAACTCTCTCTCTCTCTCTCTAATAAATAAATAAAATCTTTAATACGTATATATATAGACATGTATGCACAAAACTGTTAAATCGCAACTAAAGGGCGTATGGGCTCAATGATCTGAATGAATCTGTACTACAGGCTCACTTAGGTAGCGCCACAGTGTTAAAATCAGACAAACTCAAAACAGAGAGATTCTTCACATCATGATCTAAGGGAAACTGATCTCCACGTGCATAAACTGTAGATTAAAAAAAAAGTAGGATGGGAGCCTTGGGATATATATAATCCCACATATAGGGACGCTTGGGTGGCTCAGTTGGTGAAACGTCTGCCTTCAGCTCAGGTCATGATCCTAGGGTCCTGGGATCGAGTCCCATGTCAGGCTCCTTGCTCAGCGGGGAGCCTGCTTCTCCCTCTGCCTGCCGCTCCCCTGCTTGTGCTCTCTCTCTTTCTCTGACAAATAAGTAATTCTTAAAATATATTTATAACCATATAGACTCAGATTCTCTGCTACCTAACTCTGAAATTTCCTTGAATAGCAGCTGCCTTTGCCTTTTTTTCTAAAAGACTGGTTTTGCTCACAACAATCTAGTTTGTCTGACAAACAAGCAGCTGGCAAATCAAGGGTGTGATATCGTGAGCTGCAAAGAGGGAGCGAGATGGGCCAATTCTGATTCCTATCTACCTTACGGTTCTTGTGCCACTTGGAATCTTATTGCCAGTTCCTCAGGACGGGTGTTTGGTGCCAAATGAGAGTTTGCTATTGGGTGGTGTGTGTGCACGTGTGTGTCCATGTGTATAGAGGGTGAGAGAGGAACTGTGGTGTGCCATGGGGAAATACACATGTGTGCCATCTGTGGAACCGCTCTGCAAACGGCCAGTACCCCAGGAGTGGTGTGAGGAGGAAGGAGTCGGGCTGGGAATAGCATTTCCTGACTGCCCACTCACAGGCTTGTTGCCAGAAGGTTTTATTTTTTCTCTAGGTTCTAGTCTTATGAAAAGATGATACTGCTGAAGCTGGGGAGGAGATTTTTTTTATAGAAATTAGAATGCTTAATTACAAGACTCTAATCTCCTGAGGTCAGGGACCATGTCTGTTTTATCCACCACTGTATACCCGCATCTAATACGCTACCTGGCATGAAGTCAGGACCTAGAGATATTTGTTGAATGAATAAATGAATAATAAATAAACGTAATATTTCTTATTTATGGGATCAGATCCTCCCAGTGAATTGCTCTCCTGGGTCACTGAGAAGCTGGCAACACAGGTTGCATTAAAAGTACGGGCTAGTTTCATAACCAAGGCTCTCTGACTCATTAGCAACACACACCCAGGTGGTTTCTTGTTTGTTTTTTCAGAAATGTGTAGATCAGAATTCACTCAACACGTATTTACCGATCTCTACTGTTTGAACACCGTTAGAGGGAATTGGGGATGGTGCACTTAACCAGGCAAAGAAGACCTTGTTCTCATAGAGCTTTCCTTCTTGTAGGTTAAGCCACAGAACAAGTAAACATTTAATGTGACCGGTGGTGATGAATGCTATGAAAACGTAGGGAAGAGAGTCAAAGAGTGACGAAGGAGCACTAACCCCATAGTGTAGCCCATCATCTCCCCTGGGGAAAGCTCTGTCCAGGGCCAGGGCTCAACTTGGTGAGGATTTTGTGGGGCCTTCCTCTACTAAGTTACGCTGAAAACTTCAAGGATCTCAATGGCACCCAAAACATGAAGATCTGAGGAAATTATTTTGCATTTGAAATGTATTCATGAATGGCTGGGGGGGGGGAATAAAAGGATGGCAAGAGTGATCAAGAAAGTGAACTTCTAGGAGCAAGAATGGAGGGATTATAATAGCCAACATGCTTTGAGCACTTACTAGGGGCTGGGTAGCCCTTGAAGTTCATTATCTCAATTTATCACAGAAAGACTCCCATGAGGTAGGCACTATTCTTATCCTCTTTTATGGCAAAAGAAGCACAGAAAGCCCAAGTAAGTTGGCAGAAGTCACTCAGCTACTGGATGGAAACTCCAGTATTATATAAAGGCAATCTGATTGCAGGGTTCAATCATTAAGGAATTCCCTTAAAGATGTAAGTAAGCTATCCCTAGAATCTTATTTTTTAGGCTAATAATATATACCGCTTCTTTGAAAAGCATAATGAGTTACAGGGCCTAAACACATGAGAGAACTTTTTTAAAACAAAGCTACAAAACCTGTCACAGATACGACAGTCTACCTTCCCATTCCTTGACTACAGCAAACTGATTCCAGTCTCCGGGTCTTTGTGCTTGTAGACCCCTCTGCCTGGAATACTCTTCCCTGGGCTCTTCCCATGGCTGGCTCTTTCTCATTGGTCCTGGTTCAGCTTCAGAGACAACTCCCTGTCGTCCTTACAGCTGGTCGCCTGCCATCCCCCAGCCACCGGCTCTGCTATTTACACTATTTTTACTTTCTTCCCTGCCCTGATCACTATCTGAAAGGTCCTTGTTTTTGATGTCTACTTCTGGTCATCGTTTTTCCCTCTTAGAAGGCAAGCACTCTGAGGTCTGGGGCAGTGGCTGCTTTGTTTCCTGAAGTTTCTCTGGAGCCCGATCTCTGCCTGGTACCTCACAGAGGCTTTAAAACCATCCAGATGAATTCATGCTGTCCCTGGGGTCTGCAGACTCAGCTCCCTGAGGGCTTTACTTTTGCAAAGAATCATGCTACAGGCAGCATCTGCCCACCATTCTGTGCAGAATTAGGGCACCAGATGGGAAAGGAGAGCTCAGCACAGGGGGCGTGTCAAGTACTTGCCAGTAAGCACCCAAGAATGATCTGTGAATGCTCCCAGGGCTGCCAAGGAGACCAGGTATGCAGCCTAATTGCCAGAAGACCAATTTGGAGGGCATTTCTGTAGTTAGGTATACGCAAGGTCATTATTTAAATGTTACTTGAATCCCCCTGTTTGGATCTAGATCTAATTCGGTTGCCACCCTATTGATGATCTAATGGTTGTAATGCTTTATTACTGGTCTGTCCCCATCAGAACCTAAGGGCCATGACAGCAAGGATCTAGCTGTGTTCTTACCTGTGGATACCGTCCAGAATTATTCCACAGAGTGGGCACCCAAGAAATATTTAACAAATGGGCCAATAGATGAGCCAACATTGTTGTGTCTGTGTACAAAGTTAGGGGGAAGAACAGAATGGAGCAAACGTTTATTGAGTCGCTGCTAGGCCCCAGGTGCTGTCCCAGCTGCCTGGAATGTACCTTTTATTTGTTTACCCTGTTCAGTTGCAAGCTTTGGGAGCTTAACTTTTAAGAAGCTAAAATTTACAGAGTAGACGATACCTTCCTTCTACCATATTATAAAACCAGGTTTTGCTGGGAAGTGCTTCTTTAAATGGAGGTTGGGGATCCCTGGAAGCCTCAAACTTTAATCAATTCACTGAGGTCTGTGCTACGACCCGACAATGCTGTGTCAAATAAATAATTTTGAATGATGCCCAGAGCATATCTGAGGATCAATAGAGAATTATAACAAAGCCTCAGCCTCTGTTTCCCCCAAAGGATCATTTCCATTGATCATCTCAGTTTGAATTTATCTGAATTGGAGCCAAAAATACAATTTCCAAACAGAAGACTGTAAATGAATGCAAATGAAGTGAATTTGGAGGAGGCTGTTTCCAGCATGTAGCACAAGCTCAGCCTGGGTCAGTTCGAGGGGAAAGAAAAAAACACCAGTTGGCACAGTGCCATGTTTTAGATGCAGCAGAAATCGTAAAGGAACCCGTTCGGACAACATGTGACCACCCCAAATCCCCACCCCTGAGCTCTAGCTAGTCAACCTCGGCCTGTTGCTGGGCGTTTAGGGGGCACAGCAGGGGGAAATCCATATTCTATACCTGGTTCTAAATTACCTTGTTGGTACCCAATGTGGGGAAGATAGCACTTGGGAGAACATTCTTGAAGCCTTAATATCTGATAATAGTCTTTTCCACTGATTCTGTGTATAAGTAAGGCCAATTTCAAAGAAAAATGAGCTTCCTTTTAAAAAGTGTAAATAATCGAGCGTTACAAGTACCTCACTCGGCCTTTTAGAAGTACCTGGCAGCGGGTTTTCTCCCCGAGGGCTTATCGGCACGCATGCTCACAGTGGGACAGGAAGTAGACTCTTGACAGTTTATCCTTGAGGGGTTTTTCCCTCCCTTTTATGTAGAGTCTCTACTCAGGTCAGCACTTTATTCTAAGATCTGCACAGGACTGTTAGGAACAGTGAAACCACTTTTAAAGGGGGTACAGAGGCCAACACACCACAGTGAAGCCACAGGCTGGGTTTCAGCGCCAGCTCTTAAACTAATTAGCCGTGTGCTTTTTGGGCGGTTCACTTAATCCCTCTGCAAGATGGTGGGTGGGGCTCTGACCAGAACTTGGTGTCTCTTCCAGCTCTGGCGGTCTGGTTTGATGCCAACCGCCAGGACCAGTGGGGTGCCCTCCCCCACCCACAGGCTGCAGCAGCCATTCTGAAAATGGCTCTGTGCACAGGCAAGGGAGGATATCAATGTCCTTTTGCACCTGAGACCAGACTAAGCAAGTCTGCAGCCACAACCTCCAACTGAGAGATCAGGGTGTTTATGAACAGTGTGCTGAACCCCCTGCCTCCGCCAGCATCACCCCCTAATGCTATGTCTGGAGTTCCCACATCTCGGACCAGACATGGAGGGAGGAAGGAAATCACAAAATTCAGTGCTGTTGCTTATGTATATTTTTTACTTTCTCTTATCCTGGGACAGTGTTTCTTGAAGGACCACACTTGGGGTTCCTTCCTCAACAGGCACTGGAGTTCTTCTTGAAAGTGGAGGTTCTGGGCCTCCACTCAGGATGCACTGATTCAAAATTTTAGGGGGTGTGTGAGCCCCTGAATCTGCATCTGAAACCAAGCACTGCAGATGATCTTTATGTGTATGCAAGCACTTGGGAACCAGTGCCCTCCTCGGGAGGCAAAATCTTATGGGTCACCACACTTATCCACTGCCGCTACCAACCATGATTATTCACCATTTATTCAACAAAGATGTGTCACCAACGACTACATGGCAGGCACGATGGTAAGCAAAACTCAAAGCACCTGTTCTCATAGAGTTACTGGTCTAGCGAGAGGAAACAGATGATAAACAAATGCAAATACACAATAGATGGGCCAGTGAGGCCATCTACGGAGTAAAATACAGGACAAGTGCTCGGGAGAGGTAGATCAGGTAGGCAGGAAGACCTATTTGAAAGGTGGTATTTGTGCAAAGACATACAAAAAGTGAGGGAATGAACCATGTGGTTGGGAGAAGAACATTCCAGGCAGAAGGGACAAGTACAACAAGGTCCTGGAGAGGGAATGTGCTTGGTTTGCTGGAGGAACAGCAAGGAGGCCAGTGTGGCCAGTGTGGGCTGAATGAAGGGAGAGTTTATAGGAGATCATTGGGGTGGAGATCTCCTAGGCCTTGAAGGCCACAGAAAGACTTCAGGTTTTACTGCATAAAATGGGAAGCCAGTCAAAGAAATGGGCTTTGGAAAGGGTCATTCTGTGATCTGAAAGGCCACTATCTTGGAGCATGTCTGCTTTATTTCGAGGGTGCCCAATGCTCTCAAGTCTGGATTGGGGGGAGTGGAGCAATGATCTGTGATGATACTATAGTATAATTTTATTTTCATTCCCATCTATGGTCCTATACTTATGTTGAGACTTCTGGCTGACCACCAGAAGGCAACATAAAATAGGTATTTCACTTGAGAATTGGGGCAAAGAGTAAGAAAGCTTTGCTAGGGAAGGCTGGCCCAGAGGGTCTTCATTCACATAGTCACACATTTACTGATTCTATCAGCCTGTAGTGTGACGGCAGTGTGGGCAAGGCACTACCCAGCAGCTTTGCAGGCATTATTTTATGCACTCCCACAGCAGCATGGAGGTGAGGGTCATGGTTGACATCTTATAGATGAAGAAATGGAGGGTTAGTTTGAAGCAGGTGGTCACAGCAAGTGTTGGAACTTGGATTCAAAGGCAAGACAGTGAGAGCAAAGCCTGTGCTTTTCCCTCCATCACGGGTAGAAGAACAAAGCTCTGGGGCCAGCCTATCCGGGTTCAGGTCCTAACTCTCTGCTGCTTGCTAACCATGGGACTTTGGGCAGGTTATTTATTTATCTGGGCCTCAGTCTCTGTATCAGTCAAATGCGGATAGTAAAAGTTTCCTCTTTGCTGTTATGAGAACTAAATGAGCCAATACATGAAAACGTTTAGAACAGAATGTAGCACCTCAATGCTCCTTGTCATGACCAGGACTGTAGGTAAAGTCACAGGAGGCTACTTGAGAAACTTGGAATCTTAGGCCTACAGTGTTCATGAATATCATCCTCATAAAGTAGGACTGTCATGAGGAAAATGCCTCAGATTTGTGCTTTGAGAAGAAACTGATTTCAATGATTCTAAGAAATAGATTCCAGCTCAACTTAAAGAGCCAGAGACTGCGAGCACTGTCCTGAAGCAAAAGGGTCAGCTTTGGCAGGAAGTGAGCTCTCCAATTCTCCCTACTCAGGAGTGCTGTGAGGAGCTCAGGGATCCCATGAAGCCTCGACCAGTGGTTTCAGAGGCCTGCTCCCAAACAGAAGTTCTAGGATTCTTTCTAATGGGATGGAAGCGGGTGGCCTAAGGGCTGGGCCTGACTTTTCTTTCCTTGCTCAGTGCCTTTTTCTTTTTTTCTTTAACTAGACTGTGTTGCCTTTAGGGCTCCAACACACAGTTTCCCGAAAGCCAGTATCATGCCTTTTTTGTCAATATGCTGCCTGCTGAGCTCCTGCAGGATTTCACATTTGAGGCTTTCACCCACACGCTTAGACATTCCATCGTCTTGGTTATAGGACCATGAAAAAATGAATTAATAATGAAGGTAGAACAGGGCTTCCTAACCTTTGCTTAGGAGACTGACTTTTGGTCAGCTCTCTCCTGAGAAGGTCACCTTGCTGCATATATCTGAATATACACAGCTGAGCAGATGTACCATTCTATCTAGAAGCTTTGAGGGAGCTGCTATTTCATGCTGAACAAACATGATATGAAAACATCTTTAGTGGTTCCGTCCCAACACAGACTCTCTCTTCCCTCTAAATATCATGCTTCACAAGTGTTGTGTCTGGCAGAACGCACTCAGTCTATTTTTCAATGCTGGGAATGTTTACTGCCTCTTCAGAATAGAGCATAGCATGTTCCTGCCATTGCTCATTGAGAAGAAGCAGTTTTTTGGCTGCATGTCAAGACAATGGACAGGTTTCTGCACTGGATTCAGACTACAAACGCACCTTGAGGAATCTGGGGCATACAGATTGCCATCTACAAGTCTCCTGAAATGCAAGGATGGACTGCTTTTAGTGGCCAGCTCCCTAAAATGTATCCACCCACCGCTTAGCCCTTCTAGTCTGACAGTAGTCAGACAAATCTTCTCATCTTGCAAATATGGACTCCCCCCCTCCAAATTCATACCCTTCAATAATTTCCAGTTGCTCTTTGGATCAAGGCTGTAATCGCCATCACAGAGGCATGCAGGACCAACCACTCTAGGGCCCCATTCTTCACTGTTCTATGCTGGGTCTCCATGCACCTGTCACACCACCCTTCCCTGAGAAACTCACATTCACTGATGACCCTCTGGTAACAGGACCTCTCAAACATGCTCTCCTTTGCCTGGAAAATTCTCTCTCATTCTGCCCATGTCAGTCTTACTTCTCCTTCAGATTTCAGCTCAAGGGATACTTCTTCAGGGAAGACGGCCTCCTCTTCCCAGGCAGTACAAAACCCCATTAGACCTTGTCTTCATATGTCCTCACCAGTAGAGCATTTGCACAGTTAACAGTCACCTGATGAATTAGTCTTCGAGCAGAGCAGGAACCATGTGTGTGTTTACCACCGGTGAACCCACAGCCTAGCCAATCTCTGACATATATTAGAGATGTTCTTTATGTATGTGCTTGTAATTTTTGAATAAGTAAATAATTTCTCTTGCAAGGAGGTTCACTGCCCACTCAATTTGCTCCTAAAATTTCTAGGTAAGTGACATTCCCATGTATCAACCATATGACGCAGAGCAGCTTTCATGCATATCTTTGAAGGCAGACATTTATCTGCCTCCTGTTTGCTTTGCCTACTAACTGTGCTTTTGCAGATACTTGTGGAGATAAAGGCTTTGGCCATCTCGGTCCATCTTTCCTCCCAGCTCCATCTGCCAGGGAAGAAACAATGACTCAGAAAACTAATGGGCCAGTCTCTGTAACGATGGTGATGATTTCACCGCTGGTGATTTTTCTATTCGATTTATAAAATTGAGTCAAAATGAAGGAATTGCCTTGGGGCACAAGTACCAAAGACAAACAATGAATTCACAAACACAAATCAGAACAGCGCTGGCCAGTGTTCGTGACAAACAAGCAGCAAAGGTGATGAAGGTTGGAAGAACTGAAGAATGCGAAACTGAACTTTTTTTTTTTTTTTGATGGGAATGGGAACACGATGGTGTGGGATGAATCCAGGATGTGCCATCAGACCAGCTTGGTGCTACCACTGGTAGGACCTGAACAAAGATACTGTCACAGTAAGTACAGGAACCATCTATTAAGTGGCTATCAGGCACATTTCACTCAATGTCTTTAGTCCTTACAATCAACTTGAAAAGGAAACGTAATTCCTTCCCTTTTACCCTTGAGAAAACAGACACACAGAGGAGAAATACCTTTAGTCATATGTGGCACTCCGGTTTATCTGATTCCAAAGCCCAAGTATGTTCCAACTAGGTAGTTCACCTCACCAGTCCTCTCCCAGGGTCTTCACGGGTAAAACATGCCTACTGCCACGCACGACTGTTTTGATAATGATCTCCACGTGATAATAATACCTGGCAAGGGCCTGGCTCCCAGCTGGCTCTTATTCAACATTATTTTCTGTCTTTCAGATTTCTTATCAGCTGCTAAATTCCTTACGGATTTTATTGGGAACTCCTAAAAATCAGTTACCACTCCCAGCTTCTGATTTAATATAGGAAACTCAAAAGGGGGACATACTTCACAAAACACAATCACTTAATCTCACACCAACACTGCCACGTTTTATTATATTGCCATTTGACTCCGAGGCACAGCAGGATTAGACAATTTATCAACGGACATCAATGTCAAAAGAAGACCAGAATGTACATGTCTCTGCACTGCTGGCCTAGGATTCTCTCCGTCACCACACTGCATCACAGTTCTCAGGGCAAGGGGGACTTCTGAGGCGTCCACTAATACGAATCATACTCATAATAACAGCTCTCATTGAGCTCTTAATATGCACTGGGTAACACACCGTATACTCTGTGTGAATTACCATGTTTTCTCACTAAAGCAACTCCTCGGTATGTGCATAATTTTTATTCCCCTCTATGTAGATGACAAAACGAAAGCCCAAGAAACTGAATGACTTTCTCTATATTATGTAGATGTTTTAGCTGGTACCCAAATATAAACCCCTGAAGCAAATTCAAAGCTACCACGAAGCAGACAAACGCTCCGTAGAGTTCCACTGAATGTGTAAGTGAGTAACACTGACCTTGAATCTTCCCAGGACAGCCACTTATCTGCCAGACGTCAGACATCTTAACCGAAAGCAATCTCTTCTTAGCAGCAAGATCTTACTCTGCCATTTCAAAGGGATCCACAACTGATCAATCTCTTTCTCCCAAAGCTCTTGCCTTTGAATATATTCCTCAGCCCAAACCATTGTTTCACATAGACTCAGGTTCCCAGCTCTGACTGTTCGTAAGATTCACCTGGGGAACTTTTAAAACTAGGATTCCTGGGGCCCCCTTCCAGGAAATCTGCTTCAATAGGGACATAGTGGAACTATCCCCATTCATTTGCCACAGCTGATTCTCATGCCTGATCAGGTTAAAATCTACTGTTAGAGCTGGATATGCACGCCTTTCTCTCCCCTACCAGACTGTAGCTTCTTAAAATAGGAATGAGTCTTTTACATCTTTTAAGTTCCCATGTGCTGAGAACAACGTCTAAAATGCTATATTTACGCATTGTATTGTAAAAATCCAGTATATTATAGAGCAGATAAGAGCCTGGGCTCTAGAATCTAACAGTCTGGGCACAAAACTCTGATCTGCCACCTATTAGCCATGTGGCTTTGGGTAACTTACCATACCGTTCTGTGGTTACCTCATCTGTAAAATGAGGACAATTAACAGTACTTATGTCATGATGTTTTTCTGAGATTTATGTGAGTAGTGACTATTAAGTGTTTAGCACAGGGTCTGGCAAATAACAAGCCACTGCCAACGCTGGCTATGTAGGTAGGCAAAAACGATTCCATCAGCATGGAATTATTAATGCCTTTATGTGACTGCCGCTGTGATAAGTGCAGTGGGGGATACAGGAGAAACACTATGAAGTCTCATTCACTGAATACTGACAGGCATTTTTACAAAACTGCAAAAAAAAAATTTCCCCTTCATAACAATACCCTGATATGTTATTATTGGAGATGGAAATATACCAGTTAAGTAAATGAAGGTCACCCAGCAACTAATTATCCGTGAGACTTCTAATGCATCCCAGTGGGAATGCCGGGTAAGCAGTTCGATGCACAGGTCTGCATTTGGGGTGAGAGGCTGGAGCTGGGGCTACAGGTTGAAGAGACGATGTCTAATACCATGGTGCTGGCCGAGGACCCCTAGGAGCAAGGACAGGCTCAGGAGAAGCCTCAAGCCTGGGTTTGCATGTTTACAGTTCAGGAGGAGGAGGAACCAGCAGGGGCGTCTGAGAAGGACTAGCCATGGTGGGAGAAGGGAACGGAGAGCAGTTATGGGCCCTGAAGCCAAGACAAGGAACTCTTGAGAAGGAAGCAGCGACCGCCTGTGCCAAGGATGCTTGAGAGCTGCCGGGGGAGGAACCTGGCAGAGGACGATGGGACAGATCAGCGAGGGGGGGCACTGGTGACTCTCCCAAGGGCAACTTTGGCAGAGAGATGGGAAAAGAGGTGGCAACTGTGTATAGATGACTCTTCCAAGGCATTTTTCTGCGAAGAGGAGCAGGGAATGGGCAGTAGCTGGAGGTGGGTACAGGATTGTGAGATGAGAACTTAAAGCGGGGTGATTGACAGCATGTTGGTGGACTGCACCAGCGATCCCATAGAGAGAAAAGACTTCGTGATGATGGACAGACAGCGGACAAGTGCAGAAGAGAAGGGTTTGAGTCGGGGTCAGGGGTGGGATCCAGCTCCCCCGTGGAGGGCTGGCCTTGGATGAAAGCAGGGACAAAACATCTACTGTATAGAAATATGTAAAAAAAATTTTTTTTAATCTAAAACAATGTCAAGCAATGTAAGAGTCTGTCTTACTTAATCCTTACAATAACATGGTCAGGTGGCATAATATTATTTCCATGTTATAGAGAATCACAACGCATACATGGGCAGGCTTTAAATGTAGGCGAGAAAATAAATGAACAGTCAGGGAAAGCTGTGGGTGGAAGTGCGTTTGATGTGGGCTTGAAAAGTGGGTTGGTTCTACATATGTGGAAGGGGCTAAGAAGAGAATTCCAAAAATATGAAAAATAAGAATTCCATAAATACGTAAAAAGGCACAAAAGAGAGGCATGGATCCTGTTGTAGCATGTATCTTAGAACAAATGCATGGGTTCTAATCCTAATCCTTGCACTTAACAGCTGTGTGACCTTAGGCAAGTTACCTAACTTCTCTGTGTCTTAGTTTCCTCATTTATAAAATTAGGATAATAACGACTTACCTCAGAGGATTGTGGTAAGTAATACACACACCCGTCCGTACATCCATAGACATGTATATGTTGGAATTATGCCCCATAAATAATGAGCATTGTATGCTTTAGTTATTATTTTATTGTTATTTACAACATGATAAAGAGTTAGAAAAATGTGTATTTTTTCCCTCTGTACATGGATGTAGACTTCCAGCCAGCCTGCTTCTGGGTGCCAGTGGAAGGTATTCTGCTTTTGGGTTCCTCCTTCTGAAGGAGAATCATGGATACGCAAGCAAATTGGTCACTCTCCCATTCAGTGTCTTATTCAAGAAGCGCTTCTTGACCACCTACTCAGAGTCCAGCTCTGTGCGAACCAGGAGGCAGAGCCTACAGACAAACGGCAGAAGCGCTGCTTCCCAAACTGCCCTTGGCCACCAGGACACAGGCACGTGAACAGACTGCGGCCATCTAATTGGAAGGCTGTCCTCACACTGGTGCTCCAGAGTAATGTATCAGGTGGGGGTCCGAGCACTGATTTCTGATTCTGATAGTTTGGACTTGGGTCTTAGCTCTGCGACTCTACTATGTGTGGCCCTGGGCAAGGCAGGTCTGTGTCACTTTCTTCACTTAGAATGTGGACAGAGCAGCGTCTGACATAGGATCGCGTGAGCAGCGAATGAAATGATACCGGCCCAGCCTGGAGCACACAGCCAGGGATTCTTGCGGTGTTGCTCGGCTTCTCCTTCTCGTGCCTTCTTCCCACAACGTCGTGGTTTGCGTGACTCAGAATAGCAAGCCCTTCTTTAGAGCTGTTGAGGAAGTCTTCCTGGGAAGCCTCGGCTGGAGCTGACTTTTAAGAGATGAGCAGGGCTTTGCAGCATGGAAACCTGACGGAGACTACTCAGGGAAAGGAAATGACATGGGGCAAGGCACAGGACCCCTGTCCCTTCAGGAAGAAAGAATGCCTCTGCTCATCTGTCCGAGAGCCCAGGAAAAACCCTCCCATGTTGGGAGCCAAATTAGGTCCGCTGGAAAATATCCGGCAAGGTTCCTCATACTTCACTGGCTCTCTTACCCTGTGCGTCTCCCCTTCCCCTCTGTCCTGTCTGGAATGGTTTCTTGTCGCTTGTGATTGAGATTCTGTGGCTTTAATCCTGGAATCGTTTCACTGGACAAATGTTTCCCCACTGTGGTAGAGGGAGTTATGTGTCCTTTTAATGAGGTCCACAGAGAAGGAAAACAGTCCAACTGTCCTTTCAAAGCCCTGTTCGTGTACCAGCATTATTTAGTCGACCTTTTTCTCCTTTGTATCTTCTAATTGCAAGTTAAAGTAGAGCATGGTCATAAAACCAGTCCCCTCAAGTGTGGCTACGAAAAGCTACCCGACCAGCAATGGTTAAAACAGCTTGCTTTCCTCTAGCAGCTAATGTTTTGCAGAACGTGTTTTGCCCGTGTTTTAAAAATGTGTCTACACAACAGCCTTGGTATTTGTCATCGTTTCATTCAATAAAAATTTGTCGACTGCCTGTTAAGTACTTGGTATTGTTCTAGTGCTGGGGGTATAATAGAGGGCAAAACTGCATGTGGGTTCTGTTCCCATGAAGCTTTCAGTCTAACAGGGAGACAGACATTCACAAAACTGTTTTACCAGGCCTTTCATGATGACAGACTACGACAGGTGCTTGCAAGCATCCCAGCCCTCTAAGAGCTACGACCATGATCACCCGAGGGCCAGGGATGGCTTCTCAGCTTGAGCTGAGAGCCCAAGGCCAGAATCAACAGGGAATGAGGCTAAGGGGAGAGGGAAGCTTCCCAAAAGTCAATGGTGGGAGGGAGATTCCTGAGGAACCAAGAATGGCCTGTGTGGCTGGAGACCAGGCAAGATGGCTTGTGCTTGGGGTCAGACAGGAAAGTCAGGCAGGGGTCAGAACATGAAGAGCCTGCTAGGCCATGGGAAGCCATTGAGAGGTTTTCAATGCAAATAGGTTTGTGTTTGAGGGGGCTTGAGGGAGGGAATACGACTGTATATTTAAAAAAATATTTTGACTGCAATAGGAAGAAACAAACCTCAATCTGATGGATGAAGAAACAGGCTTGAAGGTTGAAAGTGAGAACAGGAAGGAAAACGAACTCTGATTTGTGGACCCCATATTGTTGATTTACCCTACCTATGAACGTGTCACTACATCATGCGCTCAGATAATGTCTGGGACATAGTAAGTGCAATACAAATGAAGGCTTATTATTATTATTATTATTATTATTATTGCTACTACTATGATTGTCACCCTGTGTGTGGCATTCCGAATGTATTTCTTTGCAGCCCCCCTATGGCGTATCATCATCTATGTTTTACAAATGAGGAAACTAAGACTCTGAGAGGTTAAATAACTACCCAACACCACCCAGTTGGCAAGTGGAAGAACTAAAATTCAAAGCCCAGGATCTTCCTCTGTTGAGAAAACAATGTCAAGAGAAGCTGGGAGGAAAACTTGCTTTTTAAGTAGAATGGTTCCATCCTCTAAGAAGCCCAGCAATTGTTGAAGCTTTTTCTCTTTTTAAAGATTTTATTCATTTCTTTATTTTAGAGAAAGAGAGAGAGAAAACACGAGCAGGGGGAGGGACAGAGAGAGAGAGAGAGAATCTCAAGCAGACTCCATGATGAGTGTGGAGCCTGACATGGGGCTCGATCCCACCACCCATGAAGAGATGATCTGAGCCCAAATCAACAGTTGGACGCTCAACCAACTGAGCCACCCAGGCACCCCAGCAATTGTTGAAGCTTTCAAAGTTCTTCTTGATTTACTCTTAGAGGGATGGTTTGGGTATTTTGACTTATTCGATTTTCACAGGGATATACACCAATTCTTCATTCTCTGCCTCTTCGATTAAATAAAATATGAAGTTCGCAGCCATAACTTTTCTAGAAGAGAGTAGAGGGTGACATAATAGCTAACAATATAAAAACTTAAACTCAGATTCTCTCTCACATAAGTTTCTCCTCAGACAAACTCTAAGTGTAACTAGTTCTGAGTGACACTGTGACATGTTTAAGGAAAGTATTCATTACTTAATGTAATAAAAAAGGAAAACTTGACTATCTAAGAAAGTACACGAGACTCCAAAAAGGACAGCACCTATCAGGTAAAGCTTCCTAAAGAACTGGAATGATCACATTGAATTCTCAACATCCTGGGAATAAGTGTTCTTATCTCCATTTTAGAGGTAAAATGGAGCATAGACCAATTAAGTGACTTGGCCCTGGATGCTTGGTATTTAACTCATGCCTTCCCCACTCAGCTCTAACGCCTCACTCACGAAGTTAATGTTTGCCACATGCTATTATCCCTACCCATTGGCTATCAGTCTCACAACAGACTGAAAGACAAATCTCCTCCCCCCCCACCCCCTAAATCTGGTGATAGTCGGAGAATTAGAGATTGTTTTGATAGGAATAAAATGGGCTTTCCATTTTGATGGCATACAACAGTTAAATTTGGTTTAAAAACAGTTCAAGAAAGTTCTTGGTGGTGGTAGTTTGTATGAAACAGGATCTTTAGTTTGATTAATATACAAGACAGCAACTGAATAGACCAAGTGTTTGTTTGGGTTCTCAAAATCTAAGCTAGCAGGAGAGGACGGGGGACCAATCAGAAAAGTCTTCTACGCATCTTCCTATATGAATTTAGGACTTTCGTATAGGGAAAGTTCCCCTGGAGATTTCTATCCATGCCACCCCCTATCCCTCCCCAATATGTATAGAGACTTATTAAGTTTCTCTCTATAAGAGGAAAGATTTCTCAGTGGGTCATCTCCTGTAGCCACCAATAACATTTTTAAGGGCAGTATCTAATTGGAAAAAAAAATCCTTAAGATATCAAGGTCTATGAAAAATGCCATCCTTGGTCTCAATTCAAGGGTGATCCCAAACTTCTAACTTGCTTTTGCTGGAGGTAATGACTGAAAATCACTTCAAGGTGTAATAAATACTTCTAGTGTTTTCTCTACACAGCCCCCAGTCCCCAGCTCGTCGTACTCCGACGATGAGAAACAAGGGTAGGTTTTCCCAACAGGCTGCCCACCAGCTCCACTCTGGAAAGTGTGGCTAGACAGAGATGCGGGAGCAGTGCCTCGCCCCCCTAGCCCTCTCCAATCCACCCCGCTGGTAGGGCAGCCCTCAGGCTGAAAAGCAGCCAGCCAGTTGCTTTCTTTGAAACTGCTCTTTTTCGAGGATGTGGCAGATCAAAAGAAACAGGCAAATCACACACAGAATATACACAACCAGCTACTGGCTCCGGAAAACGTTGAAACCTGCAGTGCTTAGAGGAAGCCGGACTGCCAGGATGTTGACAAGGCACACACACACGTGCACGCAGAAAGTACACACACACGGGTGCAGAGCATGCTAGGTTCGAAGGTGGCGGAGGAGGTCCCTGGAAGGACCAGGACCTGGGGACTGTTTGTACAAGGCTCAGCTCACCCTCGCCGTACGGCATTAACGTAGGACCCCCACAAACCCCATTCCCAGCAAGCGCTGAAAGTCAGCTGTATCTTCCTGCTCTGCAACCCAAGTCCAGACTCCGAGCAAAGCAATCCGACAACCGACAGTCCACAGTCATGTAGTACGCTCATTCTATTTTGCTAATTGCTTTCTTGGGCATGCACCAAGTCATTAAACAGACAATGACAAAACAGAGAGCTTGGATAAATGTATGTGGCAGCACCTACTGAAAATGTTCTTCCTTAACAGGAGTTCTAATTACTTGTTTGCTTGTGAAGTAGAATAAGGGAAACTGGCAAAATATTTCTTTTTTTTTTTTTTTACTCGGCGAGATCAGCTTTGAGATCACCTTTGCAACATTATCCTGCTCTTTAGAAAATACTTCCCTTTCCTTAAAGAAGACAGACTGATTTTAGAAGCAGATCTGAGTCTGTTAGATACAAGCTTTTGCCAGGAACGACAGTCATCTGCTAGCTACGGAAAGCGCTATCAGCAGAGCCTGTGGGAAGTCATACACCAGCCCACTTTTTCCCACCCACCCAGACACTCTCCCTCTCTGGTCTGTACCTTCCGTGTGGCAGCTGGAAGAGAGGATGGTATTCGGAGGTCTGAAGATGTAAGGCAGGTAACGAGAGAAGCATTTCATCTTCCAACAAAAATAAAAAATAAAAATCTAAATAAAAAACCAGTCTCCTGAATCCATAAGGATTCTCTTGGCCTTTAAAGCTGGCTACATCACCAATATGTTTATGTAGGTTCTCCCCTGGATCTGCAAAGCTGGGAAGCCCGAGGAATAACTGGAGATGGGTCCCATTTTGCCATCAGCGCCAGGAAGCACTGCCTTACATTTCTGCATGCAGCTCAAACTCAGAAGCCCCCAAGCAAGCCGGGATATAGCCTCTTCATTGGCTGCAGCTTCTCCGAGCAGGATTTGCTGAGTAAGTCAGTCCTGCCTGTAAACACACGCTGAAATGCCCTGCTTGAAACCTCTACCTTTTCCCGTGTGGTCAGTTTCTCCTCTAGCAAGAGAAATCCAGCAGGATAGAGGAGCACTGAGGATAAGTGACCATCTCTTATTTAGCTAGAAGATCAGATGAAACAAAGGCAGCACAGTGTTCCACCCTGGAGAGAGATGGCTGTTTAAA
This sequence comes from Ursus americanus, assembly GCF_024610735.1. NCBI lineage: Eukaryota > Metazoa > Chordata > Mammalia > Carnivora > Ursidae > Ursus > Ursus americanus. The sequence continues at coordinate 47,416,880 of NC_142131.1, read as the reverse complement.
AGAGCCACCCGTAATGCCATGGGTCTCAGGAATATTAAAGTACAGTGCAATGAAATGGGTCTCTGTCCTTCCTTCATCTAGATTTAGCTCTATGTTGTTTTAATACGAAAGCCCAAACAATAGGACCATTTATCATTTAGGTGAAGCCCAAAGCTGGGTGAGTAGCCAGTGACAGAGGGCTAACACAGACGGATTCTGTGCTCCACTACAATTTTTTTTCCTGCCAGCCTTCACACCAAGGCAGTAACCTGGTTCTGAGTTATTTGCGGTACAAATTTAAAGCCACAACACAAGAATGGAGACTAAATGCAAGGAAACTGACCCTTCACCGACTGATGTACCCCGATGGCATGGAAAAAGTAAGTTGATCTAAGAATTAGACGACTTTACCAAAACACTCACATTCCACAAGAGGAAGAGAGGGAATGAGAATACCCCTCATTGAGGACAGGTCGAACCACCACATAAATTTGGATGGGAGAATTGGTTTGGTTTTGACCCATGAAATAATAATGATTTTGGAAACCTTGTCACCGGAAGGCAAGCAAAAGGTATCAGTTTGGGATTTATAAGTTCTGCCAAAGACACTATTGTATATGCTAGAGAAAAGGTGAATGTCCTTTATGCTGCATTTGGAGGCATAAGGAAATGATGTAATGGTCTATAAAAGAAAACCAATATTCCCCCAAGAGGGATTTTTAAAAATAAGATTTAACATAAAATTTTAAAATAAGATTTAATATAAAAATATAAAATGTCTTGCTCCAATTGCACTAGGAAGGATTAAATACCTAGGAGTATGTTTAACCAAGGAGGTGAGAGACCTGTACTCTGAAAACTATAAGACACTGGCAAAAGAAATTGAAGACAACAGGAACAAATGGAAAGATATATCATGCTCATGGATTGTAAGAATTAATGTAGTTAAAATGTCCATACTACCCAAAGCCATCTACAGATTAAATGCAATCCCTATCAAAATACCAACAGCATTTTTCACAGAACTAGAACAAATAATCCTAAACTTTATGAAGAACAAAAGACCTCAAAAAAGCCAAAGCAATCTTGAGAAAAAAACAAAGCTTTAGTATCGTAATTCCAGATTTCAAGATATACTACAAAGCTATAGTAATCAAAACAGTATGGTAACAGCCCAAATATAGACCTATAGATCAATGGAATAGGATACACAGCCCAGGAACAAATGCATACAGATGGCCAACAGACACATGAAAAGATGCTCAACATCACCAATCAGCAGAGAAATGCAAATCAAAACCACAGTGAGATACCACCTCACACCTGTCCGAATGGCTGTTATCAAAAAAAATAAGAAACAACAAGCCTCTGTAAGATGTGGAGAAAAGGAACCCTTGTTGCACTGTTGATGGGAATGTAAAATGGTGAAACCATTGTGGAAAACAATATGGAGGTTCTTCAAAAAATTAAAAATAGAAATACCTTATGATTCAGTAATTCCACTATTGGGCATTTACCTAAAGAAAACGAAAACACTAATTCAAAATAATATATGCATCTCTGGGTTGTTGTTTCTTTAAGATTCTATTTATTTATTTGACACACAGAGAGAGAGAGATAGCACAAGCAGGGGGAGCAGCAGGCAGAGGGAGGGGGAGAAGCAGCCTCCCCAGCTGAGCAGAGAGCCTGACACAGGGCTCAATCCCAGGGCCCTGGGGTCATGTCCTGAGCTGAAGGCAGATGCTTAACTGACTGAGCCACCCAGGCGTCCTGCATCTCTATTTATTGCAGCATTATTTATAATAATCAAGATATGGAAGCAACCCAAGTGCCCGTCAATAGTTGATTGGATAAACAAGAGAGATATATGTGTGTATATATATGAATATATATGTATACATATATATATGAAATGGAATATTGCCCAGCCATAAAATATGAAATGGAATATTACTCAACCATAAAAAGAATGAGAGCTTGCCATGTGCAGCAATATGGATGGACTAGAGGGTATTATGCTAAGTGAAACAAGTCAGAAAGAGAAAAACAAAAACCATATGATTTCACTTATATGTGGAATCTAAAGAACAAATGAACAAATCAAAATAAACAAAATACCGAACAGACTCTTGAATACGGAGAACAAATTGATGGTTGCCAGAGAGGAAGTGGGTGGGGAGATGGGGGAAATAGATACAAGGGGTTGAGAGGTACAAATTTCTAGTTATAAAATAAGTGAGTCACGGTGATCAAAAGAACTGCAGAGGAAATATAGTCAATAATATTGTAATAACATTATATGATGACAGATGGTGACTGCATTTATCATGGTGAGCACAAAGTAATGTACAGAATTGTTGAATCAATATGTTGTATGCCTGAAATTAACACAACATTGTATGTCAATTTACTTCCATTTAAAAAAAAAAGTATGCCTTGAAATCTGGTAGAATATTTTTTAATCCTTTATTGCTTCTCCTCTTTACAAATACACTTAGCATTGGAGAAACATTTTGGGCTGTCCAGGAAGGCAAAAACTTGGAGCCATAAAGTAATTATGGTCTTAGTCCAGGCCACGATATATAAATAGACCCTTCCACCAATATGCTTTCTCTCTGACTTTTGGACCACTGTGACAAGATGACAAACTATTGGCAGAGACAGGATGTCTAGCCCTTCAAAAGTCATATAACCCACCACTTCCTTAAACCCGGACACCTGGCAAGGTTGGGCCATCCCTAGTAAGGTGCCGTTTAAACAATGGCTGAATGGTCTGGTTTGGTTGTATGGGTCATCTTAGCTTCATGACACAAGAGGGTATCCAGAGGTGTCTTCCTGAGAGGTGCTGCACATGTGACCTCTATTCAGCAAAGTGGAAGGCTTTGGGGTCAGTCTGACCCAAATTTGAATCCCCGTGCATTCATTTACCAGTTGGGTAGTTATACATGGGCTCTAACACCTGTGAGCCTTAGTTTTCTGCTTCTATAACATGGGAACAATGACAGGGTTTTCCTTGTGCCTTCTCGGATGGAGTGAGACAATAAGCACACAAAGCCCCTCGTGCACTGTGGCCACGTGATCTACTGTTACTACTGATGCTGCACTTACCATTGCTGTGCTCCTTCTCTGAGCTTCTAAGGCCAGACACGAACCTGAGAGCAGGGACAGAACGTGTGTGATGCCACAACTAGACAGCCAGGGTTCAAGCATGTCCTTGATACTGACTTACTGTGTCATCTTGGGCAACTGACGTCCCATATCTAAGCCTCATTACGTAGCTAATAGGGGTAATAACAGAATCTCATATGATATGGTGAGGGCCAAAGAGGATGGTTGATATGAAGGGTTTAGTACAGTGCCTAGCAAAATATAAGTGCTTCCTAAGTTTAACTGCTAAGCCTGTACCAGTAATATCAGCCCTGAATCACAGTATCTTAGTGTATTTACTTACCCATCTTGTCTACACAATGAAACTATAAACTTCCTGAGAGAAATATCAATGTCTAATTCATCTTTGTACCCCAAGTGCCTGGCACAGAGTAGGTACTCGATAACTATTAGCTGAAGGTGTGGATGGATGGCTGGTTGGTTGGATGGATGCATGGGTGGATAAATCAATATATATGGGAGAAAACTTCTGAAAGATATTTGAGACTTCATTGCAGAGGTCTTTCATAGCACAAATGAATTTGAGCCCATTATAAAGCTGGATATTACTCAGGCAAAGATATTATAGAATTCATGAATAGACTTGCTTCCACTTGGTATAATTTAGTCTTAAATAAACAGTAGGCATTTAGTATATACCTTCTGAGTCAATAGCAGGCACTTAGTAAAAACTTCCTGAGTGAAAAAACATTCACAGATTATGCTGCCCATAATTAACTTGAAAGAACTAAGCAAACACCCCCCCCCCAAAAAAAAAAAGCCTGTCTCCTTCATTAGAAACAAAAGATCAGTAGGGTGACCTAAGTTCCAAACTGGCTACTTCAAACCAGCCAGTACCTCTTGACCTCAATTGAAAGCATCTTTTCCAAACCCACTTTAAAATTACTGATTTTGTGCCAGCCCTGTACACCCCACCCACCCAGACACAGAATGGGCAAGGGACAGAAAGAACTAATGTGGAATCTCTTCAATGAGATGATTCTGACGCTGCTGTTTTGTGCTGTACCATTTCAAGCATTTCAGTGTGCTTTTGTACCTTTTTTTCTCTTTGATTCTCTGAACCACCCCACTTTACAGAAGGGAACAGAGGCTGAGAGGATAGAATCATTTATCCAAAGACAAATAGCCCCTGAGGACATCTAGCGTTGTTATACCAGTCTCATTTAGTGAACTTGCAGATTTCAGAGCCATCAATCCTATCGATTTGGACTCTCTCTCTCTTTTTGTAAGATTTTATTTATTTATTTTTGAGAGAAAGAAAGAGAGTAAGTGCCTATGAGCAGGGGAGGGGCTGAGGGAGAAGCAGACTCCCCACTGAGCAGGGAGCCCGATGTGGGACTTGATCCCAGGACCCTGGAATCATGACCTGAGCTGAAGGAGCTTAACCAACTGAGCCACCCAGGCACCCTGATTCAGACTCTCCGAGGACAGACAAGGAATCTGCATATTCCATATGCCAAGTGATTCTTATTTGAGTTTGAGAACCTCTGGAGTAAGGTATTTCATTTCACGCTTTGGCTTGAAAGGTAAGGGTTACAGAAAGTTTTTCAAATACTCTTGTCCCAAATCATGTGTCTCACCGCTTTGGTCCAACATTTCGTTGGCACCCTGATGTTGTATTAGGCATTAGTGAGTGATGGGGTGATTTACTGACTCCTGCTCTAAAGGAGTACATTTTCCAGAAAAAAGGAAGGACTAATAAACTATTACCTTACAACATCATAGGGATTATGATGGAAGGAAGGGGTACGAAAAGATTCTTTGGGATTACAGAACCCCAAAAAGTCAATGTTAGAGATCCACTCTTGGGCATTAGGCATTATTTACAAAAAGCGTCTGTTAAAAGGCAATTATCTTACTGGGAGCCACGGCCAATGAACAGTTAGCAGTCATTAACCCCACCAACAATGAGACTCTGATAGAACAAATGCCATCACAGATAAGAGCAGGGCTACCAAGAGAGGAAGGTCTTTCTAAGGAGACAAGGAGGCAGAAGGCTCAAAGGCATTGGCAGAGGAGCCTGGAGGGAGGGCCCAAGAGCACAAAGCGATCTCTGAAAGGGAAACCAGGAGCCCAGGAGGGGGAAAGATAAAGGTGACCCATTTTAGGTGCCATGTGAGAAGGGCCCTGGAATCTGGCAGAACAGAGCCTAGAGACAAGAAATTCCCCAGATGATTTCCACACGCCAGGTTCTGACATCAAACGGCAGAAAAAAGCAATTAACTGGGAGATTGTTGAGTGCTGCACTATGGACCAGGCTGCTCCAAGCTTTTCTTGAGACCATCTCCTGGGAAATCAGAAGCATTCGCTTTGGTGTCGCAAAGCCCCAGCCGGAGCCCTCGCCTCGGGGCCTCCCAGCAGCCCACTGGGCCTTGCCTGCTGCCCACCCCCCACTGAAGCCTGCCTCTTCTGGGAAAGTTACCCTGATCTTCTCTTTTCCCATGTCCTTACAACCTCCTCTGGGGGACATTTCATCATTACATTTTTCATTTTGCTCAGAAGGAAAGTAAATCCCAAGAAAACAAAAATTAGCTTATTTAAGATCGGTCAGGATGAGCACGGCCAGGTTTTCACTTTCAAGCCAAAGCAAAGCAAATTCGTATTCATTCTTCAAGTCTTAAATAAAATGTCACATCTTCAGGGAGAGGCTTCTTAATGCCTCAGACTGGGTCAAATCCTCCTGCTACAAACTCGCAAATACCATCCTTTCCTTTCAAACCGCTCATTCATTACTGAACATAGTTATTGAGCTATGTCAGGCACTGTACATGGTGCTAAGGAATCAATAGTAAACAAGACAAATAAGATACCTGCCCTTTTCTTCAGGGCTAATTATCACTCCTAACATATAGGGTTGTGGTGAAGATCACATGAGATCATTCATTAAAGTGTTTAGAATTCTGCGTGGCATGAAGTACTGTTCGATTACTTTGATAATTGCCGTTAAGTATCTAATTTCTTTGCCAGACTCTAAGTGGCAGGAGGGTAGAATTTTGACTTTTCTCTGCTGAATCCCCAGTGTGCCGTTCACTGCCTGGTGCATAATAGGAATTCGATAAGTTTGTGCTGCATTGAATTGATTTGAACTGAAACAGGCAGATTCTGACATACCTTTCATCCCCTCCCCCATACTCTCCAGCCAGGATGTGAAATTCACAGCTTGGTAGTTCTGATTTGGAAGGAAGAGGAGCCTCTTTTTGGTTAGTTCCTTCACCCATTCATATAATATTTTTAGCAGCTATTATACATTAGGCATGCTTCTAGATGTTGGAGATACGACAGTAAATAATACATTGAGGTTAAGCTCATTGAGTTTATATTCTAGAAGAAAGAGATAGACAATAAGTAGGTAAACATGATATCAACAAAGTTATTTCAGATTGAAAAAAGGAATGACCCAGTAACTTATCCAAAGAAAACAAAAACACTAACTCAAAAAGATACATGCATCTCCATATTCACGTGCAGCCTCATTTACAGTAGCCAAGATAGGGCAGCAACTTCTGTGTCAATTGATGGATGAATGGATAAACAAAATGTGGAGTACATATATACACAAAGTAATATTACTCAGCCATGAAAAAGAAGGAAATCTTGCCATTTGCAACAACATGGATGGACCTTGAAGATATAATGCTAAGTGAAACAAGACAAAGACAAATACTGTATGATCTCGCTTATACGTGGAATCTAAAACAAAACAAGCCATCCCTCTTCCCCAGCTCAGATACAGAGAACGGACTGGTGGTTGCCAGAGGAGGGGTGGGTGAGGTATGGGCAACACGGGTGAACGGGGTCAAAATGTACAAACTTACGGATATAAAATAAATAAGTCATGGGGATGTAACGTACAGCACGGTGACTACAGTTAATACTCTATTGTGTATTTTAAAGGTGCTAAGAGAGGAGATCCTAAAAGTTCTCATCATAAGAAAAAATACTGTAACTATGTACGGTGATGAATGCTTACTGTGGTGATCCTTTCACAATACATACAAACACAGAATCATTACACTGTACAGCTGAAACTAATGTAATGTTATATGTTAATTATATCTCAATTTTTTAGAAAGCAGAATGAAGAAAATAAAATGGGGGTTGTGGTAGAGAGTGACTGCTTGGCTTGGATGGTCAGGGAGGGCTTCTCTGAGGAGGTGGCATTTCAGCTGAGGCCTGAAAGACAACTTGCTTGGCCAAGAAATGATTTCGGTTCATTCTCTTACCCAGCTCTGATGCTGTACATTTTCTTTCAGAGCAGTTTTGTCTTCTCCCTTAATTAGTTAACAATTTAATTCTTCCAAACGAATAATTAGCTTTTGTCTGAGATCGGTGGGGACACAGATTGTGCTGTATTGCTCACCATTGTACATCCCACCCCCGGCTTCCCTGAGAGGCCAGCAGAAACCTGATTCACATGGGTGATGGGGAGTCCAGACCAACTGCAGACCTGGCTCCTTAAGCATGTGACTAAAGCAAGGAAGAGGTGGGCAGCAACAGATAAGACTAAAGAGGATTTTGAAGATGGAGGACAGGCTCGATTAAAAGCAGATGCAAAGGGAAAAATAGAACCTAGCTGGTTATAACGGAAGATTTTGGCTCTCAATGAAAAGACTATCCAGTGAAAAGCATAATAAAGCCAAGCACATTTTCCACCAAATTTTATATACTAATTCTCACCATAGCTACAAAAAGTAGACAGCTTCTCTTCATTTATGAAGAGATGTTAGAGCGAGTAGGCAACATTTTTTCATTCTAAGGCATATGAATAGGGCTTGATTTTCATAATGATAACAACAGTAATCACATCAACCATCAAATCTAAGTTCTTACTAGGTCCAGTCCCTCCGTGAACAACTATGCCTAGGACATCTCATTTAATCTTTTTTAAAAAAAAAAGATTTATTTATTTATTTATTTGAGAGAAAGAAAGAGAGAGAGAGAGAGAGATCACAAGCAGGGGGGAAGGGTAGAGGGAAAAGCATTATTCTCCACTGAGCAGGGAGCCCGATGCGGGGCTCGATCCCAGGACCCTGGAATCATGACCTGAGCTGAAGGCAGATGCTTAACTGACTGAGGCACCCAGGCCCTCTCATTTAAATCCTCTTGAAAAACTTTTAATAAAGTAAATGTTATTATTTTATTTGTTTATACATGAGGAAATTTGCAGAGATGTTAAATGACTTGCCAAGTGCGAGCAAGTGGAGGGACTAAGATTCCAGTGCAGACTTCTCACTCCTACCCCCACACTGTCTGGATGCCGTGCTATTTCCCGGGCTACATGATCCTGACATTCTCTTCCCTGGAGTCTGGCAGAGAACAAAGCACCTACAATGACACTTGACTTCTGTGTGTACTGATATGGAATTGGTGGGCATTTGATAGGGCTGGTCAAATTTACTTCTGCCCTATTTGAAAGAAAGGGTTTGCTAGTGACTAGCATCATTATGTGGGGGAACTATAACCAAATCCACACACCTACCCCTCAATGCCTCCAGAGAGTCAAGATGCATTGAAGGGTTACTTTTTCTAAGACACAGTGCCAAGGACCAGGGTGGGTGGGGGAGTATGTAAGATGGAGAGTGTAAAGGTGAATGGGGAGGTAAGAAATCAATGAAAAATATGAATATATTATCAATTAATTACAGAAGGGCCGCAAGAGCATAATAGATAAAGTGCAGTTAGGAAAATCTCACATGTAATCGGGACATTGAGTTGGATTCCACGAAGACTTCCTGGAGGTGGCAACATCTGAGGTAGGCTTTGAAGGACAGGGAGAATTTGAATCTGTGGAGATGTGAATGGGAAGAACATGCTGGTAGGAATTAAAAATTAGAGCAACAGTTTGACGGTAGGGAACCTCAAGACTCATTTGGGGGAATAGTGAGTACTTCTGTTTATTAGTCTATATAATACTGTGAAAGATGGTTTTTAATGTTACTTTATGAACATGAAAATAATATTATATTTCCTTAAAATTTTACTAGTTATTCACAACTCAAATTACCCTATTTATTCTAAATTAATGGAATTATAACACATTTTAAACCTATAAAGCAGATTCCAACTTCACTGTTTGGGCTAGACACTAATTTTTTTTTTAATGATTTTTTATTATATTATGTTAGTCACCATACAGTACATCCCCGGTTTCCGATGTAAGGCTCGATGATTCATTAGTTGTGTATACCACCCAGTGCACCATGCAATACGTGCCCTCCTTACTACCCATCACCGGTCTACCCCATTCCCCCACCCCCCTCCCCTCTGAAGTCCTCAGTTTGTTTCTCATAGTCCATAGTCTCTCATGTTTCATTCCCCCTTCTGATTACCCCCCCTTTCTTTATCCCTTTCTTCCCCTACCGATCATCCTAGTTCTTATGTTCCATAGATAAGAGAAATCATATGATAGTTGTCTTTCTCTGCTTGACTTATTTCACTTAGCATTATCTCCTCCAGTGCTGTCCATGTTGTAGCAAATGTTGAGAACTCGCTCTTTCTGATAGCTGAGTAATATTCCATTGTATATATGGACCACAACTTCTTAATCCAGTCATCTGTTGAAGGGCATCTCAGCTCCTTCCACGATTTAGCTATTGTGGACAATGCTGCTATGAACATTGGGGTGCATATGGCCCTTCTCTTCACTACGTCTGTATTGTTGGGGTAAATACCCAGTAGTGCAATGGCTGGATCATAGGGTAGCTCAATTTTTAACTTTTTAAGGGACCTCCACACTGTTTTCCAGAGTGGCTGTACCAACTTGCATTCCCACCAACAATGTAGGAGGGATCCCCTTTCTCCACATCCTCTCCAACAATTGTTGTTTCTTGCCTTGTGGGCTAGACATTAATTAGCTCTCATCTGGAAACAGGAGATTTCAGCCTCCCTTATCCAAGCCGGACAAAGAACTGCCCAATTATTCAGTCTATACAATGTCTCAAAGCCTTTGGAAGAAGAACCCATTCCAAAGTCAATCCATAATGTGCTTCCAATTACTCAAAAGGAATTGCTTTGTCTACTTCTCTCCTGCCCATCTCTGGGCTTTAATTAAACCAGGAACAAATGAAAACGAATGACTATGCTAAGACAGTAACAGCACATTTTGTAAGGACTTCTGTGGCTATACTCTCTGTTTGGGCCTTCACCCCCAGGAGCAGGCAGCACCGTTTCCTTCTGGACAGATGAGAGAACGTTAAAGGATTTGGAGGTCACCCAGCACATGGATCCAGGTGGCAAGATCTTAGCTTTCTGACCCTTCTGCCACTCTTTAGAGATAAAGAGAAGGTCTGAGTGATCAGGTTTAATGCCTTCTGCAGAAAACACTTTTAACACAAGTTTCCCCTTGATTCTGAGAGGCCATAACAGTAAACCTTTCAGGAAGCAGCAGGGGAGAAAATGCTCAACCTGTTGCTCTTGCAGTATGGAGAAAAGACTCAATCGTTCAGCGAAGATGCTCCCCTGGGAGTGCCGCCCTGTACATGCAGCCTGAGCAAGAGCTCTGCATGTCCTAAGGAGTAGTGGAGTTTTTAAGTCAAATTTCAAGCTTTTTGAGAGGCTACGCATTCAGCTGTCTCCTGCATCTGGAGAGAGTTACACACTTCCGTTCCTCTCTGTGTCAGTCTATGAGTTTTGCTTTACAGCTGGGTTTATGAACGTCAGCACTAGTGATGTTCTGGCCTGGATAATTCTGTGCTGAGGGTGGGGGGTGGGCGCTGGGAAGGGGAGCTCTGCTGGGCCCAGTACGATGTTTAGCAGCACCCCCAGCCTCAAGCTGCAACGTCAGGAGCACCTCCCCACCCTGGTTGTGACGATCGAAAACGTCTCCAGATGTTGCTAAATAAGCCCTGGGGCGGGGGCAATAGTGTCCCCCACATCCACACACATGGAGAATCACAGCTTTACAGCGAGATGCCTCAGAGACCAGGGCTAGGGCCGTGGCCACGTTAATTGTAAACAAGGCAACATTGTGTCGGCAAATAATCATATGAGGAGCAGTCAGCAAACTCAGTGCTTCTGGAATTCTTCCTGTCTTCCTTTCCTCATCTCACTCTCTCACACGGCTGCTGTGTAAATCCCATGAAACAATATTTGTAAAAGGGCTTTTGAAAATTTGAAAATAGAATGTTGTTGTCATTTGGTTTACCTGGGTCTTTAGGCAACCACTGATGCTGGAATGTTGGAAAATGACAGCTCTATTCTGTAATTGATTAATTAATTAATTATATACTTATTTGTTTATAATTTTTTTTACTTAAATTCCATTTAATTAACATATAGTGTATTCATGGTAGAATTTAGTGATTCATCATTTGCATATAACACCCAGTGCTCATTATATCACGTGCCCTCCTTAATGCCCATCCCGCAGTTACCCCGTCCCCCAACCACCTCCTCTCCAGTGACCCTCAGTTTGTTTCCTAGGTTTACGAGTCTTCTGTGGTTTCCCTCCCTCTCCGTTTTTGTCTTTTTTTATTTTTTCTTCCCTTCTCCTATGATTCTCTGTTTTTTTTCTTAAATTTCACATATGAGTGAAATCACGGTATTTGTCTTTCTCTGACTTATTTCACTTAGCATAATGCCCTCTAGTTCCATTTACACCATTGCAAATGGCAAGATTTCATTTTTTCTGATGCCTGAGTATAATATTCCATTGTATGTAATTTAGATTTAAAGGCATCCCATCAACCTGGTTTACAAACAGGGAGTTGAAGGCTCTTGCCACTAAAATGGATATTTCTTAAGTTGGTTTTTTTTTTAAGATTTTATTTATTTATTTGACAGAGATAGAGACAGCCAGCGAGAGAGGGAACAAGCAGGGGGAGTGGGAGAGGAAGAAGCGGACCTCCAGAGGAGGAGCCTGATGTGGGGCTCGATCGCAGAACGCCGGGATCACGCCCTGAGCTGAAGGCAGACGCTTAACGACTGAGCCACCCAGGCGCCCCTAAAATGGATATTTCTTAAAGCCTCCTATCTTCATGGCCTTTGCTGATTGGAAATCTGGTGTTAATTCACACACGCATGCATTTGTTCAATACTTATTTGTTAAGTACCACTGTGTGCCAGGCACTGTGCTGGGCACTAGTGATAGTTATACAACTTGTAGCTGTAGTAGGCACAGCAGATCTGGCCCTGCCTTTGTGGAGGTTATATGCTAGTGGACAAAATATACAAGGAGTAAGAAAACTATAATGCATTTGGCAAGTGCTATGAAGGGTAACAGCCTGGACCTCCTAGAAGGGCCATGAAGCTTAGAAACAGGAGTTAGGGGAAGCTGGCTAGGGAAAGCGACACCAGAGCTGAGGTCTGAATGAGGAGGAGGGGTTAGCAGGAAAAGAGAGGGTGAGCAATGTGTCTGGCAAAGGGGAGAGCTGGAGGTGAGGAGCTATGGCGTGGAAGGAAACACAAAGCACAGAGTCCATGCAGGCAAGCAGTGACCAAGCTGACAGCATCCTCAGAACAGTGAAGCCCTCTGCAAGCTGTCGGGGGGCAAGCCACGTGTGTGCGCACTAAGAACACTACTGTGGCTCCAGTGTGATGAATAGAAAGGAGCTGACCAAGACAAGAAGGAAAACGGGAGAAAACCAAAGAGGCTGCTTCCACATCCAGAGAAGAGAAGATGGCATCCAAAGTAGGATAGCAGCAATGTAGTTAGAGAGAGGTCAAGGAATTCGAGAGATCATTTGAAATATTTAGGAGGAAGAATGACATAGGACTTAGGGTAGATGAGCATGTGTTTTGAGGGAAGTTAGGGAGGCGGGGTCAAGGACGACTCTAAACTACTTGGGTGGGCTTTTGGAGAAAGTAACTGCAGGTGACTACAGCCATTGTTACTAATAACCAAAAAAGTGAAAGAATGTTTATGGGTTCCTGCTAAGGGCAGGTCCCTAAGTATTAACAAGTATTATGTCATTCAAGTCTTGCAATATCCCTATTATAAAGGATCTGTTATTCTTAGCAGGTCAAGCCTCAGGATAACCTGCTGAAGGGTGCACATCTGTTAATGACAGACCCAATATTCAAATCCAACTTCCTGACTCCTGAGCCTGCTTTGAACCACCATGTATAATCACTATTAACTCATCTGAGTGTTTACATTTTACATTTAAATCATAAGTCTTTCAGTTACTAACAACATCTTTGAAGGAATCACCGAGTCACTTAAGCTCTTTCAATTTCAATTTCTTTAGCCAAAATTTGTGTATTAGAATACCTCCTTTACAACATTGATATAATGATTAAATTGGTCCCAATACTAATAGTGAGAGAGCAAGCATTTACTGAAAGCCAACTATATCCATGCCGTGCTGTAACATACTTTGTGTTAATTTAATCCTCGCAAAAGCCTTAAAATAGCTTCAACAATAATGTCACAAAACAGGACACTGAGGCACAGACAGATGAAATGCCATAGTCAGAGTTACGTAGCTGGGGATGCAAACCTGGGTTAGCCACTGGGTCATGCTGCCTCTGCTAAGAAGTGAGATCGAGGAAGGCCCTGATGCACCAGGAGCCCAAGGCCTGCAATACTGTGAAGGCTCCGTGCTGGCTGCAATTTTTACTCAATGTCAAGTTTATCAAGTTTTTGGTAAGTGCCAGGCACTGTGTTAGGCAAACAAGATAGATATGGCACTTGTTCTAATGCCTTTCTTGGAATTTTGGAAAGCCATTTCCAGTCATGATTTTTCCCCCACTTGTCAAGCTGCCTGCCCATGAGAAGTCAGGACATGTCAGTCATTGACGTGAAAGGTTTCAGAACAGGCCAGGGACGTGACTTCATCTGGAGACAAATACTAAGCATTGAGAAAAAGAGCTGCTATGTGTCGGCCAGAAGGCGGCACAGAGGCCCTCGGAGGGGGTGCTGCCTCCCTCCCTGCCCTCTCTGGCAAGGAGCACGGAGTTCAATGTCTATGTGTGAGAAACAACTGGCTGATAAAATGGAGTCCGAAAAATCTACCTAACAGAACTTTCGTCGCCAGAGGTCAGGGAGCACAGTTTGATGTTTTTGTTTTTTAATTAATTTCTTTCTTTTTTAGACAGAGAGCACAGGGGAGAAGGGCAGAGGGAGAGGGATAAGCAGACTCCATGCTGAGCATGGAACCCAACATGGGGCTCGATCTCACGACCTGAGCCGAAATCAAGAGTCAGACACTCAACCGACCAAACCAACCAGACACCTCATGTTCATGGTATTTTTTTAACTGGAAAAGCTATCAGAGAGCTAATCTAACCCCGTAACATCACGCGGGAGCCTGAGCCATGGAGACATGAAGCGGTTAGCTGGCAGAGGACACCTGTGGCTTTGGTTGGACCCCTCTTCCTTTCTGCAGAACCATTTCCTCCCTCTGTAGAATGGGGAGATGAAAAATGATCTTCCGGCTTCCTTCAAAGTCCACTATGCTATGAATCTATGTGTTTAAATCACATAGTTACCTACTTGCTCATTAAGAACATGTGGACAAATGATACTGTTATTAGGAGTAACGAGCATTAATTAATTGTTCATGTTTGTGGATGATATAGGGGCAATTAACTACCTATGATTCTCCTTTAACTGCTTTGGCATTACGTTGCTGGAACCTGAGCCTAGAATCTTCCATAGATGTTTACTGTTCTTTCCAGGAAGGAGGCTTGTTTTTGTTTGCAGCCATATGTAAGTAATCCTTTCAGTAAACATGGAGTCTGCTGGCCATTTTAGGCTCATTTTCAAACAAGTTTATCAAACTTATCAGATGTGAAACATTAAAAATAAATAATTATCTGGTAGCTGGAACGACAGATTTTTAACATTTTCTTGGAATCTGCTTTCAGGTGCGTAATAGCTAACATTTACTTAGCATTTACTCTGTGTCCTATTCCGTCCTTTATGTGGATTATTTGATTCATTCTCACAAAAACCTATGAAGGAGAAGCTATTATATTCTCCATTTTAGAGAGGAGAAAAGTAAAGTTAAATGAAACTAAGGTTATATAACCTATTCAAAGTGACACAGAAAGTGGTGGCACTGGGGCTCAAACCCAGTCTGTTCAGTTTATACTTTTTTTTTTTTTTTTTGAGTAGAGTTAACACACAATGTTACATTCGTTTCAAGTGTACGACTTAGTGATTTAAGTGTCTCCATCATGCTATGCTCATGCTTTTAACTATGGTAAGTTCATTCTTCATGATGCCCTCAGCTTTCATTAGGGACAAAAAGGGTATCACTTTCTGTGAAAAGAAATGCAAGTAGTTTAAAAATAATACCTGGAGGTTTTTGTTGAAGTTTTTTTCTTTTTTGGATAAAATTTATGAATTATTTTTTTAGGTTTAGTGTCATGAATTTAAGTTGTGATTAACTAATGATATTTTTAAGAGACAGCGTATCTTCAGCAAGCCGTAAATTATGTATTAAAACACATTTGCTCTCAGGTATGTCTGATAAGAAGCTGCACTTTACATGAACCATGGCCTAATAAAGAGCAAGAATGGAAATTCTGAGGCATGTGTGAATGCAAAGTTGTAGAAAATTAACGCCAGTTTTCCTTGGGAATTAGGCATTTAATATCAATATTTGGAAGTCATTACTGCTTGGATATCATTTGTACGGACCTGCCGGCCTGGCAATCTTCTGGTAGGTGTGATGGATGGTAGAGAGGAAGAAGAACACACTGAGAAATGACTTGTGCCATCATTTGGGGAAAGGTTGCCTTAAACTGTAATCAGGAGAATCATTCCTGAAACAACAGTTAGTAATGATTCTTTAAAAATGACCGACACAATTATGGAAATGCCACGCATAGTAAAGAGTAACATTTTTTTTTTTTTTAAAGATCCCTCGTTCCCCAAGCTATAGAGTGAGAGGACACTGCCAGTTCTATGAGCTCCCAAATTGAAGTGATCTCAAGAATGCCCTTGAAAATCGATTTCTGGTCACTAGAACTAACGTTTTACAAGCTCCTATGATGGTTCTGAGCAAAGATGTGAACACCACAGTGAGCTCCAGACCACGGGCAGTTTTCCCCTCTGAGAGGTGAGGTATGAAGACCTCCAGGTTCGAAGCACTAACAAAACAAACAACAAAAAAAAAGTTTGATTTTAAACGTGAGGTTGAATTTGCATAGCACCACTCTGTAGAAGATCATGTTACTGAAGGTCTCCCTTGAGGTGAAATGCTCTCGGCTTATGTGGAAGGTCAAATGACCAGTCCTTCATTTTACTAGTACTACTTCAAACATCAGGATATGCCCATGCTTACGATCCCCTAGTGGCTTCCCACGGTACCCAGAATAAAACTCCTATTACCTACCGAGGCTTGCGAGGCTCACTGCCTCTGCTTCCCTCTGCAACCTCACCCTCCTCCCACTCACTGCCCCAGTCACCCTGGGCTACCTTCTAGTCAGGCCAAGATGGCTTATGCCTCAGGGCCTTTGCACTCATTGTGCCCTGTGTTTAAATGCTATCCCAGCAAGTCTTTTGAACCTGGCTTCTACTCATTATTTGGGTCTTAACTGCTGCCTCTTTGGAAGAGCCTCCACAGAATGACTGCTTAGCGGAGTACCCCTACCCCCTCACACGGCCACTATCATGTTACCACATTTTATATCCTTTATAACCCACGTCATCGTCTGAAATGATCTTACGTCTTTGTTTGTTTAAATGTCCATCTTGCCACTAGAATGTGAACCTCATAACACTGGAGACGTTGGTGATTTTGAGTTCTGCTGTGTTTCCAACACCTAGTGCCCAATACAGATTTACTGAATAAATGGTTGAATGAAATCCAATTTTTAAAAAAAGATTTATTTATTTATTTATTTTAGAGAGAGAAAGGGAACACATGAGTGGGGGGGGGGGCAGAGAGAGAGGGAGAGAAAGAATCTCAAGCAGACTCCCCACTGAGTGGGGAGCCCTACATGAGGCTTGATCTCACAATGCTGAGATCATGACCTGAGTTGAAACCAAGAGTTGGACGCTCAACTGACTAAGCCACCAGGTGCCCCTGAAATTCAATTTTCTTACCCCAACCATAGTATTATAAAGGTAGCTATACTCTCCTAAAAAAAAAAAAAAGCGCTACCTAATAAATTAAAAATAAGCATGTTAAAGAAAAAGGCTTGACGCTTACTTGAAACCTTGAGCACAAGACCAGAAACCATCCCACAGTGTCCATGTGCTTAATTATTTATTCTCAGCTTTTAAATTCCATGAACAAATAACATAGGCACTAAGAAGAATGATGCTGGGGCGCCTGGGTGGCACAGTGGTTAAGCATCTGCCTTTGGCTCAGGGCGTGATCCCGGCGATCTGGGATCGAGCCCCACATCAGGCTCTTCTACTATGAGCCTGCTTCTTCCTCTCCCACTCCCCCTGCTTGTGTTCCCTCTCTCGCTGGCTGTCTCTATCTCTGTCGAATAAATAAATAAAATCTTTAAAAAAAAAAAAAAAAGAATGATGCTGAGCCTGCTTAATTAGTAACATAAAAAGAAAACAAAAGGCAAGTCATCTACCACACCCCAGACCCCAGCTTCAAGGCAATCTAGAGAAGCTTGGCATTTGGGTTTGCCTGAACCGAATGTTCTACAAAGAACAAGACAATGAACCTCCACTCTTTGCCCAGCAGCAGAAAGAGAATTGGTGAAGCCACATCTGCTTCTTCTTCCTATAGTGGCCGCCATGTTGGGACACCTGGAATTGCACCCCTTTCCTGCTGCACCCAGATTCTACTCTGGTGCTCTCCACTCAGAGATGGAAGTCCTAGACCACGCTCAGATGTAGTCCTGATCTGTGAAGCCACTTAGGCTGATCCCATTTTCTGTGGCAGTGTTGGTTTAGAAGGCACATGACTCCCACTGAGGCCAAGGGGATATCTAGAGAAATTTTCTGGGGACATCTGGGGAGAAAGTCCTTCCTGTTTTGTTTAAGTCAAACAACCTTTCATTACATATTGTCATGTCTATCTGAGTGTGAAACTCAGGAGGGCAGCAATTGTTTTGGGACAAAACTAATGTTCCAGGGGCAGTCAGGCAGAAAGACGGAGAAAATCTGAGTCCCCCATGCTGTACTTCAGCCAGGGAACTAATGCTGTACTTCAGCTCAGGGAGTTCCCTGCCTCAGGATTTATGTGAAAACTTGGATTACCGCCATAACCCCTGAACTGGATGGACTCTTTGCTTTTGTCATCGGCCCCTAACCATTTGATACTGACCTGCTGCTAGAAAGAGCATGGTATAACCAGGGGCTCTGCCCCATCTAGGCAGAAGAGTAGGTCTTTCCAGTGGTCTGGAAGGCCCCTGCTTGCATCCGCCTGCCATCTCCTCTGCTTCCATCTCTCACAGCTTCCCCCTTCACTCAACTTCAGCCATATTAGCCTCATGTCTAGTCCGTGAACTTACCAGAGAAGCTCTTGCTTCAGAGCATTTGCATTGGCTGTTACCTCTACCTGAAACTCTCCACCCCAGA
Organism: Ursus americanus; assembly: GCF_024610735.1. Classification (NCBI taxonomy): domain Eukaryota; kingdom Metazoa; phylum Chordata; class Mammalia; order Carnivora; family Ursidae; genus Ursus; species Ursus americanus. The sequence continues at coordinate 47,398,297 of NC_142131.1, read as the reverse complement.
TATCCACAAGACTTGATCTTTTGCCTTTTTCACATCACTGGTCAAATGTTATTTTTTGCACCAAGGCTCGACCCTCCTATTTAAAAGAGTATACACACACCCCGGCACCCCTACTGATTCATTTTCCTCTATTGCACTTCTATCCTTATATTTTATATTCTACTTAAAAATTTATTGTCTATCTCCTCTGCTACTGAATCCCCAGGGCCTCGAATGCCTAGCACACAGTAGGCAAATATCTATCTGTGGACATCTGCGGAACTAAGGAAGGGAAATTATTCTTTTACTATTCTAGGTATTTCGACATGAATTTTCTGTTGCTGCTGAAAGCATCTTGACTGATAGATTTCCATTGCGGTGCCTTGTAACCAGTGCCCTGCATTTTGAAGAGAGTCAACCGTGTTTTAATTTCAGAGTCAGTGCTTCTAGAACAGAGCTCCCCCCACCCAAAGCCATCAATCCATATTATGTTGTGGAAGATGAGAAGTAGAAAAATCACCTGTGTATGATTCAAAAGTTCGCTTTCTGGTCTGTATGAGACCTTGGGCAATTAAAATTTATCTCTATCTGCCTTAATCACCTCATCTCTCTGAGGAATAACCTACCTACTATCTGTAATATCTATACTATCTCTTTTATCTCTGTAATGTGGGATTATAAGAACTACTCTAGTTATCTCTCTTGGGGGTTATAAGAAATAAATGACCCATACATGTTAAAAGCAGCTAAGTGCTGTGTATATTTGTAATGGATTGTTTTAGATGACCTATTTTATTCTCCTAAAAGCATTCATTATTGTTGTGTTAATGGTAATACTGATTTTTTTCACTTGGTGACATTTATTACTTACTGAAGGCTATATTCATTAAATAAATATTCACTGAGCCTCTATTTGGTTCCAGGCTACTTTTCCAAGAGTGCTTGAACACTAACTGAGGTCAGACAGGTGTGTTACCGGGAAAAGTGGTTAAATTTTCTGAGCCTCAATTACCTCCACTGTAAAATGAGGGTAAGTTGCCTGGTATCTTATTGTTGTGACAAAGTTGAAATGGGATAATATACTGAAAGTTATTATTGTAAAATCTGGCTTAGTGAAGTCTGATTAAAAATAGAATTATCTTTTTTATTACTTTACCATGGCCAAGCATTGTATAGTATTTTCAAAGATCTTATTAACAAAGCCTCTCAACATCATCCCAAGATAGCCCCAAAAGATGAGTCATTTGTCCAAAGGAATAGATGAGCCCTACCAAAACTAGGGTCTGTATGTCCTAAAAAGCCTGACTAATTCCTACTCCTTTCTTTAGGTCTCAGATTGGCTGCCAGCTACTCCAGTGAGCCTTTCCTGATTTTTCCCTTACCCCACTGTGGGTTGGGTTGTGTGACTTCACTCTTTTTCTAGCACTTTTCATACTCACACTGGATTGTAACCGACAACCACTTGTTGATATCCCTCCTAGAGAGTGTAAACTGCTTAAGGGGGTCGGGGGAGAGCAACAGTGTCTTGTTCATTCAGCCCAGGGCCTGACACATAGCAGGTGCTCCATAAATATTTGCTTTTTAAACACATTTCATGTGATTAGCATTTGGGCATGGGTGAAATGATCAGCCATGAAGCCTTTTCTCTTTCTTGGCCTGGAACGTGTTTAATTACCTAATGTTTACAAAGAGAACAGGATGTTTGACCTGGGCCCTGTGCGGAGAACTTGCTTCCCCTCCCCCACAGAGCCTTTCAAGCTCCTGGGAGTCCACTTCTCCCCAGGGTGCCTTCCAAGCACCACCAGCGTGCAGCTCTCTGCATCAAGACAGCCTCCATCACAGCTGAGAAAAATGCTTTCATCTTGTGGTAACTTGTTCATAATCAGACCAATTTTGCTTCTAGTGAATTGGAGCCCTGCACAAAGTGCAGTTACTTAGGAAATCCCTTTGTGGACTACGGCTGCATAGAGGAGATCCAAGCTGTCTTTTGACACATAGAGGAGAGGTTTTCACTCCCTCCAGTGCCTGGGGCAGAGCTAGGCTGCACAGTAACCTTGTATTTATTGGCATTCTGGTTTCCTTTAAAAGCACTCCAGACATGCTCAGATGTCTCTCTCTCTCCCCTGATGGAAGGAAGGAAGGAATAGAATTTCTCAGTGTGTCTCTTGGATCAACCCGTGTTAGAATTATTGGGGATGCCTGTGAGATTTACAAGCTCTCTGACTCCATCCCACATGCTCAGAATCAGAATCTCTAAGGGTAGGACCTAGGAATATACATTTTAACACCCTCCATCACCTCCGGGTGATTTTCATGCACAATAAGGTTTGAAAATCTTCCAGTCACCTAAGGTCACTAACTAGGTAGGTGAACCCAGTTTCAGATAAGTGTCTGATGAATAATCTTAGATTGGTGGCTTGGCCTTGTTGATCCAGAAAGCTTCTGTCTGAACCAACAGCTCTTCCTCCTGAAACTAGAGTTCTTACCACAGCCACCACTACACCCTCTCTCCGGGAGCAGGAGAAGCAAGCAAGCAAGGCTCCATTTTCTACCTCTTAGGCGAAGATCTGTGACGTAACATTATAACCGCCCTATGCCTTATAGATCTCACAGACAGCTGAGAAAGGTTGTCAGTCACTGACTTCTCTCTATAAAACGAGAAGGTCATAGTCTTTACACTGCTTTGAGACCCAATCAGATTTATTCATTTATTTATTGGTGACAGCAAAAAGTCATAATCCCCAAAGGGAAACCGAAACACCATTCCCCAAATCCCTGCATTTCCCAGGGCAAGGATCAGACTTTCCTTGCAAATGTGTTAGGTAGAGAGAGGACTTCCCTTTGCAAGGAAGCCACTTGCAAGCATCAGCTTTTAGTTGAGGGTGTGTGGAAGACACCTCATGGGGTCAACCAGATTGATATTTTTCTCTCATTAGAAAACAGAATCGATAGACTGCCTCATCCATTCCTCCACATGAGCCGTCTTTTCAGAGGAAGGGGAAGGAAAGAAGGTTATGTCTGTGGAGCAAAATCAGAATAAATATCATAGTTATCTCCCAGCAATAATATGGAATGACCTGTATTGACAGACATTGAAGAACCGCGGGATGAGGAATAAACAAAATACCATAGAATTGCAGCATCAGAAAGAAGATGGCCACAGAAATACCATCAGATAATTCTGATCCTTTCCCACACATAGAATCACACGCCAAATCTGAAGACATTGCCTCACGTCCAGAGTGGGCCATTTCTACCACGGAAAGCGCTCCTGTGACAACCGCGCGGAGAATGGCACGTGATGACATCGTACATGAAGTGTGCTTGTTGCACAAATCACATGCAAGAACTACACACGGCGAACCTTTCATGTGTAAGTGTCTTCCAAGGACTCCACTGAGTGAACAAGGCTTAGAAGTTATCCCAGCCACAGCAGTACAGTGGAAGCTTCGGGCCACTGCCAATCGTGTGTCAAGTGCGTGACGTCCGTGAGGCCACCCAGGACAGTGGTTCCAAATACCACGGGTGTGCTGACGCCTCCCTAATTTCAACCTCTGCCTCCAGCTGCTGTTCTCTCTCTGAAGAGCCATACTCGTGGATACAACTTTCTTCTTGGCATCTACACCCGAGTATCTTATAAACATTTCATGCTGAGTATGTGCAAAACGAAGCTCAGAACTTTTCTCCCTCGGGGGTTCAGGACATGCTGCTCCAAGATACGCTGCTTTGGGATAGTGACTCTTTTGAGCTAAAGCCACTTTAAAAATAAGGAGCAGCTTTCACAGAATTCCCCTTATTTGCCTAAAGACAGAGTCTCCAAAGGAACTCTGCTGTCACAAATCCTCTCTGGGAGTGCCATCAACCAGGGAACATGGACTCTTATCCCAGGAGACGCTAGAGGAGACACCACCCCCAGACGAACTGGGTCACAAACTATCACACCGGCCATCTGTTGTTCTGAGAGCCCATTCCTCTTTCCTAGAAGTCATTTTCTTTCCTCTAAGAGGCGCACCTCCCTCCTTCCTTCCCCTATTCGGATGACATACAAACGCTCACATCTCAATGCCTTTCTGCATATTCATAATGTTTTGCTGTGATGCCTCCATGTACATAATATTAACGTTAATAATTTTGTGTACCTTTCTCCTGTTAATCTGCCTATTGTCGGTTTATTTCACAGACCCAACTACGGAACCTGAGAGGCGGGGAGAGAATGTCTATCCTCCTCCACACCCCAACCGTGTTTCCTTTCCAGGTTTCCCAGCCTCCCCAGCTGGTGTCCACACACCACTCAGTCGCTCAAGGCCAAAACCTGGGAGCCATCTCAATTCCTTATGCTATCCCTCCCCAAAAATCCAGTCCATGACCTCCAAAATATGTCTGGACTCTCCTCTCATCATCCTTACCTTCTTTCCTCTAATAAAACTACACTGTCTCTTAATAGAATTCTAAGAATTTATGAAAATGGTGTCAAGTTAGTCCTTAAACTCCTTCAAGGGCAAGGAATCCCATTATTCTCAAAATAAAATCCAGACTCTGTGAGGTGACTTGAAGGTCCTGTCTGATTGAGCCCTGTCCTACCTCTCTGGTAGGTAGCCCAAGGCCACAGCTTTCTCCCAACCAGTTCCTGTCATACTGAGCACTCCTTTGTGTTTCAAAAACATCATCTTTTAGATGGCCCTGGGCCTATATGAGTACTTGTTTTATTACTTCCTACAATGACCAAGGCATGGTTCTTTGAATGCTGGCTGGCACATTCCATTCCTTCAGACCTCAGCTCAGGTGCCTGTTCCTGAAAGAGGCTTTCCCCAGCACCCTGCACAGAAGTGACTTCCTCCAGGAGCTCTCTCAGGCCACCCCGCTTACATCTTTCCTAGTGCTCATCAAAACTTCAGATGATCTTCTAATTTTATACTTTTTTTATTGGCTATGTCTCTCATAAAATCTTTTTTTAAATTGTACATGATATTAAATACCTAATTATTTTAGGTATTTTAAACAACACAGCACATACAAAACGGAGGTATATCCAATGATATAATCACGGTAACTAATCATCATTACTGAACATTTTCTACGTGCTGCATTGTTGAAAATATCTGATTATATTCTAGTAACTGTTCTTCAGACAGATTTTATTATCCCAATTTTCTGTACTAGGAAATGGAATAATGAAAAATTTGAGGTAACTTGCTCTTTGACAGTAACTTGCTCTTTGACAGGTAGAAGCAGGCCAAATTTTTAACCAGGTATTTTATTGTAAAACATAGCCTCTTAATCAGGCTACCACACAGGTTTTCCTGCATAAATGTAGGGTAGCTATTAGGCATGTTCATAGCAGTGTTATTACAAACCTTGAAAATTGAGGAAAATAAATTAGGGCATATCTACTGTTCATAATATGAAAGATGGTCACTATACACTGTTAAATGAAAATATCTATTAATAAAATAGTATTTCCATTATGACCCTTTTGGTAAAAAAATATTGATTTTGTTCATTATAAACTAACCAGTCCTTTTTGCAGTTTCTGGCACATGGTGCTTGTTTGTTGACTGAATTAATTAATGACTATACATAGTCCAGGGGCTAGAAAAAAACACCACAAACTTCAGCAGTATTGATCTGTGGATTGTGAGATTATGAATGAAATTTTTTTTCTGATTTTTTTTTTGTTTTATTAAAAATTCTCTAGACTGAGAACACACATTTTAGTAATCTGAGAAGGAAAAGAATAAATGTTGCATTTTTAAAAATTGCTTAGGTTCTACCTTGCATGACTTCTTCCCATTAAGTCTCTCCCAGATACATGAGACACCTACCTTGTCTGTACTCAAAGCACTTTAGTCTCGAGTCAAAGTACTTCTTGAGCTCACTTTGCCTTACAGTAATTTTACTGAAGTGACGCCTTATTCTTACGCACCAATTCCTGGCTCCCCACCATAAGTGGTGCATTCCTTGAGAACTTGGACTGTATTTTATTTTTCTTTATTACCCTCTCATTTTCTAGGGCAATGCTATGGCTCTAATAAAAACTCACTCAATGTTTAGTGTTGGGTTCACAGTATGATGTATCCACTATCCTACTGGATAATTTGGAATGTGAAAAATTCTAGCCTATTAGCAGATACCTGAGATACACATTGAATTAAATTAGCAATAACAGTGCCGTGCTGAGCCACAGTAGAACCTGGAGTAAAGGAAAAATAAATTAGTAATACTCATCCTGTCTTTATGTAATATTTTGATATTTTATTCGTCATGAATTCTTTGTATTAATTTTGGTTTTCAAAAACATTGCATTAAAATATTTATCTTTATTTCTGTCACTTCACCTAGCCTCAGCTCTACTTTTATAATACAGTATTAGCAGGTACTGCAATCTGAGTATCTTATAACAATCTAGACACTGTATGTATTATATGTATATTTATGTTCTGTACATGTAGAATTATATATAAAAATATACATGACATATGTATGTATTATGCATACACAACTTTATTCACCTAGCACTCACTGCCATCCTAACTGATGTCTGTATTAACTCCATTTCACATACAAAGAAACTTAAGCACAGAGACATTAAGTGACTTTGCCAAGGTTACCACCTAGAAGGACTTATCAAACTCAACACCAAAAGAAAAATAATCCAATCAAGAAATGGGCAGAAGACATGAATAGACATTTCTCCAAAGAAGACATATAAATGACCAACAGACACATGAAAAAATGCTCCACATCACTGGCATCAGGGAAATACAAATCAAAACCACAATGAGATACAACTTCACACCGGTGAGAATGGCTAAAATTAGCAAGTCCAGAAACGACAGTGTTGGTGAGGATGTGGAGAAAGGGGAGCCCTCTTACACTGCTGGTGGGAATGCAAGCTGGTGCAGCCACTCTGGAAAACAGTATGGAGGTTCCTCAAAGAGTTGAAAATAGAGCTATCCCACGACCCAGCAATTGCACTACTGGGTATTTACCCCAAAGATGGAAATGTAATGATCCGAAGGGACACCTGCACCCCAATGTTTATAGCAGCAATGTCCACAATAGCCAAACTATGGAAAAAGCCCAGATGTCCATCAACAGATGAGTGGATAAAGAAGACGTGGTGGAATATTACTCAGCCGTCAAAAAAGAAATATTGCCATTTGCAACAACATGGATGGAACTAGAGGGTATTACACTAAGTGAAATAAGTCAATCAGAAAAAGACAATTATCATATGATCTCACTTGTATGTGGAATTTAAGAAACAAAACAGGATCATAGGGGACGGGAGGGAAAAATAAAACAAGATGAAATCAGAGAGGGTGACAAACCATGAGAGACCCTTAACTGTAGGAAACAAACTGAGGGTTTCTGGAGGGGAGGAGGGTCGGGGGATGAGGTAACTGGGTGATGGACATTAAGGAGGGCATGTGATATAATGAGCACTGGGTATCATATAAGACTGATGAATCAAAGACCTCTGCCTCTGAAACCAGTAATACATTATATGTTAATTAATTGAAGTTAAATAAAAAAATTAAAAATTTAAAAAATTTAAAAAATACAATAAAATAGAGAAAGTGGTAGAAATGGAATGGAAAAGTCATTAATAGGAATACATAAAGTGGAAGGGAAAGTTGAAAGTTGAATAATTTTTTTTAAAGATTTATTTATTTATTTTAGGGGGGCAGTGACGAGGGGTAGAGGGAAAGAGAGTCTTAAGCAGACTCCACACTGAGCAAGGAGCCTGACACGGGGCTTGATCTCACCACCCTGAGATCATGACCCTGAGATCACTACCTGAGCTGAGACCAAGAGTCGGATGCTTAACCAACTGAGCCACCAAGGTGCCCCTGAACGTTGAATAATTTTTAATGACTTTGATCCGTGTAGAAAACCAATTTGGGTAGCGCATTAAAAAAAAAGAAAAAAAAGAAGCTGATTGTGAAGACCTTGATTTTTATCAAGTGAAAGTCATTCATTAATTCACTCAACAAACACCCAACTGCCAGTGTGGCACTGTTAGCATAGGTTCAGTGACATCAAAGATAGGCTGGCCTAGGCACCTGTGGCAGTGTGTCAGTATCCAATCTGATTCTCCTCTTAAAAAATATTTATCGCTTTATTCACCATTTGAAGTGGCTTTTCCAGACAGAAATTGGTAGTGAGTATCATTCTGACTCAATGAGCAGTTAATCTAAGTATGCTCCTTATTCATTATAGGCGGCAAGCATGTGGACGCAGGCTCGGTTCACCTGCAGTCATGATGATCGTCTCAGAGCAGGCAGGAAAAATGCAGATTCCCGGGCCTTACTCCAAACTACTAAGTAAGAACCTGTCTCCAGAACAATGGTTAAAGAGCTGAGGTTTTTCCAATCCCACAGACTGGGTGGAAACCTAGCTCAGCCATTTATCGGCTCTGGAGCCTTCGGCAAAGAACTTCGTCTTGTGTGTGCTTGTGTGTTTAGCTTCGGTATCCTCATACGTAGAGTGGGAATAAAAATACCTACCTCTCACAAGGTTTTCATGAGCATTGAATTAGAATGAAGGCCTAATTATAATGATATTTATAACAGTTTACAAATATAGAGTACTTTCAAACCGTCAGGCACTGCGGTGAATGCTGTGCCTACATATCTTCTTAACTTCTCCCAAGCATGTAGCAGAGGCCTCACTACCCCGTGAGTCCTCAGTGGATAGGAGCTCTAGCCTGGGTAGCCACCCAGATCGTTTTGGACTTGGCGGGGAGCCAGTCACAAACACAAGATTTAAGTGCAGGCTCTGAGAATAATGGATAACCTGGAACAAGTCAGCCAGGCTGGTGGTCCCCAAAGCCAGCCTACTGCATCAGAATCGTCTGGGTGAGCTCGTTAAAACACAGCATACCATCCTGGTCCTTGAACCTCTGACTCCGTAGCTCTGGGGGAGCTGGAAGTCTCTATTGTTTAAAAAGCCCAAGAGATTTTGAATTATGGCCAAGATCTAAAGCAAGTGGTTAACTCGAGCTTCAGATTTCTTAAAATTCACGAAGCTGGGGAGTAAGTCATTGTTTCCCCCTCGCCTTCTTCATCTCCAAGGCCTAGGACAAAGCTGCCACAAAGAAGTGCTCAGAAATATTTTGGATTCGATAAGCATAAAATGGGCCTAACAAAGCCTGTGTTGTCTGCCTCCCAGGGGCTTTATGAGAAGTGTTTGTAAAGCTTCAGTTTAAAGTGCACCTAAAAAAATAGAAGATGCCATACAGTAGTATAATTTTATAGATGTAGTTATTAACTTCTTTTACTGTGCCTGCTCTCACCCCTTAAACATAAATCATTTGGTTGGGAAGTACCCACCATTACAGGGGGTTTCTGAAAATAAATTACAGCAAAATTGCAGATAAAACACCTCCTCCAAATTACTCAGAATAATTTTTACTCAAATTATTTTTATTCAGAATTAAAATGCTATAGAGGGACCCAAAATGCCACATGCATTTAGACACGTTAGTTTCCACATTAAAGTTCAAACCTGTCAACTGTTCACTTCCTCATTCATTTCTATTAGCTTCCGACCTGTCTTACAGCCCGTCTGGCTGACGGTACCTACTGCCGACACAACACAGTCTGTTTCAGGCACCCTCACTGCATTCCACGAGAACAGCCAAACCTTTAAGGACACCCAGCAGAGCCATTCTAGCTCCTTCCAGTTGCCTATCATTCAGCTATTTTCAAAGGCAGACATCCTTCGGGAGAGTCATGGAAGTCTGCAAGCTCTGGCTTATGAGGAAAGACAGTGAAGAGAATGAGAAACAAGTTCTGCAGGAGGAGGGAAATGGATGCATTATCCCAAGTAAAGGGCCTGGAATAGGAAAATCTCCTGAGAACCAGAAAGGCAGCTCTATGCTAATAGTGGGATTCCATGCAGACCCAGTTGATAAGACTAGACCCGAATTCTTCACTCCGCTGTGCGCTGCAGGTACAGAGAAGCAACTGATCTTCCACCGAGAATGGAAGGAAGAGATTAACGTCTGACCATGCAGCCATGTTTGGGCTCACAGTCCTCCAGAGCTGACAGACGGTCCCAAAACACGACTTGCCCCAGTGCAGCTTTTCTCTCTGTGCAAACCTATTTCCCTGAAAGTTCATGTCAGTGCTGCCTCATTGGTGGGAACAAAATAAACGTCAAAAGAATAAAAGGATAGAAAGAAATCATTAAATCTATTTCTAGCTCAGACGGCTATTCTGGGATGTGTGGGACCTTACATTCATGGATGCAAAGATGAATGTTTTCAAATCTTGAACCAGCACAAACCCCCAAGGAGGCAAGGAAAAGAAGAGAGGAAGCTTCTCCTACCTTCTGTGGCTCCAATCTCGATGGTGCCTTTCACTTGGCTGAAGCACCATAGTGTGTCCTGGGTGAGAGCCCCAACTCCTGAAAGCAACACAAGGAGACACTTCAGGTTAGGTGAGGGTTTCCTGCTGTCCTTAAAAGGCCAACAGGGAAGGAGACACATCGTGGAAGCTACACATTTCTAAAAGGAGACTTGCACACCAGGTATCATCCCGTTGGAGAGGAGACCCTAAGGAGTGCGGGCAGAACGGCCGGTCTCGAGCAGCGTGGCCTGCTGTGAATCAGGGCTCTGTCCCCTCCATCTGACCACACTGCTGGGACTATGGAGCAATTGGAGTTCGTCCCTTCTGGGCCCCTGGCAGCGTCCTAGCGCGGGCCTGCTGTCACACCCTGTGTGACTGCCCCTTTTCATGGGAATACTAATGCTTTCGATTGTTTTCCTTCTGTGGTGGTGGGGAGGAGAGGGAGCCAGTTCGTTAGAGGGGAGAGAGGAAAAGAAAGACAACTTTTTTTCCTTTTTTAACTGGTTTCCCAGCTCGCCTGGCTGAACGGCCAGTAAGGGGTCAGACACTCAGAACTTGCGTCTCTCTTGTTCACTTCTTGACTGCTTGCCAAAGTCCGAGCTGACTGCAGAGGAGAGGAAAGCAAAAACAGGTTGGGGATGGGAGTGGGGAGGGGGAGGGGAGGGCTGACAGCACTGTGGAGTCACTGCTGACAAATGTGACCTACTTTGTTCCATGCAGATTTCGGTCTCAAATGTGAACCGAACCTTTGGTGGGGGAGGGGTTAAATTTTCTGGCTTTTCTGGCTTCTGGTTTCTAAGAATATATATATCCAGTACGAATGCTTATGCTAATATACCTGCTAATATATGTACTAATATATGTATTCAAGTCAGAAAAGTCCTTTTCAGAGCACTTCTGAATCGCAGTGGTGCCAGTTCACTTCTCGACAGCATGGCCGTTCCCGTCAGTTCGACTAGGTTTTAAAATTAAGAGGAATGTTATATTGTCAAATTTTGGGAGAGGCTATCAGTTTAAGAATGATTATATGAGTAGGAATAAAAGCACGTATCAAAACAAAACTGACCTTTTAAAAACGCACACAAAACTCAGTAGCCATCCCCAGTGGGCCACAGAATTTCCCTGAACTGAAACCTTCACTCCCTCAGCCTTGTGAGAGGAGGGCTGGGCCCCATGTGATTTTCTCACTGGGAATGACCTCACATTGGAAGGAAGCCGCATAGGGTCACTATTAAGAGCACACATCTGGGGCGCCTGGACGGCTTAGTTGGTTAAGCGTCTGCCTTTGGCTCAGGTCATGATATCGGGGTCCTGGGATTGAGCCCCATGTCAGGCTCCCTGCTCAGCGGGAAGTCTGCTTCTCTTCTGCCCCTCCCTGCTCTTTCTCTCTCAAATAAATAAAATAAATAAAATCTGCTTGAGATTCTCTCTCTCCCTCTTCTCCTCTCCCAGATCTCTTTCTCTTCCAAATAAGGACACCTTTTTAAAAAAAGTGCTTAACCCAATCAAGCAACTTAATAAATGATGTTGTTATTAACAAAGATTCTAAACTGTTCAATAGGAAAAAAGAGGAAGAACTTTAGCTTAGAAATTTTCAGTTAGTTGCTACAAGGCAGGCACCCTGCTCAGCACTTTACATAGATGATCCCATTCTCACACAGATAATGAAGAGGTACTCTTTTAACCCTATTTTACAGGTGAAGAACAGAGACCCAGGAAGTGTGGGTAACTCATCTGTGGTCATAGCGAGGACACGGCAGAGCTGGGATTTCCACGTAGGCTGTCTGATTCCCAGTCTCCAGTGTGCTGAGCTCACCCTGCCCATTTAATAGTTAGGGTTCCGAAGCCCAGAGAGCCTATACCCTTAAACTGCAGCCACATTTGGAGGACTGAGCTGGAATCCAGTTTCCCATGCCAATTATTAAAATCCCTATGTCTCCCTTAAGGCTACACAGAGCTAAAATTTCCCAATAAAATTAGTACCTGGGAGAGAGAACGGAAGGCATTTGGCAGCTTTTGTTAAATGCTACTGCTGATCCTTTCTATGTCCAGCTCTGGCCTTGGGTTTCAACATCAGGCATTCTCTGAGAAGTTCTTACTCTTCCTGTGAGCTCTCGCTGGCCCTCTCTAAACTGCCAGTCCCGCTGTGGAAACTGTGACTGCATCAGTTCTTAGGGAACATCAGATACTGATGAAGGTCTTCCTGATTGTTGTCCTGGCACAGTTCCTAGAGTTCCTACATCACTAGTTAGGACTCTGGGTGTAGACACTGTACTCATCACAAAACCTGTAAACACACACACACACACACACACACACACACACACACACACACACCCCTAAGCAGATTGAGATGAGCCTATGTATAGGGATTGTCATTGCTTCAGGGAATTTTAGCTTGAGAAGGAAACTTGCCTATATGTGAAACCAACTTATTTCACATTTGAAAAATCAAGTTATAGAAAATTACCAACTTGCCATGAGTCACAGAGGAATCATGTGACCAATCCATTGTCTGTGACAGCTCTGACCATCACTCCTAGATAGGCTGCCTAGGGCTGTGAGTTCCGTTCATTAGAGCTCAATTGATTAGTATGAGAAATCAAGGCAGCCAAAGCTTTTGTCAGTTTTCTTGTCCTGGGCAGCCTTTGATTGGACCCAGTTTCTATCTCCCACCAAGATCACGGCCAAATGATGCTATCAATGATCTAAAGAGAGTTTGGTCCATGCCATCTCTGTCCTCAAAGTGCCGAACAGCAGGTGAAAATTCAGATGTCAAACGGGCTAGGATGTACATGTGAAAAGCTGGCCAGGAGCAGGATACTCAGAGGAGCGGACACTTGATGGGAGTCGGTGATCAGCTCTGTAAAGGTGGGATGGTGGACCCTGGAGGACCCAGGCCTTGTCTAAAGGGGGCAGCAGCTACTCAGATCCAGCTGAAAGCTGCCGTGGAGGATTCCACCCTGGTTTTACCTAACTGGCTTTTTCTAAGAGAAGCCAGAAATCAGAATTATTATGTGAAAACTCCAAATTTTTAAATGGTGTCAATCAATTCAAATTAGAACACCATGTGGCTCATACGACATAGGGAAAACACATCACATCTGCAGGTTGAATACGGTCTTTGTGCCACCAATTTGCAAACCTCTGGCTAGAATATTTGAGCTGAAAGACATCTTAGAGAATACACTGCCCATCTTTACCATTTAGCAGATCAGGAAGCAAAGCCCCAAAATGAGAAAGAACTCCCAACGTGGTAGAGTTACTTTATCTGCAGACTTAGGCCTCTAAGGTGACAATTCTAATTCTTATACCAGATTTCCTTTTACCTCCAAGCCACCTTCCATGGTGATGGTCTGGTGAGATTTCCGTCTAGATTTAATGAACGCTCTTCAGGGAAGTGTATTTGATTGCTGAAGTGGATGACCGAGAGAATTAAGCTGACATAGTGAGGAAGGAAAATTTGTTTCTCTTAAATTACAGACCTCGACAGCTTCCCTAAATGCTGGTGCCAAATGACACTCTAGTTGCTATGGAAACGGTGTCAATAAGCAACATTCTCTACCAGGAAGCTGATGCAAATACAGTAGCTAAACATCTTGGAAGATGCTCATTCCCGTCTCCCCATAGCTACGGCTCAGGAAGGTCCTGAGTCTCATGTACTGAAAGGCCAGGAGGTCAGCCCATGGAAGGCATACACCTGTCTTCTTCCTAGGATCACGGAATAGCTGATTTCTGAATCTGGTCAGACCATGAAGATCATTTGTTCCAACTGCCTCAGGAGGCAGTTCCAACTGCCTCAGGAGGACACTGAGGCACAGAGGGGGCTTGGCCATGCAGGGAGCGGACAGCAGCCCTGGAGCCAGATCCCTGAGCTTCTATGCCCAGCACAGGCTCTTCTCCTTGTCCTGCCCCAGCAGGGCCCTTCAGAGTTGAGGCTGGCTTTTGTGCTACCTCTTCTGTGCCAACTTGGCTGGGTGAATACAATGAACAGAGGGTGTGACACACAGCAAATAAAGCTCCTTATTGATTGGGAGGCCGCTGAAAAGAGTTGTTTTCATGGACTTGGCATCAGTAGTGTGCTCCTCTCTGCAGAGAGAGGGAGAGAGAGAGGTGATCCTTGCCCAGAGAAATTTTTTCTGAGAAGAATGTGTTTTGAAATTGGCTATGATATCAGCTGTAGATGTGCATTCGACTGCTTAGAAGGAGCTTACAATGATGCAGTCCTCTCGGAGTGTGTTGTTATGATACCATGAGAACTTAAGGCAGGCACTCAGGATGAATGGATATCTTGATAAAATACCAGCTCCAACTTGGTGTAAAAATCTTTCTATCGAAGATGCCAGATCTCAAAGAGAAGAGACACAGCTGCACCAGAGACAGTGACAAACAAGGGCATTCCATACTTAACGTAATAAAAGAGAGACTTTCCTTTTTTTACTCCCTACCTCAGTGCCTTGTCTATTGCTCAGTGTTAGCTACTGCTGCCATGTTTAGTAAAGACTGGTTACTTCTACGTCCCCAAACTGACCGCAAGCTCATGAAAAATAGGAGCAAGCAGCAAAAATAAATAGGCCAGGATTTTCAATCAAATGTTTCCCTTTCTTTGCACCAAAATGAATCAATCATTAGAGATATTACAGTAAAATCACATTGAACTGAGCCCACTGTATTTAATGCACTGGATGAATCCAAATGAGTCAAGCAACTTGCTAACCGGTTAACTGTTTCAACAATCCATCTCATGATGGAAGAAAGAGAAAGGAAGTGGAAGAAAGTGGCTACTTTGACTGATTAATAGCAAAGTATAATCAACAGGGACCCATGGAGGTGATTTGATACACGAGTGAGGAAATCTTGGCTGTCTGTGACACAGTACAGCTACTCATTTTTTATCACTTTCTTGATCCTGCATTCTCCGAATTCTTTTGCTGTACAGAGAAAAGGAGTTTCACACTCTCAAATAGGTAATAATGCTGCAAGATGCCTCACTGGAAACTTCACTCTATTTTTTTTTTTTAATTCAAGTTCGCTAACATATAGTGTAATCTTGGTTTCGGGAGTAGAATTTAGTGATTCATCACCTACATATAAACCCAGTGTTCATCCCAACAAGTGCCCTCCTTAATACCCATCACTCATTTATCCCATCCCCTCTCCCACCTCCCCTCCAGCAACCCTCTGTTTGTTCTCTATAATTTGGAGGGAAACAAGTCAGTCAAGACAAATCCCATATGATTTCAGTCATATGTGGAATTTAAAAAACAAAACAGGTGAGCATGGGGGAAGGGAAGGAAAAATGAAGTGAGATATAAACAGAGGGAGGCAAAGTGTAAGAGACTCATTGAGAAACCTCATTATTTTACAAAACAAAGGAAATGGAGGTGTTGAACATTAAATATTTCTATCTTAGATACTGAAAAAGTAAGAAGACATTTGTTACTTCTCACCCAATGCATCCTATCCTGTGAACTTATCTGTCTTTAGAGCTAAAGTGTGTTTCTTGCAGGCAGCATATACTTGGATTTTTTTTTGTATTCATTCTGAAAATCTCTGCTTTCAATTGGAGTGTTTATAACATTCACAGTTATTGTGCTTATTGAAATAAGTTTAAATCTATTCTCTTGTTTCCTACTGGTTTTCTTCTGGGTTTTGTTTTCTTTCTCCACTTTTACTGCCGCCTTTTGGCTTATTTTCATGACATCATTTCATCTAATTTTTTTAGTATTGAGGTATACTTCTTAGTTTTGTGATTTTTAATGTTTGCTACAGGCTTTATAGTATACCTAAATTATCAGTCTGCCTCTTAGTGATTTTATATCACTTCATATACAGTGCAAAACCTTAAATAGTATATTTCCATTTCTCCTCTCCCAACTTCCATGATATTGTTCTTCCACAGTCTACTTTTATATGTTACAAAACTCACACTTTATTATTTTGTTCAAATAGTTAATTAGGTTTTATAGTGATTTAAATAATAATAATAAAGCTTTCATCTTATTATATGGTTACAACTTCTGGTGCCCTAAATGCCTTTCTGTACTTCTATATTTCCACCTGGTATCATTTTCCTTCTGCCTGAAAACTTTCTTTAATATTTCTAATAGTACAGGTCTGCTGGATACGAATTCTTACAGCTTTTATATGTCTGAAAATGTTTTTAAAGCATATTTTCACTGGGTATAGAATTCTAAGTTGACAAAGTTTTGTCCTTCAGTACTTTAAAGATGATGCCTCATTGCTTTCAACAAGATATCTGCTGTTAATTTTATCTTTATTCTTCTGTATACCTTTTTTTTTCTTCTGGCTACTTTTAAATTTTCCCTTTATCTCTGGTTTTGCGCAGACTTTTATTTCTTCCATGATTCACCTTAATTTTTGAATGCATGTAACGGAATTATAATGACTGTCTTAAAGTCCCTGTCTGCTATTTCTAACATCTGTCTAGATTAGTTTCAATTAATTCTTCTCCTCATCATGGGTTGTATTCTCTTTCTCCTTTGCATGCCTGATAATTTTTTATTGGATGACAGACATTGTGAACACACACTTTGTTGTGTGTTGTATTTGTGTATTTTTATTTTCCTATAAATATATTTTTTTAATCTTTCTCCTGGGAGGCAATTAAGTTGGAAACAGTGTGACCTCTTCAGGTCTTGCTTTTAAGATTTTATTAAGCAGCAATGGAGCTCAATTTAGTCTCAGGCTAATTATTCTTACTACTGAGGCCACACTTTTCTGAGTACTTTGCACAATATCACATGAATTATGAGGTTGCAGTTTGGCAGTTGGGAACAAGCACTATTCCTGGTACTGTGTGGGCACTGGATACTGTTCAAACTAATCCTTTTGGTGGTTCCTATCGTTTTATCACAGGTATACACTGATCAGTACTCTGCTGAGTGCGGAGCCTCTCAGCATTCCTCGAGTTCTCTTTCTGGGCATATCTCTTCTTTTCAGTTCCTTGTCCTATAAACTATAGCTTTCTTGGTCTCTCTGACTCTCTGCTCCATCTCCTCAACTAAGACAATATTCTGGGATCTGTCTGGGGTCCTCTTATCTATGCCATAGCCTGGGAAATCGCTCAAGTCAGTAAGTGGAAGCAATTATGGGGCTGATATTTCTTTTTTCCTGTCTGAGAGACCACTGTCCTTCATTGTCTAATATCTAAAATGACTCAAAAGCCATTCCTTCACTTGTCTTATTCTTTGGTTATTTGTCACAGAAATGAGTGTACATATAGTCCCTATTATTCCATCTTGGTCAGAAGCAGAAGTCCAGTAAATTAGAGCAACGTTTTCTATAGGGTTTCTACAGGTTTGAGATCTTCCTTCAGTAGATCTACAATGAGCACTGAACTGATATTTGGACCAGTTTTATCTGTTCTCTTCACTTTTTTTTTTTTAACCATTGGATATTTTGTTCTATACAGTCAGTCATTAGTGGAAAAAAAGAAGAGAATTATATCAGGCTATGTTTACATTCCACAACATTTTGCCCTTCTAGCATGTGCTTTCAGAATTATTTTGCCAGCTATTGTTTCCAACTAATCAAAACAGTCTTTGGTCTTAAGAAGTTCCTGGCTTCCCACTGTGGTATCCCGTCATCCCTGTGACCTCAGCTGTGTCTATCCTGTATACTACTCCCTCAGACCACGTTTTCTAAAAAAGGCAGTGTTAACCAGTGAAATCAATTGTTCTAAACCATGGGTTACTATTTTATTACTTATAACAAATAGTATTGGAAGAGATTCTTTAAAAAAATTTGTACAGAATTCCTGAGAACAGAAATTTAAGTCACCATCAAAGAATATTTCTAGAAACAAGTATTCTGATTCTTATTCTATCACACTAGGCAGGTGATCAGAATCTTACTCATATGAAACTAACTTTGGAATTACATACACAACCAAAACCATTTATGATATAGTTCTGGCTTCCAACAACATTATTGTTTCTACACCAAAACCCACTTCCAGTAACAAACTCTATCTCCTCAGAGAGTCTATCATTCTCTCTTCCATTCTGCAACTTTACTTTGTAGTTATGGCAAAGTGGTGTGCCAGGAACTTGCCTAAGTCATATCCATCTTTTCCTTCTATGTGTTAAGAGGTTCCCCTGTTCAAACAACAAAAACAAACAAAAATACTTGTAATCTCAGATTCCCTTGCAGCTAGAGTTGCCTATATAACTCTGAACTGCTTCTGCTAGGAGGATTTGGAAACATTTTTGGTTCCATGATACACCGTCTGCTTTTTCCCATTTATCAGGGCTCCACTTTTCCTTTCTGAAACAGTGTGTGGTGACAGGAGCTCTTGCAGCCTTCTGGCAGCTCAAAGACAGAGGATCAAAGAGACCTTGACCCTGGTATCTTCAAGTCACTGAACCAACACAGCAACTGTCTGTCTCTGACCTTTCATGGCAGAAAACAAAACAAAATGAAACAAAACCCTGATTTGTCGGAGCTACTTCTTACTCAGTTACAGCTGAATCCAATGCTCCATACACAAACGGGAAAGAGGATGTTAGCTCTGCATAATTACACGATAATTTTTATTTCTTTCACAATAAAAACCCAACAGTCATCTTTAGATTTTAAGAGGTAAATCAGTTCAGAACAATCCATTTTACTCATCTTCTGGCTCACTACTTTCAACCATTAGCTGAAATGTCAAGCATCAAGGCACAGATAGCACTACATTATAACTCTATTTATACCTCAGCTTATAGATTCTGAATTTTTTTTAAATTAATTTATTGTTTTATTACGTTATGTTAGTCTCCATACAGTACAACATTAGTTTCTGATATAGTGTTCCATGATTCATTGTTTGCGTGTAACACCCAGTGCTCCATGAAATACGTGCCCTCCTTAATACCCATCACTGGGCTAACCCACCCCCTCCTCCCCTCTGAAACCCTCAGTTTGTTTCCTGGAGTCCATAGTCTCTCATGGTTCGTCTCCCGCTCGGTTCCCCCATCCCCTTCATTTTTCCCTTCCTTCTCCTAATGTCCTCCGTGCTATTTCTTATGTTCCACAAATAAGTGAAACCATATAATAATTGTCTTTCTCTGCTTGACTTATTTCACTTAGCATCATCTCCTCCAGTTCCACCCATGTTGATGCAACTGTTGGGTAATCATCCTTTCTGATGGCTGAGTAATAGTCCTTTGTATATATGGACCACATCTTCTTTATCCATTCTTCTGTGGAAGAGCATCTCGACTCCTTTCACAGTTTGGCTATTGTGGACAATGCTGCTATGAACATTGGGGTGCATATGGCCCTTCTTTTCACTACGTCTGTATCTTTGGAGTAAATACCCAGCAGTGCAATTGCTGGGTCATAGGGTAGCTCTATTTTTAACTTTTTGAGGAACCTCCACACTGCTTTCCAAAGTGGCTGTACCAACTTGCAGTCCTACCAACAGGTATAAGAGGGTTCCCCTTTCTCCACATCCTCTTCAGCATTTGTTGTTTCCTGCCTTGTCAGTTTTTGCCATTCTAACTGGTGTAAGGTGATATCTCAATGTGGTTTTGATTTGAATGTCCCTGATGGCTAGTGATGTTGAACATTTTTTCATGTGTCTGTTAGCTATTCATATTAGACTCTGAATTCTTCAAGGGCAAGACCTGTATCTTATTTATCTTTTCATCTTTAGAACTTAAAAACACCTCTTGGCACCTATTAAAAGATCAGGAAGTGACTGTTTAATTGAATTAGGGTAGAAGAAGAAGCTCTTCACTCTCATAGTGGAAGCTGTTCCCAAAGAATAAAAACCAGACCTCAGATACATGACATGAGAGGCAAGCAGAAGCAAGCCAGAACAGAGGGCCAGCGCTTTGTCACCGTACCAGTGTCACACCCCCTATAACACAGGGAATATCATCAGCTCTACAAGGACGGAACTGTCTTCTAGCATCCTGAAAAAAAACATCTTGCAAAAAAGAAGCCTTGATAGATGATTTAGCAAATACTCCCTCATTTCCAGCATTTCCTGTCTATAATTACATTTCCCCAAAGAGGGCAACATATTAAAAAAAGAGCTGTCATATTTACTGCACTGCTTTCCTTAAACTGGATAGTGAATTATAAAGCACAAGTGGCAAAAAGCCAAACGATGCCTGCTCCTTTATTTTTGTTTTCTCCTGTGCCAATTTTTGACCCATCGATTGCCTTGGATCTGGCAGAAGTGGTTTTCTCTGGCCCACGGGGTCTGAGACCAACAGCAACCAGAACCAGCTTAAACTGGATTTCTTCTCAGGCCTCTGCATAAAGATTAGACAAGTTTTCAAGGCATGAAACTCCAGAATCTTGAGTCTCTGACAAATGAAACTGTCTGAGTATGAGATCATACTTTTGCTTCAAGTCTTCCAAGCCCAGATTTGGGCTTATATTGCTGTGATAGGAAGGGCAAATAGAACGCAGCCCAATGGAAGCAGGAAATTTTGACAGGGAAGATTGTTCTGTAATTTTATACATGGGACACCATTCTCTTCAAATCCACAGGACTGCAAAGCTAAGAAAGATCGCTCACAGCATAGAGCCTTGAGAATTTTGAATAGATCAGGAAAAGCAGAGTTGAAAAGCCCAGTTTTCCTACAAGATGGGGGGATGGATTTACAATAGAGATTTTTAAATGAAGGCTGAATTTGCAACCATTCATTTCAACACGCACGCCTAGACTACCTGATAAATAATACATTTGTATTATGCTTATGAAACATGCAAATGGAGTCCAATTTGCAAATAAATGCCTTGAAGAATTTTTTTACAACTTCAGAGGTAAGTAACTGGATCCTACGATTCTCTATTCTTATTTGTAAGGTTTTTATATTACTTTGTGACAGCTGCCATAAATTCAATTAAACTCTATGGCAAATGAAATTTTTGGTTTTTTTGGTTTTTTTTGCTGAAAGAAGAAAATGATCAAAAAGTTGGCAACATGGAAAGCAATAAGCCCATTTGCAAACAGGGAAATCAAACAGTGCCACATCAAAATGCAAAGGAGGGAAATCCAGTCAGCTAAGCAGGTACAGCCTTACTTATTATCCTTGTCCTTCACCACCCCCGCCCCCATTCTCAACATTCTTTCCTTGCTATGGAAAAATGCAGATGCAATTAGACTCTGCCAAGTGAGAAGCTACAATAATGCTCTGACAGCAAATGGAAAGAGAAAGCGAAAACTTGCAATCTGCGGCCATGGAAAATACTGCAGGGGATGGGCATTTGAATGTGTTCCAGGATCCTAGGGCAGCCCCTGGCAGCCACCCAGAGCACAGGAGGTAAGCATGCCCAGTACTGGCTTCTTATAAACTGAAGCGACAATTCTGCCTGACGTATATACCCACCGAGATACGGACGTGTAGGAAGAGCGTGCATATGGAAATGGAAAAACATGACCGCTGAATTCCCTTTACACATTACACATGTTCTCTAGCCCTACAGCTACTAGTGTTGAGGTTGTGCTTTGTGCTTGGCCCAAGAGAAGCACAGATCCCATGGTCCCTACAACAGCCCCGCGGGTTAAATGAGTATATGTTAAAAAATTTAAGCACGGAAGGATGAAGGCACTTGCCCGAGGTCATATGGCTAAGTGTGACAAAGCTACTATTGGAAATCAGGTGATGAGCCTAAACTCAGGCTTCCCACCTCCTTTCTTCTCCAGTTAGGTGCCAATGTTATGAAAAGCAGATGGTATTTCTGCAACCCAAATTCTGTATGATTGAAGCTTGCTGGTTAAAAGGCATCTCAGTGTTCCTTTGGTAAATGAAGGATTCATTAGTAAAGGTAAATTAGTAAATTCAGATTTTTCTTAAAACTACACACATGCCAAGTAGAGAAGGTGGCAGAGAGAGGGGCATAAGAAGGAAAACACAGAAATCAACTATTGGGACTTCATCAAGATAAAAAGCTTTTGCACAACAAACAGGCAAAATCAAAAGACAACCTGCAGAATGGGAGATGATATTTGCAAATGTCTTATCAGATAATGGGTTAGGATCCAAGATCTACAAAGAACTTCTCAAACTCAACACCCAAATAACAAATAATCCAGTCAAGAAATGGGCAGAAGACACAAACAGACATTTCTCCAAAGAAGATATACAAATAAATGGCCAACAGACACACAAAAAAATGCTCAGTGTCACTTGGCATCAGGGAAATACAAATCAAAACCACAATGAGATACTACCTCACACCAGTCAGAATGGCTAACATTAACTAGTCAGGAAACAACAGATGTTGGCTGACCTTTGGGGTGGGGTCCTGAGGAGGCAGTGAGGGTGGCTAAGAGAGATCTCAGCACTTCCCCACTTGGCAGTTCTGGGGACAAAAGATCCAGGTATTTGCCGGCCAACACTATGAGTGCTGGTGTTTTAAAAACCCCCCATCCTGCTACATAGAGGCAAGGGTAAAGGAGTAAAGCCTTAACTGTGGTAGATGGCCCTGCCCAACCTTTATCCGAGAAAAACTGTTCCTCAGTTAAATAAGTTGGGGGCATTCTTCTTATCATGTCCCTTCCTTCGATATTTACAATGGGCACCATTAGCAGGTTAGATACTGGAAGAAGTCTTACATTTTAGAAATCTGTTTAACCTTGTTTAATATAGCATTTTCACAAGCCTATTTTTATGTGTTTAGAACATAACCTATAAGAGACGGAGCTGATTCACCTCACCTGGAAGTGGACAGCAGGAACGAAAGGAGGCTGCCCCACGTCGCAGAGCACAGTCTGCGAGCAGGTTCAGCAGACCCAAGTTCAAATCCTCCACTAAACTCTCTGCTGGCTTTGTGGCTCAGTGAGTTACTCAACCCCTCTGTGCTTCTGTAAATGGAGGATCTAATTTGTTCTTACTTCTAATGCATATAAAATATCTTGATACGGAATAAATTGTAACGAGGCTTGTATAATCTGGACTCATCTTATTTTGCTTTTGCCTTTGGTGAGCACTCTGGTTCACGAACAGCCAGCAGCAGTGGCTAACAGCAAGGGCTCTGGATGAAGATAGATTTACTTCAAATCCTGCCTCTGCTATTTACTAGCTGTGTGGTCTTGGACAAGCTACGTGACCTCGCTGGGCCTCGGTTTCCTTATCTACGAACCAGAGCTATTGGGAGGATAAATACAATAAAGCACATACAAGGTCCAGCCAAGGACAGGACAGAGTAAATGGCACAGTAAAAAGCTGTTACAAGTGTTCTGGTTTTTATTTCCTGTCTCCATGCTTTCCATCTCTGGCTTGGCTATGATCTGTCTCCTTAATCCCTGAGTACATTTGATGCTGGCATCAACACTCCCTACAATAGGGTCTCCCAAATGGCTCCCCTACCCCCATTCCTAAACTGTAGCTTCCTCCTTGGGGCAACTGGTGCTTGTAATTTACTTCCAGATCCCTGGCCCAGCTGCAGGGAAGGAGAACAGACAATGATTTCTCTTCCCACAGCCTCCCACGCATTAGTTTTCCCTGCATGTCTGACGTTTGACTTCTAACTCCCCTCGGGCTGTGATTACTCAGGCAAAGTGAAGTGGACAGATGGAACAATTATTGGGAAAGCGCAGCCAATGGAAAACAAAACAAAAAGATGGAAAAAGAAAACCCTACACCAAACCTTGCAGTGGAGGGGAAAGAGTTTATTGGTTTAAATTATTCTTATTGCCTGCTGGCATCGATTCCGTTTTCCAGGTGATTGCTCAGCTCCCCCATTAGTGGTCCGTGTAGAGAAATGATATCTTCCTAGATATTGGCACGGTGGGTAGCGCTCTCTGGAAACAATAGCTATGTTTGGGCAAGGCTTGTCTATACAGCAAATTTTCGTCAGGTGACTCAGGTCAACTCATTAACCTTCACAACAAACACAAGGCGTGTTGCCATATTGGGGAGAAAGGGGTCTCTGAGTGTGATAACAAATATCACACAAGACTAAAGTTTAAAAATCTTGAATTCGAAAACTCTGAGAGGACTCTAATTCGTGTTTCATTGATACGGCACCCAACAACACATGGGTTCAGTTCCCAGCTCTGCCATACCTTTGTGGGGCCACCTAGTGTCCATTACTTAGTCTCCGGGCCTCCCTTTCCTGGTCTCCCCATGGGAGAGAACAACACTTACTCAGAGTGCAATTCGAGGAAATAGTGACGTATGTGCAGGACTTAGCCTGGTGTTTGCCACACGGCCAATCCCCAATCAACAGTGGCTGTGATTAATGAATTATTAACAAAGAGACTTGCGCTTTGAGTTACAAAAGCTAAGGATGCAAAGCCTGGCACTCCAGATGATGACGGCTCAGGCCTCACACGCTATGAGTTTTGAGCTCTTACTTATCTGGTCCAATTCATAGACTTCTCCGGTTTCCAAATCTTTGATGCACATTTCCTTTCACTGAGAGGAACCCATTGACCTGCATATACCTGTACATACTTACATACAGGAGACATTCGTGTAGTGTTTGGAGTCAATTATTCCCAAATACAACGAAAATTTGGTTCAATTTTGGCCCAAGAGGGAGTATAGACTCGCCTGGGAAGCTACAGGCTCTTATCAGACTTTTAAGGTGAAAAGGACCCCCGGGCAAGAGAGCAGAGTTCCTGCTTTGGCCTTCCCTGGACACCATCCTGCCTCAACTCAGGGAGACGTGCCACGTAATATTAATAAGGTCATACACGTTGTGTTTCAGATTTTCTGCTCTTCTAGAAGAGAAATCAAAGGCAAGCTTGGATGGCTTCAAGCCTAAATTTTTCTCATGTGTGCAACAGGGTCAGCCAAAGAGGTCCAAGAACTTTCCTGAAAGATGATAAAAAACATTAACTACTACATAACTCAGTACTTAATATATCAGGCACCATTCTGGTTGTTTTACAGGAATTGTATTATTTGATTTTCTTATTTAATTCCTTCAACCATGTTCCTAGAAGGGAATCATGATTAAGTTTTATGTGTTAATCAGGGTTCTCCAGAGAAACAAAATCAATATGAAAAAGAGGCAGAAAGAAAGAAACAGAGAGAGATTTAGATTAATTATAGGAATTGGCTCACATGGTGATGAAGCTGAGGGGTTGCCATTTGTAAGCTGGAGACCCCAAAAGCTGGTGGTGTCATTCAGTCCAAAGGCCTGAGACCCGAGGGGCCAATGGAAGTCTCAGTCTGAGGAAGAAGTTCCGAGAACCAGGAGAGTCAGTGTCCGAGGTCAGAAGATGGATGTCTCTGCCCAAAGCAGAGAGTGAATCCGCCCTTCCTTCCCCTGTTCGTTCTATTCAGGCTCTCTGTGGAGTGGATGATGCCCACCTGCGCTGGGCAGGGTGATCTTTCCTTGGCATACTGAAGCAGATGCTACCCTCGTCCGAAGACACCTTCCCAGACGTGACCAGAAATAATGTTTACCAGTGATGCGGGCGTCCTCTTTGGACAGCCAAACTAATACACAAAATTAACCATCACATAAGCCTACTTCGTAGATGAGAAACAGGCACAGAGAGCCGAAGGGACTTGACCAGATGACATAATTAGTAACGCGTAGCCTTTTCATTCCAGAACCAGAAGGCTTAATTTTGCAAGAGTAAGTTTCAATCTGGGAAAGAGCAGAAGTACCTGATTTCCTAGAAAACACTTGGTCTTGATTGGACCCACCAACCAGTCCAGGGCCACCTGGAAGGAAACCCAGACTTGCATCCCAGGTCTGTCTTAAATAACCATGACAAAGACAATTGATACTAATTCAACTGAGATAAAAATAACCACTATAATTTAGTGAACAACACTTTATGGCAACTACCAATCTCAGCACTTGAAAATTAACATAACAAACCACGAACACTGCCGCTCTCGTTTCTGATCAGCCTGCATTTTGCGTCTAACTCTGCATTTGCCAGCTGTGGGATTTTCAATAAGGCATTTAGTCTCTCTCTCTCCCCCCAATTTTCCTCACTATAAAAATAAAATTTGCTGCAAGAATTATATGAGATAACGCACAGTACACACATACCACCTAGGCAGGCTCGGCAACCGTGAGCGTTGCTATTATCCCTTCTCTGCGAGATAAAGACACAAAGTCTGTCAGAGATGTGGATAAACCACCACTTGAGAGAGGCCACAAGGCTGGCGGAGTCTACTCTGGGTCAGTTCCGTCCTCTAGCCAGATGGCTCTTTCCACCTGAGCAGTGACTCTCACACCCGGTACATGAAGCAACTAGGCGACTTGTTTAAAAGCCAGGGTCTTTGCCCCCATCCTGGGGCTGGGCTGTTGCAGGGCCAGGTCGGATCCAAGGCTCCAGCTCCTACACTGCGTCCTTCTCCAGGCCTCTCTCTCTCCACCCACGTAGGGATTATGGCTGTTATCAGTGACTCCAGAGAACCCACCTTAGCTTGCGGGACATAATGAAACCCCATAGACAGACTGCCTTAAGCAACAGAAATTTATTTTTCATAGTTCTGGAGGATAGAAGGCCAAGATCAAAGTCCCGGCATGGGGGGGTTGCGGAGAGAGCCGTCCTCCTGGCTTCTAGATGGCTGCCTTCTCCCTGCCTCCACACATGGTGCGTCAGGGCGGAGTAGGCTTTCTGCTGTCTCTCCTTACTGGGACACTAATCCCATCATGCCCGCTCCTACACTCAGGGCCTCATCCAAATCTAATTACCTCCCAAAGGCCACATTTCTAAATATATCACACTGGGGGTTAAGGCTTTAATACATGAATTTTGGGGAGACATGATTCAGTCCATAGCACCTTCCTAATTAAGATTTTTTTTTCTAACCCACTTCATCGGCAATAATCTTATTGGCTGAGCACTTGTTTGCTGGGCACTGTACCCAAAGAACTATTTATTTATATATTCATTATATATATACACATATATATATGATTTATACTTGGTCTGATTTCAGAAAAAAGAAGAGGTGCCTTCTGGAAGTTTAAAACCATCACAGGAAACACTGACAAGGACACATCCGTTTGCAGACTACAGAAAAAAGGGCAATTTTCCCACTGGTTGTTTGCATGCCCCAGCTGGTATCATGATTCATACAATGGTGGGCTTCTGCCACTCGTCGTGTTTTCATGCCCTCAGTCACTGTGCAAGCGAAGCGTCTCTGCCCTCCCGGGTATTTGTTTCTGGGCACATTGCCTGAGTCACCAGTTGGCTCTGGCCTTCAGGTCCCTCAGCAGAAGCACAAGACAGCACCCTTGTCCTAAGTGACGACCTGAAAAACTCACATCTCCACATTCCTGAAGTAAAAATAATGCTGAGGACGGTAGCAACTTATCTCTACTCATTGCTGACTGTGTGCCCAGCATGATTCATTTCATCCTGCCAGCAGCCCTAGGAGATGGGTACTAGTCTACCCCTTTCTGCACAAGTGGAAATTGAGGCTCAAAGAGGCCCAGTATGTTGCTCAAGGTCACATGCAAGCCAATAAGTTGGGGAGCCATAAAGCCACCCACTTTCTGGCCTCAACTGGATTGTTTTCATCTCCTGAATTGTTCTCTCCTGTTGACTTCCCCTAAACACCTTGGCTTAGGAATAGGGTGTCTTATTGGCCAAGTTTTTCACATCCTGGAGACGGGGAAAAACACGGGGGGCAGGGAGGGCATGTCAGTCAACATGAAAGACCCCACCGTCAGCGGTCTGGAGAATCAAGAATGTAAAACAGTCCCAGATCCAAACCTCATTACTGACAGTATTAAAACTAATTGCAAGAGACAGCCACCAAGATAGTTGGGCAATTACAAATCCAATTTAATGCATTCTCTCTGATTTTACTTGTCACGTAATAGAGCTAGAGTCAGAATCTAAAAATCACAGTGAAGTTGGACATGCTCATTAAGCAGGGGATCACAAATAAAGTCAAAAAGATGGAATTCAATTATATTTTGTCAGCATCACTTGGTAAGAGATGTTTGCAAACACCATTTCCCTGTTCAATGTGTATTTCTCCCATAAACCGTGCTACAGAAAGCATTTGAATTTAAAGAAAGGTGATGAGCCATTTCTCTGGCATTTCTGCCCAAACTTCTCTAGCAAAAACAATTCTCATGAAGTATTAAGTGCATATATTAAGATGAAGGAATTAAGATTGAGAACCCATTCTCCAAAGGAGATGGGGCTTTTTGTCACCAGCATGTCCTCATTCGCAGGGCCCGCTCCTAGTGTCCCCAGGGCCCAGGTGTGCATTCAGAAGCCATCTCAGGTGATTTCCAGTTAAGGTCTGGAACATTCAATGCACCTGCATAGGTGTCTCTACACATACTGGATATTGACTCTTTAGAATCAGAAATGGGGCAGAATAGGGTGGTGGTTAAATACATGAGTTCTGAGATTAGGTAGGGGTGGATTTAAACTGGGGTGTGTGATCTTGACCCCAGCATCTCACCTCTCTGTCTTGGGCCTCAGATACAGAATGATGTGGATGACAGCCACTTCCCAGGGCTCTTGTGAGGATTGTATAAGCCACCCAAGAGACAGAACTAAGTGAATAATGAGAATCAAACACTATTATTTCTGCTACCACCACCACCACATTACTACTACCATTACTAGCATTTTCACTACTATTAGAATTCCTTCTTCTCTTCTAACTACCATTACTACCATTACCACTGTATCACTACAACTATTGTGTTTTAATAAAAAAATCTTTTCCACCCTCCCTTTCTCATGTCCTTTTACCCCTTCTATTCAAAATGGGGAATAAAATTGTTTTTCCTGCCAAGTGAGTAGCTTGAGGATTGGAACATTAATTTATTTGAACAGATGTGTGTCAGTGTTGCTCTAAATAAAAGGTACCAGTAAGCTCTGCTGACATGTTTCATAAAACAAAACGAAGTATGGGGCGCCTGGCTGGCTCAGTCCTTAGAGCATATATCTCTTAATCTCAGGGTCATGAGTTCAAGCCCCACACTGGGCATGGAGCTTACTTAAAATTAAAAAAATAATGAAATATGGATTATACATAAATTCATATTTCAGCTCATGTCCCACCTCCTTCCCAAAGCCTTTGGCTCACATTGATGTCTCCCTTCTCTGAAACAGTCATCAGCATATTCTCGAATTCTTTCATGCTTGTGAGAGTTATCTTCCCAATTAATAAGCTTCCTGCAATCGGACTTTAGTGCCATGAACATAGTAGGCCTTCCAAAAATACTGATATTTGAAGATGGTACTAAAAAAACCCAAGATTCTAAATCCTTTAAAGATACTGATTTGCTCATGTAACCCAGAGCCCTGGGTTAGCATAGGGACAGCTGGATCTAGGAGCTGGAAAGATACCCTGGGGGTCCAGTCTCCGTATCTCTCAGATCTGCTTCGCTCGCTGCTGTTTGCAGGGGGACTCATCACTGGTGTTCACATCCTCACAGCAACAAGTCCAGGGGGCAGTGACCGTCCTTCTCCAGCCACTCCTACATGTGTCCCAGGGTAGAGAGCTCTGCACTGAACAGGCTTCAGTCACATACCCACCCTGGAGCTCCAAGTGTGTTGTCAGCCCCACCCAACCCCCTGAGCCGAGTAAGAGGAGAAAAGATTCCCCCAAAGAAATGTTGAAATAAGGGAAATGGGTTGTAGATGGAGAAAAGCCTTTATAAAGATCTCTCTTTTCTTGTCTCTAAAAACAGTAAAAAAAAAAAAAAAAAGAAAAAAAAAGTAGATACTCAATGCCACTTTTGAGATGGATAGATTTTTATGCATCAGTCCTCCAGTCTAAATCCTAATGTGTTTTTCCTTCTGCTGGACTGACAATTTGTGGCCGGATCCTAAAAAATGTTGAAATGGTTCACTCACAATCAACATCATTACAAAGTGTGGATTAACTCAGGGATGGCAGGGGTGCTTGGGTGGCTCAGTTGGTTAAGTGTCGCCTTTGGCTCAGATCATGATCTTAGAGTCCTGGGATCCAGCCTCACTTCGGGCTCCACCCTCAGTGGGGAGTCTGCTTCTCCCTCTCCCT
Source organism: Ursus americanus (assembly GCF_024610735.1). Lineage (NCBI taxonomy): Eukaryota > Metazoa > Chordata > Mammalia > Carnivora > Ursidae > Ursus > Ursus americanus. The sequence goes on along the minus strand of NC_142131.1, from coordinate 47,368,020 downwards.
CTAACCCTCTTCCTGCTTGTATGTGTGCACTCTCTCTCTCTCTCAAATACATGAACAAAATCTTCAAAAAAAAAAAAAAAACTCAGGGATGGTGAGTTCACAAAGGACCAGTGTCACCTTCTTTCTTTAGTATACTACCCCCTTCCCTCATGCCCTGCAGGAAGGAACCCCTCCATCCCCTGAACTTTGGCTTTATTTAGCTCACATATTTGCTACAGCACTTGCCATATGGTGTCTCTGTTCTTATGTATATTCGTCAAGACTGCTTAAATGATAGAAATCCCAATTCAAAAAGACTTCAGAAAAAAAAAATATCAGCCACAAAACTGAAGGGACATCAGTTTAGGGAGAGTTCTCCTTCAGAGATGGTTTAGTGATCATTCTCCTTCAGGGATGATTTAATTCAAGGTTCATATGATGTCAACAGAATCAGGTTTTTCTCTGTTTCTTGACCTCATCCTTAATATTTACTACATTCTCAGTTCCTCTGCTCAAAGGCAGCTGCCACAGCTCCAGCCATTGTCTCTTGTTTCCCTCTAATGGAAGGAGGAAGCAGCTCTTTCTCATTATTACCAGGGTAATTTCATTGCTTTGCACTGGCATTGGTTGGAGCTTATGCTTCTTACTGAATCAGTCACTCCCAAAGCCACTAGTGGGGCACACTGATTGCCTGAGGTGTAGGTCACATGCTCCATCCCAGGACTGGGTGTAGAGTAAAAATTCAGTCTAAAAATGGGGAAAGGATCATTCTCAGAGGAATATCCAGTTTGGGAACAGGAAGAAAACTTTATACAAGTTCCAGAGAAACAACGAATGTGAAGTCTGGTTGTCCCTTTGGATAATGTATTTATCCACGCTCTTGCCCACAATGCCTGGTGTCGTGTGACACAAGCTGACAGGGTGCTTAATAAATGTTTACTAGAGGCAGGGAGGAAGAAAAGGCTAGCTGAACCCCTGATTAGATATTCCTGACATTTCATAATGCTTCGGTCAGTACCATCTTCCCTGGGAAAGCATCTTTGAAATGGGATTTAGAATCTGGGAATCCAAAGTTACTCATCAGTTTAATTAGCTTTAGCTTATGCCAACAAAAAGTTTTCCACAAGCATTCGCTGTTTGCTCCCTTATTTGAAATATTTATTGGTAAAAGCACCAGGGAAAAAATAATTCATGTCTTAATGAGGCTGAATGCTCACCTGTTGGCCCCTGGAATTACAAATTGGGCTCTGGAGTCATACGATGGAAGCACTACGGCCCATTTTGGAAAGAATTTTGAGTTGCCACTGACAGACTTAGTGATCTGATATAGTAGAGTCTGCCTTGATGAGGTAATTTACCTGACCTTCTGAGCTTCACTATAGTTTTTGGCCCAATGAAAATTCAGTGGCTATAATAGTATCCCTGCACAGGGGTTAATGACATGACAAGAACACAAACCAAACTAGTGCCAGTGTCACTTCGTCTAATCAGATGTCACTTGGTACAGTGTAGAGGCTTCTTCTCCTCTGACCTTCCCTCAAAGGCCAGACTCTCTGAGCACAAACATGGGAATTGGAAACTACAAATTCAGAGTCATTGATTTTCTTACACCCCTATCGAAGCCACTTAACCCTCCCTGGCTCTTCAGCACACAGCTCATCTCTTCCATTAGCTACAAAGCAGAGATGGGCTTAGGGTCCTGGGATGAGGATTAATACATCAATACCTGTAAATTCCTTCAAAGTCTGAATTCTCATAAGCTCAACTTTTTTTCTTTTCTCTAAAGAGAAAATAACCCATGTTCAGTACACTTTTTATTTAAAATAATCCCAAGTGAAATCTATCTACCTCACGAGGCTCGAAGGTAGGAGAAAGCACAATGTTGAAGACCGGACAAAGAACAAAGGTGTGTCTCGAGTCTAATGTCACCAGTAGGTAAAATATTCTATTTGTATGATAGAAACCAGACTGTAAAAACTCAGCTATGGGAATATCAAACTTTTATGAAGTTTTACTTTAAGGTAACTATCAAATTATTATTAGTCCCTAATAGCTTTGGGTCAGGACCCTGAGTAAAGAGGTTGACCCCTTTTTTATGGTAACAAAAGAGAAAGAGCTGGGAGGTAAGAGATGGAAATGACACAGAAAAGACTCAAAAGGAACTTGCTGGCTGTTCTTTTGGTCTTTAGATTCTTTGCCTCCATTACACTTAAGACGTCAGGATGTCCTAAAACACTGTTTGCCGCTACCATTTTTGGAAAGATTCTAAATTCTTAAGGGCAGAAGCTCGGACCAAATAACTGTAATTAATTTTCAACAGATCTGAAGTTTATTTCTGGCTTGATGAGGAGAATTTTAAAAAGTAATGGGTACCAAGAGATACCTACTGAAACAAAAGAAACAGAAACAGATTTTGTATTAAAAATAAAAAAAGAATTTTTCAAAGAATCAGATTCTGAAGACTGCTATAAACTGCTATGGATCTATGGAAAAACAGAGACTAAAATCTGAATATAGTCTGCAGGAACAATTTCAACATTTAAAACAGATAATATATTATCCTCATTTTAGGTAAGAGTAATAAATATTCATTGAACAAATTTTGGAAAACCCCGAATATTTAAAGGAAGATTAAAATAATCTAGTCTCATTATTCAGAAAGTTACTTAGAGTATTTCAGTACTTTTCCTTCTATTCTTACCTGCATTTCTTTTTTGCTTTTTAAAAAACTTCCTAAGTCTAAAAGTAATTTTTATTTGTTAGGAGAATTTGGAAATTAGAAAAATATAAAATCTTTTTAAAGTTATTTGTAAACCTATCAGCAAGCAGTAGCCACTATTAATATTTTAGATATATTTGTGTCTGGTATTTTACCATAAACGTTTACATGGTTTTCACATCCAGTTCTGCTGGGGATTTTGTGTTTAAAAGTACAAACCTACAAGGCAGCAACTTCATTCTCGGGCAGTTATCCTAGAAAAATGAAAACTTCCATTCATCCAGAAACCAGTGCATAAATGTTCACAGTGGCTTTCTGTGTAATAGCCAAAAGCTGAAAACAACCTAAATATTTCTCAGTGGCTGAGTGGTTAAACCAACTGGGGTACATCCATGTCATAGAATATTACTCAGCAATAAAAAGGAAGAAGTAATTCTATATGCAAACACTTGAATGAATCTCAAGTTAATTACATGGAGAGAAAAAAGCCAATCTTAAAGGTTACATCACACAACATTCTTGAAATGATCAAATATCAGAGATGGAAAACATATGGGTGGTCGCCAGGAGAGGAGGGGCAAGGGGGTGCCTGAGCCTCTGAAGGGGTAACAGGAAGGATCCTTATGTCGGAAATGTTCTAAACCTTTACTGTGGTGGAGCTAAGGTGATGTACACGTGCTACAAAATCTCATAGAACTAAACCCACAAGCACAGAAGACTGGTAAAATCCAAACGAGGTCAGTGGATCGTATCAACAGCAACTTTTCGGTTGGGATATTATACCCTAGTTGAACACAATACTGCCATTGGGCAAAGTGGGTGAAAGGTACAGAGGGTCTCTCTTGTATTATTTTTTACAAGTGCAAGTGAACCTACAATTATCTTAAAGAGTTAAGACAAGACAAAGCAAAAACAAAACAAAATATGGCATAAGAATCTTGCCATGTAAACATAATTTTAGACAGGAAAATTCTCTGTAAAGGTCATTTAAGGCCTTTATAACATCTTACAGGATCATTATTTACCTATTTCTCTACTATCAGATATTTAACATAGAGTTGTGTGCAACATTAACATATTACAAATGGTAGCGTCAAGAAGATCTTTGTGCATAAGACACTTAGCCCACTTTAGAGTATTTCCTTACAAAAATATTTCATGAAGCGAGTGCCATAGGATATTAAGAATTGTGATGCAAAAATAAGGTTCCACCTTCAAATATATTTGGGAAATGGTTTTTTCATTCTAGGAATGCTCACAATCTTTAATAGACAAATGTACGTTGTGAGTCACCCAGAGGCAATAATGTAATCAATACTTCTAAAGCATATTTTCTCTGGAAAACCCCATGACAGATTAAAGATGACTGCTAATTCTTCGGCTCTACTCCCCTGCCCCCTGAATCTTGGTGGGCTCTGTGACTGTTTCAGTCGCTAGAATAGAGCAGAAATGATGCTGCACCAGTTTATGGACACAAATGAAGAAACTGGGAGATTCCATTTCCTATCTCTTGAAAGGTTCCCTTTGGGGGAACCCAGCGGCCACATTTGAATACCCTGTAATTGCTCTGTTAACCCAAACTAGCCATGCAAAGAGGCTCTGCGAAGAGAGGGAGATCATCAGCTATCCCCAGCTGTTCCAGCAACCCCAGCTCAGGCATTAGACATGTGAATAACACCATCTTGAACGTTTCAGCTTGAACAGAAGCAAGTGTAGTAAAACCAAGGAATCAAGCCAACAGGCAGAACCGAAACTCCAGATATATGGTACCAAGGATGCTTTCCCACATATCTCAAGCCATTTGAGAAACCTAGCTGAACCCACTATGGAACAGAGATGAAGATGAACTACTCTCACTGTGTTCTGCCCAAATTCCCAAACCATAAAATAGTTAGCACAATAAAATGTTGTTTATGCCACCAAACACGGGGCTATTTGTTTAACAACAGAAGATAATCATTACACCTCTTCTCTTTTTTTTGTCCATAGTCCTGCACGGGGTTTCAGATCATTTGGCTTTACAATCAGAGTATCAGAATACTCTGTAATTTACTAATGGTGTGACCTTGGAAAATCAACCCCTTCAAAACTGAGTTCTCTGATTGATACACTTACCTTACTCACTCAGTTGGGAAGCTAAATGAGACTATGCCTATATGGTGCTTAGTATCACGTTAGATATACAGTAAGTGCTCAGAAGTAATTGCACCTGCCCTATCACTGGTCAACCAGGGCTATGCAGTACAGGAGAGGAGTTATGACATTAAAAAGCACATACATTTTTACCTTCTAATAAAGGTGGTCAGGATGCTTTCCGGAAACACATACCAGTTTACATTCATCACTATAGAGGGTGAAAGTTGAAAAAAACATTTTATTCCAATGCAAGGCTTGACAAATTTTTTCTGTATTGGGCCAGACAGTATATATTTTAGGCTTTGTGGGCCATATGCCTTCTGTCACAACTTCTCAACTCTGCTGTTTAAGCATGAAAGCAGCCATAGACAATTTGTTAACAAATGGGCATGAGTGTTTGCAATAAAGCTTTATTTACACAAGTTGAGGTAGGCTGGGTTTCGTCTGCAGGATTTACCTGGCTAGCCTATTCTAGAGGTTGGTTGCAGAGGGTTTTTACCAGGGGGATATATTAACAAGAGTGTTGAGGAAATGAGGAACTCTGTCTAGGATTTACTCCTCTAGAGGCCCTTGTGGGCTCTTCTCTTTCAAAACAAAATGGCTACTTTTCTAGAGCACCCAGAGGAGTGGAGCTTCCATTTTGCATATTACTTCCTACAAGACTGGCTACGTCAGCTGCTTCTACACACTTTAATTGGTAATGATCTATGCACAAGACATATATACTCTAGTACTTGGTTAAGCTTGCAATTAGGAAAGTCAGCTTTTTTCTTGAAGCAAAAATGATTTGGGTTCTTTTTTAAGCACAAAGTAGATATTCAAAGTTAACTCAGGCAATAAGCATAATCACTAAATATAGACACCGGGCTTTGACAGAAAAAAAGGCCCTGGTTAGCAAGGAAAAGGCCTGAGTTCTACTTCCAGTTTTAACCGCTAACTAGCTGTGTGACTTTGGGGAAGCCATACCCCTGGGCCTCAGTGCATTATGAATTTATAAAATGGGACTAAAAATCGCTTCCTCGACTACCTTGTATCATCTGGAAAAAGTATATCGTGCCACAGGAAGTTTATAAATCTCACATTCTGTCATCGTTTACTGTTTACGTGTCATTCCCCCAATTAGAAAATGAGCTCCTGGGGGACAGGGTGATGTCTTAAGCCTTTTCAAATTGCCCTTTCTTGATGCAGTGCTTACATACTGAGCGCTCAGTGTTTGCAAAATGAGTAACTAGATGGGTAGGTGGATAGGAGAGTCTGTGAACATCACAATGATTAAGAGAATAAGTTAAAATGAGATTTATTATCATGAAGCAAATCAACATATTTTGAAAAAACATTTGAAAAAGAATGGGATATTATTTACATCAGGAACTTCCAAGGGCCATCTTCTCCTAAGTCCTTGAGATGTGAAGGCTTCATGTCTCAGGTGACTCCTCTCTACCGAGTCTCCTGTCAACTTTTGTTCAGAGAGTATGTATTAGGTATAGCTGAAGGCCCTCTTTTTAAAGTAAAAATGACTGCTTTGTCCAAAAGCCATCCATGTACACAAGTGTCATTTGCAGCTTTTGAAAAGGGAATAAGAGAAGAAAATATCACTGTTGTGCTGTAATGTGTTATGATTAAAAGTAATATTGCTCCATTAGAAAGCCTCAAGTGAAATCAAAACAGAAGGATGGATTAAACAAGCCCCTGTAAAGGTAACTAATGAATCCAATTGAGGCTTTAAGGCAATATCATTTCGAGGAGCACTATCATTTAGAGGAAATGTTCAGCTCTTTGTAGAGTGACACATTTCTTCTCCTTCACTGGTCAAGTCGGCCATTCTTGAATGCAACTCTTAGAGCCCTAGAAGTCTTTGGGATTCTCCCCTTGGCAAACCCATAGGACTGAAGCAACGGCTGCCATGATATTTTATATCCAATGTGATGAACTGATCGACAGCTTGCAAATGAGTGTTTTCTCCCAAAAGATCTTTACAAGGAAAAATCTCCAAGAGTATGACCTTTGAATATGGATATAATTAAAGGACTGGATGCTAAATTGCATTAAATAAATGCTTTCCTTGGCAATGCTGCAGATTTTCGCATCTTCACGCGAGAAGGAGACTGCATTAGCCAGGGCCGTGTATGGCCGCACTGACCTGACAACAGGAGGAGGAGATGGTCAGGATTCTAAACGATAACTGGAAGAGATGGCTGTGAATCAGAGTGACTGTTTCTCCCCTCGAAGTGTGAGAGAGGAACCTTACTCCCTTTCAACACGGGCCACGTGTGACACCAGCTGCCCAGAGGAAAGAGGACTCGTGTAGAACCTGGCTTTCCCGGCCAGCATCATTCTCCATCATTCTGCCTCTAGGTGTCCAGCCCTTTCCTCCTCTGTCATAGGCCAGACTTGGTGGTACTGCTCTGTGTGTCCACACACGGCCATGTCTCCAGGACAGAGAATTAAGGGAACTTGGTCTCTCCCATCCTTCGTCTATCCGAACGTACATAATTCTGATAATAGGTTGCATTTGCTTTTTTTAATTTGTATTTATTTTTGCTTATTATTACTTCTTTTTACCCAGACACATTCGACTTTCTCAAAGAGCCTAAACCTGAATGTAAAAAGAGTATGTTATCATCCCTGGATAGCAGAAGAGCAAACAAAGGAAGTGAAGTGACTGGAAAGCTCTACGATGATTATTCTACTACAAACTATAATTCTCTAATTTAAGTAAAAATTTACTGAGTGATTTGAAGGAATAAAACATAAGACTCCCTTATTGTTTATAATAGCTCCTTGCGGGTCACATGTAGTCACTTTTAACACTCCTTGCTTAGCTACAAGGAAAGGCCCTCCGTAAGTCAACGTAACAGTGACAGACCCAGGCAATGCTGTTACTACAATGAGGTCACTAAAGAAGGCTGGCTTCTTAAAGGTATAACGATTTTCAAATACACAGCAAAACTGAGGTAATTTTATAGTTAGCATCCAACTATCCGCCCACAGAACACCAATCTAATGCTATATTGGCTTTAATTTCCATCCATCTATTCATCAAACCATTTCATTTTTGATGCATGTTACAGTAAATTGCCAACATGAGAACACTTTTTCCTAAAGCCTTCAGAATGCATAGCTTCAATTACAGTTCCTTGTTTATGGTTTTCTCCTTTGATGTAAAATTTATACACGATAAAGCACAAAAGTCTTAACTATGCATTTGCCGAGTTTTGACAAAATCGTACACCCTTATAACCCAAACTCCTATCAAGATACAGAACACCATTTTCACCCCCAGAAGACTTTCTTATGCTGCTTCAGTCAGTAGCTACTCTCATGTCTCACTACCAGAGGCAATCACTATTCAGATTTTTTTCCACCTCAGAGTATTATTGTCTGGCCTAGAATTTCATTTAAAGGTACTCACATCGTATGTCCTCTATTAGATAAGCCTAATTTCAGTCACGATATTGTTCCTGAGAGTCGTCCATGCTGGTGTTCTTCTCTTAATTGTGATGTAGCATTCTACTGCACGAGCATACCAACCTTCATTTATTCATTCCTCAGTTGACCCCAGGGCTGTTTCCGGTTTGGTCTGTTAAGACTAACCCTGCAGGACCCCTGGGTGGTGCAGTCGGTTAAGCGTCTGACTCTTGGTTTAGGCTCAGTCATGACTCAGGGTTGTGGGATCCAGCCCGGAGATGGTGTCTGTGCTCAGCCAGGAGTCCACTTGGGATTCTCTCCCTCTGCCCCTCCCCCTTCTTTCTCCTTTGCTCTCTCTCGCTCTAAAATAAGTAAATACATCTTAAGAAAAAAAAAAAGAAGAAAGCTTCTAAGACTTCTAATACCAGTCTTTGGTCAACTTCGGTTTTCCTTTCTCATAGGTGTATGTTTAGTGACGTAAGAGGCAGTGCCAGCGTTTCTAAAGTTATCATCCCATTTACATTCCTACCAGCAACAAATGAGATGCTCATTGGCTCCAAAACTACATCAACATTTGGTGTCAGTCCTTTTAATTTTAACCATTGTGGGAGGCCTGGAGTCATTTCACTGTGGTTATAATTTGTATTTTTCTGATGACAAATGATGTTGAGCACTTTCTCGTATGTTTACTGGCCATTCATACATCTTTCTTTGTGGAGCGTCTGTTAAGTCTTTTACCCAATTTTTGGGAGGGTGTTTATCTTTTTACTATTGAGCTGCAAGAATTATTTATAGAGCCTCGACAGATAGGCGGTATGTGAGTATTTTCTTCCAGTTTATGGCTTGCCTATTCATTTTTTAAATGCTGCCTTTTGACAGGCAGAAGTTTTTAATATTGAAGAACTCCAATTTATCTCTTATTTCTTTCATGGTTATTCCTTTCTGCTATTTTTCTAAGGAATATTTTACTACCCTTAAGTCAAGAAGATATTCTACTATGTTTTACTCTAAAGTTTTGTGTACATAAAGATTTATACAGGGATCGAGCTTCATTATTTTTCTTATGGGTAAGCAGTTATTCTTACTTGGTTTGTTGAAAAGACTTTTCTTTCTCCACTCGTTTCCTTTAATGCCTTTGCTGGGAAAAAAAATCCATGTGTGGATCTTTTTCTGCGTCTTTGTTCTGATCTCTTGATCTATGTGCCGGCCCTTATATTGCATCACGCTGCCCTGATTCCTATATATGTATGATAAATCACAAACTCCAGTCTTGTAAGTTTTCCAACATTGTTCTATTTCAAGATTGATTTGGATTATTTAGGTTCTTTGCTTTTCCATATACATTTCACAATCAGTTTATCAATTTTCTAAAAAATATCTGCTGTGATTATGATTTGGGATACATTTATCTGTAGATCCATTTAACAATATGGAGTCTTTCTATCCATGAACATTTAAGCCTGCTTGCTTGCTTTCTCTTCCTTCCTTCCTTCCTTCCTTCCTTCCTTCCTTCCTTCCTTCCTTCCTTCCTTCCTTCCTTCCTTTCCTTCCTTCCTTCCTTCCTTTTCTTTCTTTCTAAAGATTTATTTATTTATTTGACAGAGAGAGACAGCGAGAGAGGGAACACAAGCAAGGGGAGTGTGAGAGGGAGAAGCAGGCTTCCCGCCGAGCAGGGAGCCCGATGCGGGGCTCGATCCCAGGACACTGGGATCATGACCTGAGCCAAAGGCAGACGCCTAACGGCTGAGCCACCCAGGCACCTCTAAGCCTTCTTTAATCTCTTCAAAAGCATTCTATTGTTTATAGTATAGAGGCCATCTGTTAAATTTATTGCGCTTTTTTTTTTTTTTTTAAAGTAAGCTCCAAGCCCAACGTGGGGCTTGAACTCTGACACAGAGATCAGGAGTCACATGCTCCACTGATTGAGCCAACCAGGGGTCCCAATGGAATTGCTTTTTAAATTTATTTCCAATATTTTCCACTAGTATATAAACATACGATTGATTTAAATTCACTTATTATTTCCTGTAGTTTTTTTTTATTTTCCTTAAAACTTCAAATATAAGCAGTTACTTCAATTCTGAAGAGAGTATTAATTCTTCCTTCCCATTTTTTATATCTTCTATCTCTTTTCCTTGAACTATTATAACAGCTAGGACTGGTAGTACAATGTTACATAGACGTGGTAGTGATTAGAATGGGATCTTTCCATCCTTCCTGATCTAATATTGACCAAGATTTAATATTGATTTAATATCTCAGCAAAGATTAAAGTTAGCTGTAGATTTTTTATAAATGCCCTTTGTAAGAATGAGGAAGTTTCCTTCTATTGTTAATTTGTTGGCTTTTACAATGAGTGATTTTTTATTTTTGTCAAATGCTTTTCTTTGCATATTTGAAAGCATCACATGTCTGGAACTGGGAGGACATCATTTTTCCCAAATTCTTTTTTTTTCTTTCAAGATTTTATTTAAATTCTAGTTAGTTAACATATAGTGTAGTATTAGTCTCCTGGGGTAGAATTTAGTGATTCATCAGTTGCATACAGCACCCAGTGTTCATTACATCAACTGCCCTCCTTAATGCCCATCACCCAGTGACCCCAACCTCCTACCCCCTCCTCTCTAGCAACCCTCAGTTTGTTCCCTATATGTACAGGCCTCTTGTGGTTAGCCTCCCTGTTTTTATCTCATTTTATTTTTCCTTCCCTTCCCCTATGTTCATTTGTTTTATTTTTTAAATTCCATATATGATTGAAATCATATGGTATTGACTTTCTCTGACTTATTTTGCTTAGAATAATACACTCTCATCCTATCCACATCATTGCAAATGGCAAGATTTTGTTCTTTTGGATGGCTGAGTAATATTCCATTGAATATACACACTACATCTTCTTTATTCATTCATCAGTCAGTGGACATCTGGGCTCTTTCCATAGTTCAGCTATTGTAGATAATGCTGCTATAAACATTGGGGTGCACATGCCCTTTCAAATCAGTATTTCCGTATCCTTTGGGTGAATACCTAGTCGTGTAATTGCTGGGTTGTTGGGTAACTCTATTTTTAACTTTTTGAGGAGCCTCCATGTTTTCCAGAGTGGCTGCACCAGTTTCCATTCCCACCAAGAGTGTAAGAGGGTTCTCCTTTCTCCACATCCTAACCAACATGTGTTGTTTCCAGAATTGTTAATTTAGCCCTTTTGACCAGTGTGAGGTGGTATCTAATTGTGGTTTTGCTTTGTATTTCAAGGTAAGTCACAAAGCAGTACAGCCCAGATTCAAGGGGGAGGGAAAGAGCCTCTCCCTCTTTATAGATGGATAACCATGCACAGACAAGGATGGAAGGATTAATGGCAGCCATTTTTTGAGACGACCTACCACAGTTAGCATTATATGGTACAACCAGGATTCTAACCCGAGTCTGTCAGATCCCTAGAGCCAGACTCCTTCTTTCAAGCGTACTTGGGGAAAACTGGAACTCTTTACATGGGTTATCATCATTAATAACTCTCCTCAACTCACTGTTGACAGAAGGCATTGGTCTCCCACAATCACTAGAGCCAAGCCTTGGCCTTCCTCAAGTTCTGCAGATCCCAGACAATATGGAAGACTTCGGGGATAAATTTGAGTTTTTGAGTGAAGCTGCTCAATGATTTTGCAATCCAATAAACGAAGCCCTTATTCCAATATTGTCTCCACTTGACATACTAAGACTAAAACTGATCTTCTTTATTCACTTGGTTACCTGTATTAGACTGTCTCATCTCTCTAGTATCTATGCTTCTTCAGGGCAAAGAACTTGTCACTTATTCATCACTCTGTCTCTGTCTATAGAATAGTGTTGGGCACATGGAAAGTGCTCATGAAACGTTTGTTAAACAAAGGATGTGACAAACAAAAGTCTCACTTCCTTGCTTAAAAACTCACTTTATTGCTTTCAAGAGAGAAGTCTCAGTATTTTCATATGATCTATGAGACCTCCCATGATCTCACTCTTGCTTATTTCTACAGCCTCATATGTCTGCAATTCTCCCTTAATTATCAGGATTCCCCTTCCTTAGCCATCTACTATGGGCCAAGAGTGTTTCATACATTAGCTAACATAATACTTGAAAGAATATTTAAGGGAGATGGTACTATTATTCTCATTTTGCAGAGGAGGAACTTAAAGTTTACAGAAGCAAGTCACTTTTCCAACTAAATGACAGAGTCATGATTTAAATCCACGTCCATTATCATCATGCCACAGAGCCTCCCCTCACACCTCCAAACACACTCAGCTGTGTGCATTTCCCTGAGCGCTCCATGCTTTCTCAGATTTTTGCACAAAACCATCCCCTCTTTTCCCGAAACCCTTTATTTGACTTACTCCTACTCATCATTTGAGTCAGGGCAAATACCAGATCCTCCAGAAGACTTCCCTGTGTTTCTCCTTTGACAGGCTGGGTTATGGTCCCTCTTGTGTCCTCCCAACATACTCTGTTCCTTCTCTGTGACTGTACTTTCCATATTGTGCTGAAATCATCACTGTCTTATCTGCCTCTTCCGCTGTTGTTTCCTTGAGAGTGGAAACCCTAGTTATTCACCCCTCCCCCAGCAACTTTTCAGAGTTGTGCTGTCTAACGTGGTAGCCACTAGCTAAGTGTGTCAATTGATCATTTGCAATGTGGCTACATAAAATTGAGATGTGCTGTAAAATATATACTCATTTTAAAAGCTCAGATGAATAATAATATAAAATATGTTGTTAATAGTTTTTATATGGGATGCATATCAAAATGAAATTTTTGAGTCTATTAAGTTAAATAAAATATATTATTAAAATTATGTGTGTCTGCTTCTTACTTTTTTAGTGTGGCTACTAAATGACATATATATCTTTTGGGCAGCAGTGTTCTAGCATTCTATCAGAGAATTCTGAAAAAACCTTTGCCAATAATGAAATGATTTGAAAGTATATGCAAAATTATCTTTATAGATTTGCTTTTGTTTGGTTGGTTGGTTTTGCTTTTCTCTACTAACTTTGGATAGGCCACTACTGGAGAAGAGGGAGATGAGGGGTATGGGTTTCTGTATGTGCTTGTACTATAGTTTGGGATATCAATGGGCAGCAGTTGGTGGGGTCAATGGACAGATACCTTACTAGTTGTTTGCCATAGGCAAGGTACTAACTAACTAACCTCTCTGTGTCTCATTTTCTCAAGCATAAAATGAGGATGATAATAAAATCTACCTTGTAGGAGTGCTGAAAGGATGCAATGAGTTAATTTCATGAGTCGTTTCGCAGATCAATCTACCTGGCAAGGAATAAATGCTCTGCACACTTTAGCTTTATTACTCGTGCCATAGCTGTGTGACTCCTGGTGGCGAAATGTAGAGAGAACACCTCACTCAATGCACGGCCACATTCTGTGGAAGCCCAGAGTCAAGAATTACTATCTCTGTGTCCTTGACACTCAGAGGCTCCTCGGTGTTAAGCTGTGGGGACACGGCAAGGTCTTAGGAGGCCAGGCCATCCTGCGGCTGCATGACAATCTGGGGACTCTTCCTGTCAGCTCTGGGCCTTCACATACAGACAGCTTCCCTTCCTCAGGGCACAGGGAGCTGAGCATCTGGAGAGCGGCAAACTTAATTAACTTTAAGCAAGGGGAACACAGCGGAAGAAATAATGGTCCTAAGTTCCAAACTTCCTAATTAAAATGCAGAAGGCACTGTGGGTCACACATACAACTCAGCAACCTCATTCATGGACTATGCCTTCCATTTGAGCTTCCACAGTGTGGCTATGCAAAACTGATCCTTGACCCAAAAAGGAAGACAAAGGGAAGGAGCTAGATTGGGCTCTGTTGGCGTTGTAATGCATCTTTAAACCCTCCAGGGAACTCCTTCCTTCATTCATCTCCTGTAACAGGGCCTGGGCTTCCAAATGAAATGCCTTTCTATTCAGATCTATAAGGAGCTTTTCAAAGATCAAATATGTCTCAGACTTGATTGTTCCAGGGGACTGATGGGATTTTAATGATATTTTCTGGCACTCATTGCTAGCTGAGACTAGCTGGGGATTGCAAGCAGTCCCCAGGCAGGTCAAGGAGTAGAGGAGCTGGGTATTTTTAGTCTTTCTGCCTTCCTAGAGATGTTTCAGCTCTGAACGCAACCCTGGTACAGAAAAGGTCCGGCTAACCTAGGCAGAAGGTCTATGATATTCCTAGAAAGAACATAGGTTTCAAAGTCAGGCGGACCTGGTTTGGAAAGCCAGCCCTGTCACTTATGAGCTCTGTAAACTTGGGAACCACTGCTCCTCTCTGACCCTCAGTTTTCTCACCTGTAAAATGGATACGATAATAATCTCACGGAGTCGGGGTGAGGGCTAAATGAGATAATATCTGTAACACTTTCAACACATGCTTGGCACACAGTAGGAACTCAGACATGAGAGCTATTGTTTTCTATTTGCTGCTAACAATAATAAGCCAGCATGCTCCTATACTGTCCAGACCCTACAAAGAATCATAGAAAGCCTGGAATTTTTAAAGCTCTGCCAAAACAAGTGCTGAGACCTCATTATAAGGATAAAGATGAGTTCTTTTATATATTCAGTTATTCAGCTACGAAAAAATTAGTACCCTGCGTTTATACATATATCAAGCCTCTTGTGAATACAGAAAACCATACCAGCGTCTAGACAAAGGGAAGAGAGAGATTAGCAGGCATTCCTTATGGAACTTAAAATCCTGTTGCTGAGCAAACGATGTGCTCCTAATATTTTTTTGTATTTTCTGAGCTATTAAAGCTTTTATAGTTGAGATATAAATTCTCAGGCTATTTGTTTAATTTTGAAATACACAAAATGATATGTGTAAAAAAAAAAGCCCAGCCCTCACTCTTCAAAAATGTCACGTTACATAACTAATAAGGAAAACAGAGATGAGACGATTCTCACATGTCATTTCATTCTATTCACAGTGGAAACAAATTTAGTCTGAGTGAGCCTAAACACAAACACAGAAGCGCTCCAGCCAAGAAGAAGTGAACTGCTGGGAAGGGGGAGAAACAGGAGGTATTTTAGGAGTTTACAGCTACCTCAACAATGACATTTGCCTAGCTCTGATGGCTTTTCCTTTCCTTCTTTCTAGGTTACATCTGCATAAACACAGAGGGAGTGAGGACATGTATGATTCAATACACATGTCCTGCTGTTCTGCTGCTTCCCATCCATTTTTTTCATAATTATAACAATAATAATGACACCAAGAGCAGTTAAAACATGAGTATTCCTATGATCCAAGCGCTGTCTATACATTTTCTTTTTGAATCCCCACAACCACCTTAGAGCTAAATAATTGTCAAAACCCAAGGACCAGGAAGTGACGAAGGCGGGGTAGGGTGGGATTTTATCCTGTTGCATAAAATGCTTGTGCTTGGCTTCTTGAAAGTACCTACGTGAGTATCAAAAAGGTAGGCAAATAGAAAACAGAACTGTTTTTTTCAGATTCCTAAATATGGAAAGCCTTAATAAATGTTAGGGTTATTTTATTTTTATTTTTTAGAGAGAGAGAGGGACAGTGCAAGGTGGAGGTGGGGAGAGGCAGAACGAGTGAAGGAGAGAGAGCATCTCAAGCAGTCTCCATGCTCGGTGCGGAGCCTGACACGGCTCCGTCTCACGACCCTGAGATCACGACCTGAGCTGAAGTCAGGAGGTGGACACTCAACCAGCTGAGCCACCCATGTGCCCCAATAAATGTTAGTTATGATGATGGTTCTCTTCTACTTTGGAGTCAGCAGTGTGTCTCCTAGAATTATTACTCTGGTTCAGACATTGGATTTTAGCAAATGCTCAATGTGATACTGATTGCTTTTACTATCTTTGTTTTTGGAGTTATTCTAAAACAGACCTAGGGACTCTATATTATTATTACTACTATTATTGTTAAGCACATATGGTTATACCAAATACTGGGGACGACAGAATTCCATATTTGGTATTGGATGGGTAGTAAGTGTGCATGTGATGTGGGTGGTATCCGGTGAGTAGTAACAGGAGCAGACAAGGTTTATTTAGCGTCTACTCTTTGCAGACCTAATCCTAAGAATTCTAAAATGCCTTTTCTTTAAAAAAAAGATTTTATTTATTTGAGAGAGAGAGAGTGCGAGAGAGAAACCACAAGACCGGAGACTCCGGGATCATGACCTGAGCCAAAGGCAGATGCTTAACCACTGAGCCACACAGATAGCCCCAAAATGTCTTTATATTATCTTATTACAAGGGTATTATTGTGCCCGTTTCATGGATGAGGAATCCGCAGCTCAGAGAAGTGACGTAACTCACTCAAGGCCCACACTGGCCTGTGGGCGAGTGATAATTAGGAGCCAACTCCACTTGCCTGCACAGCACACCTCCTTAAGCCGCTGACTCAGAGCAAAGCCCCCCAGACCTGTGGATTCTTAGGAAGATAGAAGAAGACTATACATGCATATGCAGTCGTCCTCTAGAAACTGGAGGGAATAGAGAAGTTTGGGATAGCATCATTACGCCTTTGATCATAGTCTCCTGTGTAGGCTCTACTTCGCTAAGATAGCCCGGGCTTCCCATGAAATAGGTTTAGCATTGATGGTTTAGCATTGATTCTCACGCTATGAGAAACACTGAGCTCCAGAAACAGAGCCGCATGGAACCTCAGGGAACAGAGGACTCATGGTGCACAGACAGCAGGAACGGGCCTTGCCATCACTGCTGTGTCACACTGTTTCCTTGCAGTTCCTTGCCCCCAATGAGAAATCTGCAGAGGGACAGCCACACTTAGTAATCAGGAACACAGGCTCTGAAGGTTGGCAGATTTGAGTTCCGGCCCCAGTCCTGACACTTACTGAGCATATAATCTTGGACAAGGGTTTAATTTCTCTGGGCCTCCATTTCCTAATCTGTAAAATGGAGCCAATGGTATTTCCTCCCTGGGGGTTTGCCAGGATGAGAAGAGCAAGGCAGGTAAACCATGGGTACTACCACACCTGGGCCATGAAGAGCCCTCAACAGGGGCAGCTATGACTGAGAGAAATGTATTTTATGTAGGAATGGTGTCCACTGAGATATCGAAACACAAATTCCTGGTAAATAAACAGTTAAAAGTTAAGAATTAAAATTGAAGGAGTAAAATGTCCAAAATGGGTTTATTTTTTCAGTTAGTTCTAGGCTTTGCTGAAAGCCTTTGAAGATTCCTAAGGAGGAGGGCCAAGGAGGAGTAGGTATCTGTCCTGGTAAATGCATGTCCTTTAGTGGCAGGGAGCAGTCCGTGCCCAGAACCACACCTTGCGGGGGAAACCAGCTCAGGCAGGCTCACAAAGCCCCTGAATGTTTATCCATTTTCCGAAGCATGGTAACAAGCCCAAGAAAGGGACGCAACTGAAAATAGCAAAGGAGGAAGCCCAAGAGGCTGTAGAGTGGCCCCGAATGCTGAGCAAGTTTTCAGCAACTTTACCTGCGGTGTCCCCAGCACCTTCTCTCGCTAATAAGCTGTGTGGTGAAAATAAGGCTGTCAGCAAAATGCAAGGGAAGCGAGTCCAATGTAAAATAATGATTTCATTTTTCTCCTAAAGGTACACAGTCCTTTACAGCATGCCATGTTCTTTCGAGGCTGGGAGTTGATAGGTAACTTCAGAGGGAAGAAAAGGAGAATGATTTGCTCAGTCTGTGAGACTGTGCCAAGAAAGAAGACTGGGCCGGGAGTGGCAAACTGGCCTGGGGACCCAGCTCCACTGCAAAAGCAAAACACCACAGGCACCAGCCCCTCCCCCTCTGAGCCGCTGGCCTCCGTTTCTTTGCCTTTGAGATGAAGGGGTTCTAAAGAGAAGCTGAGTGCCAGGAAGATGGAGACTGCTGTCCCCTTCGTCCCCAGAGTAGTGCCTAACATATAGTAGGTATCCATAAATCCAATATGGCTGTTGTTAGATTGGAAGAGCTGGTAAGATCCCTTGCTTTGTTAAAGACACGCCATTCCATGAGCCTATCCAAGAAGCTGTGATTCCAAGACCAGCCACACAATTCTTTCGGGGTGATGTTCCCTCCCCAAATCCAGGCTCATGGTACATGCTGCCTCCCCCAGGGCAGAAATACCAAGCCCAGAGCTGAGTGAATCCTTCCCAGAATCCCCGGGCTGTGAAGGACGGTGGAGTCCTTCCTTCTCTGAACCACCAGCATGGCCTCTCCCTTGAATAAGGCAGGGGTGTTTGGAGGAAGCCTGGCTGTCGGGGGGACAGTAGTCCCATTGTCCTGCCCCTTCGGTTTGGAAAGCACCTTCTATCCGCAGTCCTACCCAGGACTCACAGGAGGCCGGCAGGAAGGGAAGCAGGTGCCTTAGCCAGGATGGGAGGGTGAACCCGAATCTCAGGCAAGGTATCCACTCCATCAGAGTTCATTCACCATAAGCAGACAGCCAGGACCTGAGCCTGGGACTTAAAACTGCAAAGTCTAAGCTATGAACACCATTCTGTACTAAGAGACTGTGTAAATCTCCATCTGTGCTCAAACTAGGCCTGCAAATCCTATATCCTGCACACAGCAGTATTAGTAATGACCAGTCTTAACCGTTACTCACATTACCAGCTTACTACAGCTGACCCTTGAACAATGTGGGGGTTAGGGGCACTGACCCCCAAAACTTAACTACTGAGAGCCTACTGCTGATCAGAAGTCTTACTGATAACACAATTATCATATATTTTGTATGACTTATGTATTACATACTGCATTCTTAGAATAAAGTAAGCTAGAGAAAAGAAAATGTTACTAAGAAAGTCACTTGTAGTTTTAAGAAACAACCCGCTATACGCGGACCCACACAGTTCAAACCCATGTTGTTGAAGCGTCAACTGTATGTCCCAGGCACTGTTCTCAGCACACAACATGTGTTAACACATTTAATCCATCACAACAATGCTATGAAGCAGAGACTGTTTCGACCCCCAGTTTAGAAGAGAGTGAGGCACCCTGACTGGAAAGTGACTCGCCCAGGTTCACACAGTTACTGAGGGAGCCTGTAGGTGGTCAGGGTATTAAGTCCTTCCCTTACCCCAGGCCCAAGAGGTAGAAGGTCAGGGGGAGGTCGTGGTTTACACAGGTCTCCTCTGCCTGTGGCTCACCAGAGTGGGGCTGAGGAGCCCAAAGGCATCTGCCTGTGGCTGGGGAGAGAGATCTGCCAGGTACCGTCATCCTGGCTTTGGGGCTGCCGACACCACGGGTCTAGGTTCCCTTTCCCCCTCGGGACCACATATCACGTTCCTCTTCTTTATTTGCAGCAGCTGTGCCCTTTCATTTTGCCAAAAGGCATTTCACTGATGAAGGCAGGGCTGAGAGCAGAGCTGCCTGGGTAGTTTTCAAGAGTCCTACTGTCACTGTGTCTCTGTGGGCGGGTGAGACCCCCGAGGGTGGGCAGGAGGAGAGAGGGCCTTCAGAATAACCTTGGCCAGGTTCAGACTTACCTACAGTTTTTAAGTGCCTATTATGCGCCCAACACTGTAGTGGCTCATTCATCAGTCAAAACACATTTACTGAGCACCTATTCTGTGCCAGGAGTCACCCTGGTTATTCGATATTCATTAATTTTAAAAATACCATGGATTGTGTATAAATATTGGGGCCTATAACAGGCATTGTGAGCATGAATTGTAATGGTTATGACAAAAATAATGTATTTTTAAGATTTTATTTATTTATTTATTTGACAGAAAAGGAGCACAAGCAGGTAGAGTGGCAGGCAGAGGGAGAGGGAGACAAGCAGACTCCCCACTAAGCAGGGAGCCCAACACAGGGCTCGATCCCAGGACCCTGGGATCACGACCTGAGCCAAGGCAGACGCTTAACCCACTGAGCCACTCAGGTACCCCAAAATATTGACTGAAAACTTAAATAATTGTTCTAAGCACATTACATTTAGTACCTCATTTAAACCTCACGACTCTAATGAGATTGGTACTGTCGTTGTTTCCATTTTACAGATTATGAACGTGATGCCCACGGAGGTTCAGTAATCAGCCGGAATTGCATAAATGGCACCTGGTAGACCCTGGATACAAAGTTAACTAAAAATCAGCCCTGGCCTGAACGAAGTTTCAGGCACTATGTTATCCACCCCGTGCAACCATCCTGTACGAGATAAGTAGTATTATTACCTCTACAGTGGGTCACATATGTTTAATCTCAATTCTAAGTGCTCAGTGGGCAAACCACACATGAAACCCACATGTTTTTATAGAGCGTGAACTCTATGGCACAGCAAATTTTCATCAGCTATTCAATGAAACAAGGACCTTTTCCAGTGCCTAGGCTATACATAAAGCATACCCAATCCACTTAAAATGATTCCATTTCACTTGAAACTGAGAGCCAAAGAGACACGCTCAGGTCCCATGGCTAGCAGGTGGCAAACCCAGTCCATGCTCTTTTTACCAAACCCCACTTGCACAGAGACCGATGGGAAAGCCGCTTGTCTTCTCAGGTATCTCTAATGCTAACTGTAAGCCTACTGATCATGGCTCTTTGGGGAAGGTAATTACTGATTCTCAGCACCCTCAGTATGCATTTCAGAGTCATCTGACTGAATCTGAAAAACTGACAAAGCCAAACCCTTGTTTTGGTTCCCTGTGAGAATACTGACAGAAGAAGGCTGTGTCTGCAGGAGGATGGGGATTTAGGATCTGTCTGGGGCATGGGTTTGGATGCCTGAGGTAGAAGAGTCCAGGTAAAATGGAGAAACTTGCATCTGTGCAGGATGTCCTTGCAAAGAAGGAAATGGAAACGTACTATACGAGCAAGTTTCAGACTGGCAAGTTACTGAGGAAGTTTGGAAAACTTCAGAAATGCTCTCCTCTCTTGAGAGAAACATCAATATTGGATAGACTCGTGACCCACTCTCTAGCTGTCTTCACCAAAGACACAATTTTTGGATGGACAGGCTTGTCCCCTGAGATACATATGGCTGCACTCAGAAAGCAGACGTGCATGTCAAGTTGTAACATTGGGTGAATCATTTTAGCTTTCTGGCTCTCAGGTCCCTAATTTTTTAAAAAGGGAAAACATAAAAATTAATCTTTCTGGGGGTGCCCGGGTGGCTCAGTGGGCTAAGTGTCTGCCTTTGGCTCAGGTCATGATCCCAGTATTCTGGGATCAAGCCCCGCATTGAGCTCCCTGCTCAGGGGGGAGTCTGCTTCGCCCTCCCCCTACTCTGTGCTCTCGTTCATGCTTTCTTTCTCTCTCAAATAAATAAAATCTTTAAAAAATTAATCTTTCTATATTCTTTTTTGGAGCCATGGACCCCTCTGAAACTAGTAATATTTCTGGATCCTCTCCCAGAAAGATGTAAATTTTTTATATGTACATTCACAGATCCCCTAAAACCCAGTAATAGGGTCCCCAAATGCCTGTGGATCCCAAGTTTAAAGATTTTGGTCTAAATTATCTCTATAGTCAATTTCAGGGGAAAAAAAGTCTTATTTTTAACAATTACAAAGTTCAGGATTTCTTATATATGTAGGTAGCATCCATTCTTGCTCTTCCACTGCCAAGGACTGAGCAGCTTATGGAAGAGTCTAAAGGAAGTCTTTAGGATTAATAGATGTGTGCCCAGGGCTAACAGAGAGCCTAGATCCTTCAGAACTTCCCTTAAATATTTAACTTTGTGAAGGGATCAGTGAGAAGAGCTGTTCTAGCAGGCTCAGGGAGGGTGTAGGATTACTAACCTAATAACTTCTAGGGGTAAGGTACTCCTTGATGCCAATTGATTGTTGCCAGGAGAATGTAATTGACTACTATCTCCCAACATTCCTGAAGCATTTAATTTTGATAATCTCTACTACAGAAGCAGGTATCTTTTTTTGGCCTTCCGTCAATTAATATTGCCTGAGTAATTACTATATGGAAGTAATTGGGAAATACAAAGATGATTCATTCAACCACTTTTTCTTTAAACATATTAGAAGGAGTTCTTTTCTTATTTGATTTATTGATAATTCCAGAATTATTTAGGTGTTTGCAAGTATTATTTTGCCACTTGCTGCTTCTTCTGGTTCTTCCCATGTTGTCCTATTTCCATGTGTGTTTCATGTATGTACATGTGTACATGTGTGTGTTTGGCTATGAATTCATGTTCCTTGCTAATTCACCTGTAGGAATTTGAGGAGAGCTTGACTTGAGGTTGCATTCCTTTGGAGAAAAAGTGCATTTCCTCTTGTAAGACCCTGGGGATATTAAAAATTTGGGACTTCTTTAATCACATTCTCCTTTTGAGGTATTTTTTACCGTACAATGTGAATTCCGCTACCAACTCACAGAAGAACCAACATGGAGTTACAGAATCTGAGAGAAATGTTTGCATCTGCTGTTTATCCCCTTCATTCAGTGCTGTTTCATCCTGAGCAGTGGGTTTATTTCTCATTCTCTCTTCATTTGAAGCTACTGCCCTTTGGGGGTCCCAGGAGTGGAGATCTCGTATTAGATCCCCAAGTATAGATGGGTTGTAGGCTTTGTCACCTATCTCTTCTGCAATTCTGAAAACAAAAGCACGACATCGCTATTTTTCTGGAGATGCCTTCTGGGATTACTCGTTATTGAGCCCCTACCATGTGCCAGAAATTGTGTGGGACACACTAACCTCATATTTCTTTCATCTTCACAAATGAGATGTTTACTGGCCGTGTTTCTCAGAGAAGCAAATGAGATTCATCATATGCAGATATCTATGAGGAATTCATCAGCAAGTAATTTCTTGGCAGCTCTGAACATGCCACTGCATCCCATGTCCCCATGTTTATCTTTGCTTTTCCTCTCTTTCTCTCTACAGCCTCCTCCTGTCATATGGTCTTAGTTCACTTATAATTACTTCAGCTTAGGAAGGGATATGTTGCACATTTGCACGGGTGCATAAGTTTTCACTGGCACTTCTGGAAGGGTGACATCTCATTTTTAAAAAAATCTTCATCTTAAAACCATAATCTAGAATGGACTTCCCCAAGCATTTTAATCATTCTTGTAATCTATGCAAGAGCGAGCCTACTTGAATTTACCAGTCTTGGACCAGGAGCCTCACCATCCGCCAGCAGCTTGTTAGAAATGCAAATTCTTTTCTTCTTTTTTTTTTTTAATCATGTTCAGTTAGCCACTATATAGTACATCATGAGTTTTTGATGAAGTGTTCAATGATTCATTAGTTACGTATAACACCCAGTGCTCATCACAACACGAAATGCAAATTCTTGAGCCCCATTCCTGACCTACTAAATCAGAATTTCTCAGGCTGGAGCCCAGGAATCTGTGTTTTAACAAGCTCTCCAGGGAAAAAGGAAAAGTCATGGCAGGTGGAGAAAAAGTTTAAGTAAGGACCAAGGCTGGAAGAGGTGATGGGACATGAGAATAATAAGTCATCCGGGTTGCCAGGATCTTGTCTTTGGAAAGGCCAGATCATTTATGAGTTGACAATTCAATTACATTCTTCTTCAGTCTCTTCATGTTCCATCAGAAAATGGAAAGTAATAGAGACAGAACAGCCTCGGGGTAAAGCAATGAGTTCTTTCCTAAGACCCATGGCAATAACGCAGAACACTGCCATTGTGGTCTGGAGAAGGAATGAGGAGGATCCCAGAGGCAGATGCTAATATTAGCCAAAAGCTTGGAATCCTACTGATGTATTTTACGGCCCGGGGTTGGCAAGGAGGTTGCGGAAATGTATGTTCACAATTTGAATCAGAAGGCTGTGGGAGAAGCTTGCCAAGTGCACAGATGTGGGGGTGTTAATGATTCTCACGGACAAAGCACCTGAGAACTTCATGTGAATTATTAAAATGCTGTGTTCACTTATTGTATTTGAACGTCAATGGACTGGATTGCATGGATCTTATTTCAGGACTAAATAATAAATTTCTACTTATTTTCTGCCTCACAGAGCTGCTATTTCTGTGGCTTTTATTGAATTAGACAATATGGAAATTTAGAACAGCAATATGTCTGCACAAGTACAGATACTGAGGATTTTTAGAAATAGATGGAAGAGCAAAGAGATGTTAAGTTTGTGTCAATGACTGTTCCTTGAGGAAATAACGTCATCAATTTCCCCAAGAAATGCTATCCTGATGCACTAATTATACAACGCCAAAGAAAAGCACTCACACAATTAAAAGAAGACTTTGCTGGAAGAAAGATGGGGACACGGAAGGCAGTGAAATGTTCAGAGCTGCCAAGAAATGACTTGCTGATGAATTCCTCATAGATAACCGCATGTAATTAATCTCATTTGCTCCACTGAAAAGCAGGGACACTGAACATCTAGTTTGTGAAGATTAAAGAAATATGTATGGGCTTAAAGTATCCCACGCAATTTCTGGCACATGGTAGTTGCTCAATAAATGGAAATTTTTGTTCTTGTTAATGAATCAGATGTGACCAACCAGGAGCCAGATGCAGACCATGGGGCCGATTGTCTATTGCTTTGATCTGCCCGGCGCGTGGTCCTTCTTCTCCTGCTCATTCTTTGTCAGCTCTATTTTCGAGATGATTCCTTCTGAATTATACAGGTTGGCAGAGGGAGGGAAGGGAAGCCAGACCCTGGTCCTTCCCCTGCCGAGAGGCCTCAAAGACCAGGCTAGGCCAATGTGGTGCTCACTTATTAGTAAGGCCTGTGAGTAAAATAGGCATTAGTTACTGCTCCCAGGTTCTAAGAGCATCTATGAGTTTTGTCCATTCCAAGCCTACTATTTGCAGCCCAAACATTCCTAAACAGTTATCTGTCTCACAATATTGTAAAAGGATTAATGGGTACAAAGTATTTAGAGCATGGCCTGCCATGCACTCAATAAATGTGAGTTACTGTGCTTCCTCCATAGGTACACTTTTTTCACATTTTGAATGTCTGAAAATAGAATGAGGTTGACAGCCGATGCAGACAATGTGGTGTTATTTCCTTTTTTTCTGAGAGGATGTTATTAAATAGCTTTTTTAAAAATAATTAGGGGTATTTAAAAATTGACTTAATCTATTACCATTATGAACCTATGGAATTAACAAGGATTCACTCCATATTAATCAGTGAGTTTACTAAATTAAGCTCATAATAGGCACCTTCTTTCAAAAGGATTTTTCTTGCTTTGTTTTTGTGTTTGTTTTTTAGTAACTGGAACAAAAATAGCCTGCTTTTATGAAGAGACTGTTTTTTGCAGCTAACATTTAGATCCACCAATAAAGATAAAATAAGAAATAAACCCTGTCGACCCCTTCAAGTTTGTAAATTTAAGCCATTTTTGGACATTTCTGCAAAAATGTGGGAGTTAACAAAAGAACTCTTTTCGTGTGTCTAATGTTAGAGAATTGGGGTTCAAGTTACTTTTCCAAGATATCTGGGCTTGTCCCTATTAAGCCTGTCTGTGCCAACCAGACGTGGGGGGCCTACTGTCCCCAGAGCTTGCTATCTACCACCGACACCTTTACTCCTGTCATTGGAGAATGGCTTCTCTCAACAGAATTAGTAGCGTATAATAATTTTCACAAACTTTCAACATCTACTGTTTGAGTGCCTAATATATTCCGGGAATTGTTCTACGTCTGTGGTTTATAGCCCATTAGTGGGTCATGGCCAACATTCTTAAAAAGAAATAGAATAAAACAGAATAGAAAATATCACAGATATTTGTTTCATGACATCTTTTTTCAATTTTATGTAACCCCTTGATTGTAGGTTCAGGGTATCACTGTGGAATGTGATCAAGACATCTAAATGGCCCTGTTCTGGAAGCTAACGATTCAGCAGGAAAAGAAGGACTCCCTATTCACACAGGGGTTTCATCCTGGTGGGGAAGGCAGACAGAAAACAGTAAGCAAACAAAGAATAAGTCCGAAAGGGATAAAAACTGTGAAGGAAAACTGCAGGATAATGTGTAGAGTGGCTCAAGCCTCCTGTGTTAGATCATGGGAAGGAAGGGCTCTCTGATAAAGTGAATCTGAGCTGTTTGGATATGGAGGGAAAGTTGCTACAGGCAAGGAGCCGCAAGTGCAAAGGTCCTGAGGCAGAAATAATCAGGGATTACCACTGTTTCTATTCTGAAAACAACACAGGAAGGAGACCAAGGGGGCTGGAATGGAGGGTGTGAGGGGGACACAGGTAGAAGAAGAAGTCGTAAAGGTCACCAAGAGCCAGTAGTATAGACCACACGGTCCATAGAAAGGACTTTGGTGTTATCACGTGAGATGAGGAGACTTCAGAAGGCTGCCCAGCATGACTGAGGATAAGAGCCACTCCAGAGTCCTCTCTGCTGAGACACTGGCTATCACCACTCCTCATCTGATTCTCACTGCCTCCCCTCGGTTGCATCAGTCTCTCCACAACCAGTCTGTCAATGCCTCAAAGGCACTTTAGGTCTGTGTGTGAGAGTGTGGCTATGGAGACAGACAGATGTAGAAGCAGATGTCCATCTACCTCCACCCCTACGCCTAACACAGCGCCGGGCATGCAGTAAGCTTGGTAAGTATCTGGTTGAGTGTTCTCTAAATCTATTCTAAAAGAGCCATAGAATGTCTGCAGTTTCTGAACCGTTCTGACTCAGGACCGCACACCGAGGACAACAGTAACATTGGCTGGCATCCTTGAGCACCTGCTCTGTCAGGGAAGTGTACGTGTTACGCACACCACAAACAGACTCCCTGTGTCCTGAATCCTCTCTCCTAGTGCCTGCCTGGAGCTCTGTCCTGCCTTAGTACCCCATGGCTTCCCTTACTAGTACATACAACACACACACACACACACACACACACACACACACACACACGCAGTGGCAAAAGCATTAGTAATTAATGGGGTATTTACAGAAGGTTTCCTAAAGCGCTACACTCTATTCCATACAGTCAAATTTAAAGTCAGGCCACCAGGAAGCATCTCCATTCTCTCTGAGTTTTCTCTGCTTGCCTGCCCTGTTGCTGGGTGTCTACCCTTATGCCCTTTACCTTGTGGCCTCTAAAATGTCCATCTTGTTGGACCCAACAATCCCGGTCTTCCCTTAGATTTCATACTCCATTCAAACAACAAAAACCCAGCAGTGCATCTACGAGATTTTCCTTGTAAGTCACCACCAAATGCAGGCCACACTTACGGTGCTCCTGCAGGGCTGGCCTTACTACCCACCAGAAAGCAGAGAGCACAGGGAGCATATCAGGGCTGCGTGAGGAAGTGGCACAGCTCAGGTCTGAATACACATCATTCCCTCTCCTAAGCCTGTGCTCCAGGCATTGGGCATGCCTCTCGAAATGGATCTCTGTTGCAGGGTGGGCAAGAAGATGGTTCCAGTCACTGAGGAATGTTCAGAAAAGTGCTCACACAGCACCCCTCACTCTGGAAACCATGCTTTTCTCTTCTAGGACCCAATGATTTGCCAGACCTTGTGCAAGTCATTTCTCTTCTGAATTTTCCATCTATGACAATTGGACTTCGCCTACGCATTTGAGATGAGCCATGAAATGATTAAAAAGTAGGCCGCTCAGAACAACAAAATCAAAGTGTATGTTTTCAAACCCTCAGGGGTCATGATTCAAACCCTGAGCCCGATACTACAGAGCAGGTTTTCCTCTGTCCTTCCTTCTCTCTAACCTGCACAGCTCTGCTCTCCTCACTCTGGTTATTTTCCCTCGAGGCTTTGGGGATGCTTGTGTGAAAATAATTAAGGCTTCGGAAGCAGGTGGGCTGTCCTGGTGTGAAGTCAGCAGTGGAGTGCGCCGGTGTTACTGTGGATGAGTGGTCGGTGGTAGCCCACCCACACCCACGAAATTCATGAGCTGGCCCCATCTGAAACCACAGCAGAACGGCCAGCAGAGGCGATCGAATTTGAATCCCCCATTCAACCAAAGACTGCGAAATTTGGAAGTGAAAGACGCCTAGGGGAGTGGGGAGGGGCCACGTCTTCTGGCTCCAGTGGATCTCTCTGAAACAGAAGCAGAAGCCAGAGGGGGGGAAATGGCCTTTGTAGAGTATTTACTGCCTCCTGAACTACTCTTTCAAGTACCTCGCTTATCATTAAGCATTAATTTCCCTAGAAACGGGAGCTTGCACTTCTTGTAGCAATTAAGGGTGGTTTTGGCTAGGTAGCTCTGACTTCCCAGCACGGCTCTGTGAGCTCTGTGGCCTTTCCTCCACAGAGAACTTCGCTCATTGACAAGCTGTGTTATTTTTCTGGGAAACAGAAGATGAATCCCGCCCCAGTGCAAGAACCCGGGTCAGACCTGTACACATAATTCTAGCAATAAACAAACTGTAATTGTTGAGAGGAAACTACATTATTGATGAAGCCCCTCCCCTTTTAATCCCCACATCGAGCATCTTATTCTCTCCAGAAGGGTGATGCTCTTTGCTTCTTCAGCTGTTGGAGCTGTAA
Source organism: Ursus americanus (assembly GCF_024610735.1). NCBI lineage: Eukaryota > Metazoa > Chordata > Mammalia > Carnivora > Ursidae > Ursus > Ursus americanus. The sequence continues at coordinate 47,339,382 of NC_142131.1, read as the reverse complement.
CGACAAGTGTGGACCATAGCAACAACTGACACTCCCTTCTCTGTGGCACGAGTCCTCGAAAGGGCCACCTGTGCCTTAGAAGGCTGGTCTCCTGCATAGCGGCCATCTCCCTCCCAGGAAGGGATTTGGCGTCATGCGTGACACAGGAACAGAGAGGTGACTTTGTCAAAGTCACAGAGTAAACCGGGGGCTGCATGGGGGCCAGGTGTCTCATCTCAGAACCCAAGCTCTCTTCCTTATTCGCATCTTATCCGGCCATCTCCATTATCATCCCCAATTCCTGTTTTAAAATACACAAAACACAGAAGGCTTTTTGATCTCCTGTGTCACTCGAGGCTCTGAAAGGTGATGAACCTGCCAGAGATAAGCCGAGACAGGTGGAGTGAGTGCCTTCAGTGAGAGATTGTCTTTGCTGCCGTGAAGGCTGCTGTTGGTTCTCAATTACCCCTGTAAACAGAGGGGAACGGGTAATAAAAACACAAGATAATCAGAAAGTCATTAATAGTGGACAAAGATTTGTCTCCACGGATATTCGCTGCAGCATTTTCACAAGGCAAATCTTATCTCTTTTTCTCTCAAGGGATTCTAGAACTTAATAGAAAGGCAGCAAGTCTTTAAAAAAAAAAAAAAAAGACTAAAGCTGCCAAATATTCTGTACTGCAAAAGAACACCAGAGATAGAAGATAATAGCTGACAAAAGTCGACACTGTTACAAATTGTACGCTTGTGGAAAGATGGGCCTGTGTGATGGCCTGGTTGGGAGGGAAGGCCCAGCTGACTTTCAAGCCGTGTGGATGGGCCCGGGGCTGGTGGGACCAAGGCTCACCCTCGGATGTCTGAGAGGCCTCATCAGAGGCACCAGAGGCCTGGAGAGTAGACAAGGACACACGCCAAACTCAGACACAAACCCAGTAAGATGTATGTCTAGTTATTGAGAAAATATGAGACTCTGATTCATCGGGTAGAAGACACTGGACAGATCAGAAATCCTCCTGAGAGTAGCAGGGAGCCAGTCAGAGACTTTCGCATCTGAGACTCAGCCCCTGCCATTTCTATCTGGGTGATATCGGGTGACACTGGGCAGGTCACTGCTCCGAGCCTTGACCTCTCCTCATGGCTGTTATGAGGATGACATGAGTTAATATGCAAGAACGATTTAATGTAACCATTGACATGTAATAAGCCCTTAATACACATTCACAAATATTCTTATTGTTGTGGTCGATATTCCTGCCATCTTATCACAAAAGGTGTTTTCCCCATTCTTTAAGTGGGGCTACACTTAGGGATTTTTCCCAAAGAGTACAATATGGAAAGAGGGGAAGAGCAGCCTTATAGTGAAGAAACTGGATGAACACTGTTTCAGCCCGGTGTTCGAGGTCAGCCTCAGCGGTGGTAAGCCTCAGTGATAGTATGCACACTCGATGTGATGTGAGGAAATGGCTCTTTACCTCTGTGCTGTTCCTCCAAAAATGCCGTAACTCCAGTCCCACCATGAGCAAAACATCAGACAACTCCCAGGAAAAGGGACATTCTATTAAATATCACACCAGTCTTCCTCAAAACTGTCCAGATCACCAAAAACAAAGAAAGTCTGAGAAACAGTCACAGCCCAGAGGAGCCTAAGGAGACATGACAATTAAGTGTAATGTAGTGTCCTGATGGGGCTCCTGGACCCGGAAAAGGGCATTAGGGAGAAAAACTAATAAGATCCAAATAAAGTCTGATGTCTAGTTAACAGTAACATCAGTACTGGTTCATTGGCTGTGATTACGGTGCCATGCTAAAGCAAAATGCCAATAGTAGGGGAAATGGAGTGCCAAGTGTACTGTGTTTGCAATCTTTCCATAAGCCTAGTCTTAAAAAAAAAAAAAAAAGATTATTGAATCAAAGAGCAGAATCAGATCTCTAAATACAGAGAAAGAATGTGCCTGCCAGACTGGTGGGGGTGGGGGGTGGGCAGAATGGGTGCAGGGGAGTGGGAGACACAGGCCTCCAGCCATGGCATACAAATCATGGCATAGGGACCACGGTCAGGGATGAGGTAACAGGACCGTGTGGTGGCAGACCGGGGCTACACGTGGGGGGAGCCAAGCATAACACACAGCGGTGGTGAGTCACTATTGTTGTACACCTGAAATTAATGTAACACTGTGTGTCAACTACGTTCAAATTTTTAAAAAATTAAGGTTATTTAAATAAATAAAGAGGCTACCATGCCACTTGGTACAAGGGACGTTTGGAGTAGCTCTTTACACATCAAAAGGGAGAACGGGCACAGAGTAGACTTTACAACCTCTGAGATCTAACACTGAACTCGCATGGGGCCACTTTCCCACTTGAAAAGCCCTCAGACCCACTTTTTTCGATATATCTTTTTTTTAATAATATTTTTTATTATATTATGTTAGTCACCATACAGTACATCCCTGGTTTCTGATGTAAAGTTCGATGATTCATTACTTGCGTATAACACCCAGTGCACCATGCAATACGTGCCCTCCTTACTACCCATCACCGGTCTATCCCATTCCCCCACCCCCCTCCCCTCTGAAGCCCTCAGTTTGTTTCCCAGAGTCCACAGTCTCTCATGGTTCATTCCCCCTTCTGATTACCCCCCTTTCTTTATCCCTTTCTTCCTCTTTACATCCTACTCCTTCTGTTGTGGAGTCTCACCCCTAAAGGCCTTCCCCCAATATCAGCTTTCTCCTCCTTGCTCCTTTCTCCCCCTTGCTAAGGCACCTCCATAACTCACATCTTTTCTTTTTAAATGTGTGGCAGGAAAGCAGCAAGCGGGTAATAGTGCCACCCACGGGGGATTGTACACAGGCTTGTACCCACTTATCTTCCTGACACAGCAATTTGAACAAATGGCTTCCTATTTACTGACTGCATATTCAACACCTGACAACAGTCATTCTGCAAAGCAATTTCATGTAATTCTCTCAAACAGCTACAAACAGGTTACTATTAGTATCCCCATTTCGCAGACAAGTACATTGAGGCACTGATTATGAAAGCGACTTGTGCCAAGTCACGTACAAATAACAGACTGAAACATTATAAAGATAGAATAAAACTCGAAACCAATCCGTTGTGTATCCACAACCCAATAAGAATGAAACTCAGCAAATGTCCCCACCTCTTCACAGAAAGTTGGACATAAAATTCAACCAGGATAGAAAGACAGGCCTCCAATTCGCTGTCTCCTCATCTCCAATGTGTGATTCGTAATTTAGAGCCTTTCTGAAAAGTCAGGATGCAGCTGCTTCAAAAGGTAAAAATGCACCTTCACTAACTGATCATTTTTTTAGCAATTTATTAGCAATTGATGACAGATAGTTCTGACCTCTACCTCATCTCTGAAACTCGGTCACCAACTGCCCTATTTCTGGCCTTCACTTTGGGTCCAGCCTGGGTCTGGGACTGAAAAAGGACGAGCGATGGGCTGCAAGTAGCTGCCGTCTCCATCACCTTCTCGCTCAGAAGAGCCCAAAACTCAATGGATTGATTTTCACACTTTGTCAAACTCTCCCTAGTTTCAAAGCAGCCCTTTGCCAAGGTTTTGAGTCCCTCCAGGTTGGGTAAATCTCATTCAAGCCGTCTGATTCCAGAGGTGAAATGTTTACCTAAGGCGTGCTGGAAAATAACAACGACAGCAATCACCATAATCAGGTTTGCTGAGCCAAGTACACTAAAGAGCTGGACCGGATCGGAGCTTTACAGAATATATGATATTTTATGCTAACGATGATGATCAACTAAGGGCTTCTTATCTCCATTTTAGAGTTGAAAAAATAGGCTGAGAGAGGTTACCAACTTGTACAGGGCCGCACAGGTAGGAAGTGCAGGAGGGGCTATTGGAGCACGATTTCACCGGATCGAAAGGGGGAAGATTTCCCACGTGTGATCGTTCCTCCGGGCACGTGCCTCTCAGCCGTTCTCTCTTCCCAGCCTCACACGCCTCCTCTCTCCTGGTTCCTTGAATTGGCCTCTTCTCCTACACATTCTCTCAAATCCAGGGCGTCATCTTTCTCGTGGGATGTAAAGAAGGCCATGGGTGGGGGCGGGGGTACTGCCAGTGGGGCTGCCTCTCCAGCTCCCCAACACGTGTGCTTCTCCCCGGAGCCTTGGGAGAAAATCTTCCACCTCCTGTCCTTCACTAGCTGAGCAACGGGCTGCAAGCCACTGAACCCCTGTGAGCCTCAGTTATTGCTTCTCCAAATGAACAGAACGCCGGCTGTGCTGTCTACCTGACATCTATGAAATCTACACTGATCGTTTCGGCAGGGGCTTGCCATTTGTAACTGCATTTTTATTTTTTTAAAGATTTTATTTATTTATTTATTTGACAAAGGGGGAGAGAGAGAGCACAAGCAGGGGGAGCTGCAGACAGAGGGAGAAGGAGAAACAGGCTCCCCACCAAGCAGGGAGCCTGATGTGGGACTCGATCCCAAGACCCTGGGACCATGACCTGAGCCAAACGTAGACGCTTAACTGACTGAGCCACCCAGGCGTCCCTGTAACTGCATTTTTAAAAAAGTTTTATGGTCGACAAACATCACCTGTGTGGATTCCATATAACAAGAACTACACTGAAGGCAACACAGCAATATTTAAACATTCGTAAAAATCATCGGGTGCCAAGTATTACTGATGAGCTCTCACTGGCTCAAAGAGGGTAAGGGACTTAAGAAATATAACCAGAAAGGAGCAGATATATCTGTTTAAAAGATATGCTAAGGTAGTTTTTAAATTGTCAAGGATGAGACCAAGAAATCTAAATTTGAATACATGGATGGATTTCAGATTCAGAAATTCCTGTAAGAACCAACCATCATGCTAGGCATGTACCTAAAAATAGCTCATTATTCTTCTGGGTTGCATAAAGAGCTTTCAACCTAGGATTATGGCATGTGAGCACTTCTCTATTACCTGGTTTACACCGCGCTGTGAGCTCCTGCAGCATAACCTAATGCCTCTCCTTGGCACCTAACATAGCACCCGAATGGAATCAAACAGAATCTTCTTGCACAAGGATGAAGACAATATGGTCATTAAAATTTTGCCCATTCTTTCTTTTTAAGTTTTTTCTTTTAATTCCAGTGTAGTGAAATAGGTAATGAGGATTAAATAGCACACTTACGATGATGAACCCTGAGTAATGTATAGACTTGTTGAATCACTGTAGAGTACACCTGAAAATTTCACCCCTTCTATATTGCAGACACGAGAGAAAATCTCTGAAGTAGAGGATGCATGTGATTGATCTCTGGAGAGGATGATACTAACATTACTGATGTTATGATTAATAACAGTACTGATACAATAAAAATGAAATTATGTTCTTGGACGTTATATCTGTTAAGGTCATTAATAAGCATGAAGATGGTGAACATAATACTAAGAGCTAATATTTATCAGCCAAAGAATCATGCATGTGGTTTTTTTTTTTTTTTCATTTTCTCTCTACTCTGGTCCTGAGGGGATAATGACATCTGGCCAAGGGCATCACTAGTGGGAGGATTATGTGAGGTTTATACGATTAGCGTCTATACATCATGGATGAGAAAAATGAGCTTTAGAGACTTGAAACCATTTGCCAAAGTTTATATATCTAGCAAACTGCACATCTAGAATAAGAATTCATGTCAAGTTCAAGTTTAGAGTCTGAACTTTGACCTCCACGCCCCAGCCTCCCTTTCAGGTGTGAAGACCAACTCAAGGCAGGTGGGCCTGAGCTCCACCCCTAGCAGCAAAGAAGAAAAGCCTGGCAACCAGCACTCACCACTCAGCTTGCTGCCTCCCCTTCTCTGGTGCTGTTTCCATTGAGTTCAAAACATTCTCTTCATACTGGCCTTTAAAGTAAACCAGCCTGCTAACTTTCTTCTGATTTTCTCTTCTTAATGAGGCCTTTACTCCCACTCAAGCACGCCCTTCTTCTGCATTGTAGCTGTTGAAAAATCACACCCAAGCAGAAGAAGTGTAGTCAGTGGTACTGTGATAATGACAGATGGTAGAGACAATTGTGGGGAGCATAGCATATGTGTATGCCTGTCAAATCACTGTGTTGTACACCTGAAACTAACATGAATTATATGTCAATTATACTTAAAAAAGGGAAAGAAAGAAAGAAAGAAAGAAAGAAAGAAAGAAAGAAGAAAGAAAGAGAGAAAGAAAGAAAGAAGGAAGGAAAAGAAGAGAAAAGAAAAAAGGCAAAGAGGAAGAAAAGGGAAGAGAAGAGAAAAAAGAAAAGAAAATTCATATCCTTTTGGTCTTTAGTACGAATCAATAGTCCATCTTAGGAAAAGATTTTCTCTTCCTTCACGCTTCTGCATCTGTCATCAGCCTCCAGAGCTGGAATGCAGAAAGGCTGGAACCAGGTCAGTTGTACCTTTCACAAACACTGATAAGTCAGCCACAGAAGCCTGAGTGCTACAAATGCCCGGCCGCAGGCATTATGTTTGGTAGCAAAACAGATACTGTAAGGGGCCCAAAATACACCATTCATGAAATCACCTTCCTCCTGATGTGCTGACCCACAAGCAGCCCCAGGCACTTCATTTCCCAGTACCACAATGCCCATGGGACCCCGAACACAGGGAGTGGCCTGCTGTAATTGAAAGGGCAGCAATCTTGAAGCCTGAAGACCAGGTTGGCTGTGTCTCTTACTGGGTACACAACCTTGGGCGGGTCATTTAACTCCTCTGAGTCTCAGTGTCCTCAGACACGAAATGGAGCTAATACTCTTCCCAATGGTATATCATCCACTGTGTATATAGGCCAGAAATCTAAAAGACATCCTTGTTTCTTCCCTCTCCCCTATCCCAACCTCCACTCTCTGAATTCTGTTGATTCCATGTCTTAAACAGCTCTCAGATCTCCTTGTCTCCATTCCCACCAGCTAGGTAAGTTCAGACATCATGACGTCCTCACTAGACTAACACCAGATCCTCCTAGCTCATCTCCCTGTTCCCAGTCCTTCCCACTCACTGAAGACAGTTATCTTGCTAAAGTGCACATCTCATCATATTGCTCCTCGTTGAAATCATTATATAAGTCAAGCAGAGAAAGACAATTATCATATGGTTTCACTCATTTATGGAACATAAGAAGTAGGAAGATCGGTAGGAGAAGGAAGGGAAGAATGAAGGGGGGGTAAACAGAAGGGGGATGAGCCATGAGAGACTGTGGACTCCGGGAAACAAACTGAGGGCTTCAGAGGGGAGGGGGTGGGGGATTGGGATAGGCCGGCGTTGGGTATTAAGAAGGGCACGTATTGCATGGTGCACCGGGTGTTATACGCAAATAATGAATCATGGAACACTGCATCAAAAACTGGGGATGTATTGTATAGTGACTAATATAACAAAATAAAAATTTTAAAAAATCATTATATGACTCTCCATCATCAACAAAATAAAATAAAGGACAAATTTACCAGCCTAGGATACAAAGTCCTCCGTGACCTTGATCCTACCTCCTTATAACAGCAGGAATCTTTCAGATGCTAGTCCCTGAGACATCCCTCCACTAGGCTTACTCAAAAGGCAAGACTTGGCTTCTGAAACTAAAAAACCCTGGGCAGACCAGGTAGGACCAGATCTGAAGGCCCAGGTCTCATCGGAAGCAGATTCTTTCCACCCCCTGCTGTGCTTCCCCCATAGTGACATTAGTCCTGATGGGGCTGGTCCTACTCAATAACAAATTTGCCCCCAGCAGTTTGAGGTTTACTTACTGATTATTTTGCAACCTCCTGGGGAGAGAGCCTCTTTTTCTCACTAATTTCAACACAAGGCAAGATCACAATGGTCTGCCTTGGGTCACTGGCCCGTCCCTCTACCAAGCGAACAGGAATATTCTGATGAGGCAGGCAGACCTGGGGAGAAGGGGACAGGGCCAGCCACGCCTGAACTACATGGCTTAGTAGTAGGGTTGCCTACAAAAATCAGACTGTTAACCCCCCAAATAAAAAGAAAGGATGCTAGCATGGCAAAAACAACACCTAATTTGATTCTTACCTACAAGAACTTCTCTCCTACCCCAGGCTCCAAAATTTAGTGACTGAAAACTACCATTTTCTTTTGTCCACTTTGTCTATTTTGTTGGTTTTCGAGAACTCAGGAATTCAGAAAGGGCCCAACCAGGCCCTTCTTGGTCGGGGTCTCTTGTGGCTGCAGTGAGATGTCGTCCGGGGCTGGGGTGGCCTGGGTGTCACAGGTGGCTCCCTCACGACGTGACTACTCACGCTGTCCGCCGCGGGCTCAGCGGCGCTGTACACCGAACGCCTCCACGTGGCTTCCTCAGCGTGACCGGCTCAAAACAGACGGCCTCTCACTGGGCAGCGCAGGACTCCGGCCCCGGCATTCCAGAGAAAGGAGGGAAGCCGCCTCTCCCTTTCCGACCCACCCCCAGAAGTCACGTGGTCTCGCTTTCCCGCATTCCCAGGCCGCTCCTCTGGTAGGAGGAGTATCAGACGATTTGCAGCCACTAATCATTTTCTGTTGTTCCGTGGACACACTCCCACCACTTCTACAACTTTTGCCCTTGTGAATGCATTTCTGTCTGTGTTGGAGATCCTTTCCCTCTTCTTCGTCTCTGAGCCACGCTCTACTGACCGTGCAGGCCACAGCCGCACCGTGAAGCTTCCTCTCCCCACCCGGAGCGCTCATCGCCTCCTTCGGGCCACCCCGTAGCCTCTCTAAGAGCGCCTTCTCCTGACGTACTGTTGACCTCGGCTCTACGGCTGCAAGCTCCTGGAAGGCGGGAAAAGCCTGATGGCCCTCTGCGCCTCCCGTAGTCTCTGTCAGTCACGGGCCCTCAGTATTGGTTTGCTGGATGACGCAATTAGATGATATGGCCCAAGAGCTTTACAATGTTCAAGTGCCATTCTAACAAAAGCTGTCATTAGTTCCAAAACAAGAGCGAACCCTTTACGAGGAAAATGTAATAACATCTACTGATAGCTTTCTGCCTGACAAATTCTAAATGGGTAATCCATTTTACTGTCGAAAAAATTATTGAGGTGTTTTTTTCTTTCCTTCTTTCTCTTGCTTAAATACTAGTGATACCTAGTTGTCTGTCCTTTATACTTTATCTGCTATTTGGATCACTGTTCTCAAGTTTTATCAGTAAGTCACCTTTCCATGAACCTGTTTCATGAGGTCAATCCTTTACATATTTTTATAGTTTGGGACCTAATTTTTTTATCACGTAATTTTCCTGCAGCATTACTTTTTATCTTTGATTAGTCTTTTATGTATCAATATAAGTTTTTTAAGGATGTGAGGGCCTACTATGTACGAGGCATTATAATGAACCCTGGAGAATCAGTGAAAAACAAGTTACCATCCATCTTTGTAAGAAACTCAATGCTCGGTAGAAAAAGAAGATACGCTAGATGTTAAGTCAGACACCTGCAGAGAGGAGTATGCGGCTGGGTACCTAGTCCTGCCGGCAGTGGGGCGGAAAAACTCCGCGGAAACAAATAGCAACCCATTTTAAAAATGAAAAGTAATTAGACTAATAAAGAAGGGGAAATTTGGAGATAGGAAAGAGATAGGAAAGAACAGATGTGGAAAGAACAGCAAGAGTTCATGCTCCTGGTGTATAAAGTATAAGACAGAAAATGGCAAGTTTCTGGAGCCTCTAGCTAGCAAAGTTGTAGACCGTCCTGGTTTTCAAGTAGCACAGTCTCTGGAAATCTCTGACTAGCTGGGAAGCTGGTTACTTACCAAAAGAATTAAAGAAACAATTGTGGACAACTGAGCTCAAGGGAATTTAAAAAATTATTACGCAGCCATTTATCCAAGCCAAGTGGAATTGCCTGCAGATAGATAGATAGATAGATAGATAGATAGATAGATAGATAGATAGAGATATATATAGATCCCGTCCAATTCTACTTTCTACCACCTAGGAGACTTGGGAATCAATTTATTCATAGATTCTTTTTTATCAAACAAGAATACATGATATTTCTGCCTCCCTCAAAGAGATGGCAAAGATGGTATAAGGAGAAGCTCCTTTTGTGGAAAAGGGTCACTTTTGTCCAATCAGCTTCTCTGCCATTTCGAGTAGTGAGAGATCACTTCCCTCTCCTTCTTTCTTAGGGACCAACCCCCTTACCTCACCCCATGTGTGAGCATGTGCCCTTAGTCAAAGCAGTCAGAACTATTTACCAGTGACCATATTGAACAATGCGGGCCAGTTTGGTTCACAAACAACCAAGTAGCTCCACCTGGTTCAGTCAGAATAAATCTTATAATTCAGAGAAAATTTGGAAAGGAGAAGCTTTCTTTCCAATGAAGGTGCTAAGACATTTTAGTTCAAACCAAAAATCACTAAAGGGCCACAACTAGTCAGGAAATGCCCAAGAAAGAAGACCACAGAGGAAAACGGAGCAGAGCAAAGAGATGGGTAACTGATGATCAGATGTGAATGTCTGGCTGCAGCTCTCCTTAAAATACACCGCAGCTTTTAATTAATTTCCATTTTTAAGTGACTCTTGTTTCTGTATCTTAAAACTATAAGGAGTCCAAATTTAGGAAGTCCTGCATATAATTTATGGTAATATATTATCTATAGATCCCCTCGTCTATCTGAAGACATCTAATACATCCTTTAATTTTCATATTACATTCTTTCACTTTCAAAAGAATGTCCAAAAGCTAAAATTTAAGTCAACTTTACTGGAAATAAATTAATTAGATATACTATATAACTATATAACTGAGAAAATTGACTGATAATAATTATCACCAAGGTATGTAATTTCTTTCTTAACAGCTTTATTGAGCTGTAATTCACATATCATCAATTCATCCACTTAAAGTGTACAATTCAATGTGCTTTGGGTGTCATAGCCAGGAAATCATTACCACATTCACTGTCATGAAGACATTCCCCTGTGTTTTCTTCTAAGAGTTTTATATTTTTAGTACCTAATTTCCCTGATCCATTTAGAGTTCATTTTTGTGTATGGTATGTGGTAGGGGTCCAACTGCATTCTTTTGCCTATGGATATCCATTTGTCCCAGCATCATTTGTTAAGAAGACTAATCTTCCCCCCCCCCCACTGAATTGGGTTGGCACCCTTGCTGAAAACTGGTTGATTGTAGTTGTAAGGGTTTATTTCTGGACTCTCAATGCAATTGCATGGCTCTTGATCTATTTTTAATCCAGAACTATACAGTTTTGATTACTACAGTTTTATAGCAAGTTTTGAAATTGGAAAATATAAGCCCTCCAACTTTGTTCTCTTTCTTCAAGATAATTTTAGCTAGCTATTCTGGATCCCTAAATTTCCATTTAAGTTTTAGGAATGACTTACCAATTTTTGCAAAAAAAAAAAAAAATACAGCTGTTTCCTGACTGAGATTACATTGAATCTGTAGATCAATTTGGCAAGTACTAACATCTTAACAATATTATATCTTCTGATCCATGAACATAGGATGTCTATTTATTTAGATCTTTAACTTCTTTCAACACTGGTATCTAGTTTTCAGTGTAAAACTCTTGAATTCCTTTGATTTAATTTATACACTAGTATTTTCTGATACAATTGTAAATGTATCATAAAAGTAAAATATTAATTTGAAATATCCAGTGGAATTCATCTGGAATATTCATTAGTGTATAGAAACACAATCATTTTTTTAAAGATTTTATTTTTAAGTAATCTCTACACCCCTTGAACCTGTAAGTTCAAGCCCTTACAACCGAGATCAACAGTTGCATGCTCTACTGACTGAGCGATCCAGGGGTCCCCACAATCAATCTTTAAGTATTGATTTTGCAACCTGCAACCTTGCTGATCTTGTTTATTACTTATAATAACTTCTTAGTAGATTTCTTAAATTTTCACTATAGAGATCATGTCACTTGCAATAGAGATAGTTTTACTTCTTCCTTTCCAACCTAGATGTCTTTATTTCTTTTTCTTGCCTAATTGTTCTGGCAAGAATCTCCAATACAATGTTGAATAGAAATTATGAGAACAGTTATTTATTCTTCTTCCTGATCTTAAAGGGAAAGAATTAGGTCTTTTTGCATTAAGTATGATCTTAGCTATGGATTTTTTGTAGAGGTCTTTTATCAGAGTGAGGAAATTCCATTTTATTTCTTATTTGTTGTGCTTTTTTTTATCATGAAAAGTTATTAGATTTTGGCAAATGCTTTTTCTGTGTTTACTGAATGAGACATATTATTGACAGAATTATTGACTTCAAAGAAAAAACAAACTTTCTTGAGCATATAAGCAAGACAAAGTCACTATATAGAAAGGAAAATCAAATCACCCATTGGAAGTCTCAACATCAGTGTTTTATCTCAGAAGAAAATGCAGTAACATATCTAATATACTCAAGGAAAGTAAATGTGAGCCACAGATTTTATATCTAGCCAAACTGACCTTCAAACATAAAGGCAGATGGCAATCAAAATACAAGAACTCAGAATATAATGTTACCATGAGCCCACATACACTATGACTATAATTAAAGCATAGACTTTAAAAATTATAACAAATCAATTTTAAATAAATTTCAAAAGTGCATCTTTTTAGAATAAAAACAGCTCACCAAAACTAACTCTAGAAGAATCAGAAAACACAAGCCGACCTTTACCCACTAAAGAAAGTAAACCAGTAATTAATAATTTATTCCTACACACACAGAAAATACCAGACTTCCAGAGAAGAAAAAATACTTCCCAACTCATTTCATGAAGCTAGGATAACCTTGAGATGAGGACAGTGAGAACAAGGAAAAGTAACAGCCAGATGAGCTTATGAATATAAATGTAAATGCCCTAAGAAAATATCAGCACTACTTAACGCTGGCACTACAAGAAAACATTGCCTACGGACACCTGGCTGGCTCAGTCAAAAGAGCTTGCGACTCTTGATCTCTGGGTCATGAGTTCAAGCCCCATAGTGGTTATGGAGATTACTTAAATAAATAAAACTTTTTTAAAAATTGCCTGGTTGTGACCAGGTTGTGTTTTTTTCCAGTAATGTAGCAATACTTAAATATTAGAAATTTAATCATTTTATAAAGTATTAAGAGATTAAAAGGGAACAAAATAATTCATCTCAATACATGCAGCAAAAACAGGTTTTAATTACAATTCAATTCAATACCTATTCATGATAAAACAATTAGCACAGAAGGAATAGAGGAAGTTTCTTAATCTGCATAAGGACATTCCTCTAAATATATTTCCTTATTGTTTAGTGTTAAAGGAAAGAAACAAAGCACTCATTATTTAGATATGATATGATTATCTAGATTAAAAAAGAAAAGATAATTTACAAACATGTTTTGTTAATTAATAAAAGGGTTCAATTACATTTCTATTATTTATTATTATTTTATCTCTATTATTTAACTAGGAATAAAAAGTTAGCAAATATAATGTTTAATAGTACAATATACTATTTTAGAAAGATTTAACAAGATATGTAATATTTCTAAAGAAAAATCATAAAACTTTACTAAAAGATTAAAACTTAAATTAGTGTAGAAATAATTGAGAAGAATCCACATAGTAAAAATGTCAATTCTTCCAAAATTAGTTTATAAATTCAATTCCATTTAAAATACTGATGTTTTTCATGGATTTTGGCAAGTCAGGTTATTTTTTAGATTCCACTTATGGGTGAAATCACATTGTATTTGTCTTTCTCAGTCTGACTTATTTCACTTAGCGTAATACCCTCTAGGTTTAGCCATGTTATCTCAACTAGCACGATCTCATCCCTTTTTGTGGCTGCATAATATTCGTGTGTGTGTGTGTGTGTGTGTGTGTGTGTGTGTGTCTGCATGCACCCGCACATGTGTCATATCTTCCTTATCCATCCATCTACTGATGGACACTTAGGTTGCTTCCATATCTTGGATATTGTAAATAATGCTGCAATACACATGGGGTGCATGTATCTTTCTGAATAAGTATTTTCATTTTCTTTTGGTTGACAAGTCCATTTTAAAATTAATGTGTAATACAAAGTTTCAGGAATAGCTCAGAGAATTTTAAGAAAAGTCAAGTTTGAAGGCAGTGAGAAACATGAGGGAAAAAAATTAAGTTTGGAATTTTTTACCACCAGATATCAAAATTGCAAAGCTATGGTAATTAAGATAACATGGCGTTGGTAGATATAGAAAAGCTGACCACTGGAACAAAACAGAAAGCTCAGAAAAAAGCAGAAATTGATATAAGTTGGAGACGGTTGTTGAAAGTCAGTGGAAAAATGACAAGCTATCTATAAATGATACTAGGACATAAATGGGTGAGTAATAACTAGATTCATACTACATACTGAACCAAAAATCAATTCTTGATATGGTAAGGATCTAAATACTAAGAGCAAAACCCTCACAATGTGAGAAAAATGCACCAACTTTATGACATTGGAGTGTTTATTAAGCAAAATACAAAATGCATAAAGAAAAATTAGTAAATTTAACTATATTAAAATTAAAACCTCCTGTTTATTAAAAGACACCAAAAACATGCACAATATATATCAAAATCCAAAGATTTTGTTAATGACAAAAGATTAGAATATGTCAGTGTGTGTGTGTGTATGTGTATCTCCCCAACAGATGTATATTTTCTACATACCTATAAGTAATAATAAATTTGAAATATTGTTAAGGTATTTGAAGCTAATATAATAAAGGAAACTCAAATATATAAAAGCAAATAAAATGTGTTCACATTCACTAGTAATTATAAAAGTGATCATTAAAACCATAATGGAAAACCACTTCACACCTGTACGATAGGCAAAGATATTTAAAGAATTGGGGAAGGTTTGAAAAATAGGATATTTCACATACTGGTGGGTATGAATTGATACAACCCCTTCCAGAACAACCTGACACCATTTAATTAAGTTGAGCGTATTCCTACCCAACGACCATTCAATTCTAAGTACACAGAGCTACTTTCACTCATATGAAGAAAGAGAGCTGTATAACCATACCCATCATCTCATGAGTGAACAAATACCTGGTGGGATATTTATAAAATGAAGTTATTCAACAGTAAAAATTACCAAAGCTACAGGTATCAAAATGGATGAAACTGGGAAAATTCACACTGAGGAATAAAGGCCAAGTTACAGAAAAGTTACCATTTGACACAATTTACATAATATTATAAAACAAAACAACACTGAAGATACTAGAGCTACATAAATGTGTAATAAAAAGATAGAGAGTTGATGCAAATGAGAAATACCAAAATGAGATCTGTATTACCTCTGTAGGTGCGAGAAGAAATTTACCTGGATTGGTCATGACATTGGTGGTGGATACTTAGCCTGGGTTATATTATTCTTTATACCTTTTTCTATGTCCAAGACATTTCAAATAATAATTTTTAGAGAGAGAAAATCTCACACTATCATGGAAAGATGTTTAGATAATAAAAAGAGTGAAAATATATCAACACCCCCACCTATGCACTGCCCATTTAAAAACAAAAACTCAGGGTGCCTAAGTGACTCGGTCAGTTATGCGTCTGCCTTCGGCTCAGGTCATGATCTCAGGGTCCTGGAATCGAGTTCCGCATCGAGCTTTCCGCTCAGTGGCAAGTCTGTTTCTCCCTCTCCATCTCCCTCTCCCTCTGTGATCTCTCTCACTCTCACTCTCTCTCAAATAAATAAAGATCTTTAATAAATAAAAATAAAAGCAAAAACTCAACAGAAACATATATGCAAAGTAAAAGAGTGGAAAGATACATGCTATAATGTTAACAGTAGTTAACATTTGGTGTTAGGATGATGATGGTTTTTAGTTTTGTGTTATCTGCTTCATTTTCTCCAGTGAGCATAATTAGGTCTTAATGAATCTGTTGAATCAATTGACAAACATTTCTTAATGTCGCAGTCGTAACAGTGACAATCGATGCCCTTGTGCTGAAATGTCTTTAAGAAGCAAACCCAATCAGAAAAGAGCTTCCGAGCTGCACGTCTACAGACAACATTTTATGTGACCTCGTTGAGAAAATAGGTTGAAAGCTGGACAATGCCCCAGTCCTCCATGAGCTTCCCTATTGGAAACAGATGGTTAAAAAGTAGAAGAGGCCCCTAAGTTCAGGCTAAAAGAATTGCACTTGAATTTCAGTGCTCTCTGACATTTTAGACAAGCGGATGGTCCCCGCTCTGCCTTTCTGGTTGCAGAGAGGAGCTAATGTCTTTCACGACAGCATGAAATGGCTGTCAAACATGTCTTTTTTGTCACTGCCTTTTTCACACCAAATGTTCTACTTTCTTTTTCAAACAAGGAAAAGATAGCACTGCAGTCTTCCCCCAGCTATAGAAAATGGATATAATTGAAGCATAATTTGTGCTGGGGTTTTGTTTTTAGCTCACCTCCTAGTGAAGCAGCCTGCTCTCAGTGTAGGCAAGGCTTCCGCACTCACGCTCTGGCCCAGCTTGCGACAAAGCAGCAGCAACAGAAACAGTGTACATTTCCCTGCAGGACTTGACTCCCACCAAAAAAAAAGGTGTCCCAGGTTATATAAAGGAAAGGGTTCCGCAAATGTAGGAACAGTTGTTGGTCTGGTTAGTCATTTCACAAACACTGGGAGGCTCAGATATCATATAATACAACAGCACCTGTTAGCTTATGACCGAACTATAATAACCTTAAACTTACTTGGTGCCCGCCTGGGCTTAATATGCTGCATTAAATGCTTAGCATTCATCATTTCAATCAATCCTCCTGGCAACTCTATTAGGTAGACTCTACCTTATGAGCCCCGTGCTAGAGATGAGAAAACGGAACCTCAAGAGAAGTCACATGACTTGCCAAAATCATAAAACTAGTAAACGACGGAGCTGGGATTTGAACCCACGTAGCCCGTCTCACACGTGAGGTCTTAACCTCAATACCTTTGTCTTCATAATCATCAAGTGAGTCAGGGTTTTCACCTGTATCATCCCCCTTAATGCTCCTTCCATAATCCCTAGTGGTGGATATTTTCATCTCTGTTTACTGAAGACTGACATTTGCCCAATCAGAGCCATCTAACTTCAGAACCTATGGCTTCAGCAGTAGGTCCCACTGTCTACCAGAGATCCACAGCGCAGATACAGTTCCTCTTCCTCCCTCCATTTCTCCATCCGCCAAAGAAAGGGGATTATATTTTATCCCCCGAAAACATCAGCAGTTTTTATGGGGATCAAATGAGATTCAATGTAAAAGAACTATGAAAGGTATAAAGACATAAAAAATTCAAATTTCAATATTTCACTCCAGAAACCAATACTGCACTATATGTTAACAAAATTAAATTAAAAAAAATAAAGACTTCAAATCTGCACTCATATTTCAGCTAAGTTTCCTTATCAGGCACCGATTAATAGAAAATGCTAAATCTTTCCTATTTGTGCTTATAAAGCTACAAGTAATGACACATTCCCTACTTTCTATCCACAGCAGGACTATGATTATTCCATTATCCCACCTTTTCCTATATAGCTCTGTGCTTTGAAGTTATACTGACTCCATGTTCAACTTCAAGGTTGGACCCCGAGGAGCCTAAATCAAACAAAGTAATCTTGGTTCCCCCAGACAATGTGATTGACTAAGGACAAGCAGCACATTCATTCCCCTCATAGGGAGGTTTACCTAAATTGGGGCCGGGGGTGGGTACCGAAGGTATGCACGTATGAGGCCAGAAACCATGTAGACACTGTCTACCATACGGGAGATTGGTCACTGGATGATACCATCACCATCAAAACACGTCAGAACTTCCTAAATGTTATTTGTTATTGGACTAAAAATTTTGACAGTTTCTGTTACAACTTTGATGATGCTATCCCCTCCCATGGGTAATTATTTTTAAGACATTCTCATTCAAATGTGCATATCCCATCTCTAGCTCATTTCTGCTACCACAGTTGCCAACCTCATTTTTATTGAACTAATTTGTATGAAAAGGCAATGTCCTCTTTTCTCTGTTATTGTCTCATTTTCTAAGGCACTAACCTTTTATGCCTATTTCCGGCAGTGGGGAGATAGGGAGGCATTTCCTGGCACTTGTCATGAGCTTCCAGCTCTGTTTCTTTCCCCTTGGAAAAGGCAACCCAACTGCAGGTGAACAACTAACGTGCATTTTGCAAAATAAAATGTGTTAAGCGTAATTCCTTGAAATATACTTGTTCTAAGTTTCATTTTACTTAGTGAATTTGAAGCATCTTTTCCTTCACTGCCAGGTGCCACTGACTGTTCAAGCCTGTTATTTTTTCCACATAAAATAACAAATACTATCAAAATCAGATATAGTTTGGTTTTTAGTATTAAAATACTGTTGTCAAAGCCTTGTGCACCAACACTCACCAAAAAAAGGACATTTCTTGCATCTCCTTCATAGGGGAGCTTTGAGATGGTAACTCCTGATGACTGGGAATGGTTTACTCCCCGCTCCCCACCCCCCCAGGACTGGCCCTCATAGATGGACGTTGTGTTTCTCCATTTGTGTCCCCTCCAATTCTGCATTTCCAGGTGACCAATTTTTTGCAGCCAGGAAAAAGCTAATTTGCATTAACTAACTCCCAGCAAATTTCTTTCCTGAAATGCTTTCAAATCCACCCCTTCTTTTATCTATCCCGGCAGCTACCGCCCCATTTCAAGGCTCCCACCCAGATTACTCCAACAGACTTCTCATCATGTCTCCCTTTTCCCGTTTCTACACCTTACTGCTCCAGAACTTTCTCTTAGAAGGCAAATCTGATGATCATATCACTTTCCTATGTAAAGCCTCTCATGGCTGTCCACTATTCTCAGAAAAAAAATTCTAGCATCATGGCCTCATGTGATCTGGCCCTGACCCAGGGACAGCCACGGCCTGACCACTCCTGTCTTGTACGTCTACTCATTGCACTCCTTCATGGCACTTATAACACTGGGTCTCAGACAAAATAGAGTGGGGCCACATTTTGAAAGAAAAACTTTCTTAAAAAACATTTTATCTTATGGGAATGTAGATTGAAACAGCTACTTTGAGATTGAGGGATGTACCCTCTATCATAAAAACCATCTATGAAAAGCCTACAGCAAATATCATTCTCAATGGGGAAAAGCTGGAAGCCTTTCCCTTAAGATCAGGAACACGACAAGGATGCCCACTCTTGCCACTATTATTCAACATAGTACTAGAAGTCCTCGCAACAGCAATCAGACAACAAAAAGGGATAAAAGGTATCCAAATTGGCAAAGAAGAAGTCAAACTGTCTCTCTTCGCAGATGACATGATACTCTATATGGAAAACCCAAAAGACTCCACCCCCAAACTACTAGAAGTTATAGAGCAATTCAGTAATGTGGCTGGATACAAAACCAATGCTCAGAAATCAGTTGCATTTCTATACACGAACAATGAGACTGAAGAAAGAGAAATTAGGGAATCCATTCCATTTACAATAACACCAAAAATCATACGTTATCTTGGAATTAACTTAACCAGAGACGTAAAGGATCTATATTCTAGAAACTACAAATCACTCTTGAAAGACATTGAGGAAGACACAAAAAGATGGAAAAATATTCCATGCTCATGGATCGGAAGAATTAACATAATTAAAATGTCTATGCTACCCAGAGCAATCTACACTTTCAATGCTATCCCGATCAAAATACCGAGGACATTTTTCAAAGAACTGGAACAAACAGCCCTTAAATTTGTGTGGAACCAGAAAAGGCCCCAAATCGCCAAGGAATTGTTGAAAAAGGAAAAACAAAGCTGGGGGCATCACAATGCCGGATTTCGAGCTGTACTACAAAGCTGTGATCACAAAGACAGCATGGTACTGGCACAAAAACAGACACATAGACCAATGGAACAGAATAGAGAACCCAGAAATGGACCCCCGGCTCTTTGGGCAACTAATCTTTGACAAAACAGGAAAAAACATCCAGTGGGAAAAAGACAGTCTCTTCAATAAATGGTGCTGGGAAAATTGGACAGCTACATGCAAAAGAATGAAACTTGACCACTCTCTCACACCATACACAAAGATAAACTCCAAATGGATGAAAGACCTCGATGTGAGACAGGAATCCATCAAAATCCTAGAGGAGAGCATAGGCAGCAACCTCTAGGACATCAGCCACAGCAACCTTTTTCATGACACATCTCCAAAGGCAAGAGAAACAAAAGATAAAATGAACTTGTGGGACTTCATCAAGATAAAAAGCTTCTGCACAGCCAAGGAAACAGTCAAAAAAACTAAGAGGCAGCCCACGGAATGGGAGAATATATTTGCAAATGACACTACAGATAAAAGACTGGTATCCAAGATCTACAAAGAACTTCTCAAACTCAATACACAAGAAACAAATAAATCATAAAATGGGCAGAAGATATGAACAGACACTTTTCCAATGAAGACATACAAATGGCTAACAGACACATAAAAAATGTTCAAAATCATTAGCCATCAGGGAAATTCAAATCAAAACCACACTGAGATACCACCTTACACCAGTTAGAATGGCAAACATTGACAAGGCAAGAAACAATTGTTGGAGAGGATGTGGAAAAAGGGGGATCCCTCCTACATTGTTGGTGGGAATGCAAGTTGGTACAGCCACTCTGGAAAACAGTGTGGAGGTCCCTTAAAAAGTTAAAAATTGAGCTACCCTATGATCCAGCCATTGCGCTACTGGGTATTTACCCCAAAGATACAGACGTAGTGAAGAGAAGGGCCATGTGCACCCCAATGTTCATAGCAGCATTGTCCACAATAGCTAAATCATGGAAGGAACCGAGGTGCCCTTCGACAGATGACTGGATTAAGAAGATGTGGTCCATATATACAATGGAATATTACTCAGCTATCAGAAAGAACGAGTTCTCAACATTTGCTGCAACATGGACGGCACTGGAGGAGATAATGCTAAGTGAAATAAGTCAAGCAGAGAAAGACAATTATCATATGGTTTCTTTCATCTATGGAACATAAGAAGTAGGAAGATCGGTAGGGGAAGAAAGGGATAAAGAAGGGGGGGTAATCAGAAGGGGGAATGAAGCATGAGAGACTATGGACTGAGAAACAAACTGAGGGCTTCAGAGGGGAGGGGGGTGGGGGAATGGGATAGGTGGGTGATGGGTAGTAAGGAGGGCACGTATTGCATGGTGCACTGGGTGTTATATGCAACTAATGAATCATCGAACTTTACATCAAAAACCAGGGATGTACTCTATGGTAACTAACATAATATAATAAAAAAAATATTATTATTAAAAAAAGAAAGAAAGAAACAGTTACTTTGGTACAGAGATCTTTGTTGCAGTTAATGGATCATTTCTGGAGCCCTGGGACTGTGAATCTGGCTTAGGGCTTTTGAATCTGGAATAAGATCTCAGTTTACAGAATGCACAATGCACAGGATGGAAAAGGCTATATCGAGAGGTAAAGCAGGAGCCCAGTAAAAACTGTCACAGAAGACCATCGACACAGAGGGCTCTACAGAGGGCCCAGCTCTAGCTATAGGTCAACATGTCTGAACAGGTGGACTGAGGGACAGAGCTAGAAGGTTCTCAGGAAAGGAGAGAATTCCCAAGGCTGTCTCATACAGAACTGTTCATGAAGGACTCTAGGAACGTGTTTGCAGCTTCTCCCAGCACTGGGGAGTATTAAGTTCATCTCAAGCAATCAGCAAATTCCTCTACACCAGATCTGGAACTTACCCACCTCCATGATGGGGAAGGAAGGGTCAGTATTTTCCAAGGTCCCACAGCTAGGAAGTGGTGGAGCCAGGATCACAGCCATGCCTAGATCGTGGTTTAAATACTCGTTGTTTTGTTTCAAAAACGAATCCTGCCTGTTTCTCTTTCAGACTGAAGAAAAAAATTAAGCACTCAGCATTCACTGAGTGACGTCTTCGTGCCGGCATTGTGGAGAATACAATTTAGCCCAAGATGCTGTCCCTCCTACTCTCCAGCTCCGGGCCTGTGGAACTCAAGACACTATTTATTTCAATATTAACATGATTTCTTTCTGTCATGGTTTCCCTCTTGCTTTCCGTGAAAACAGCCAGACCCTTTGCATTTCTTCTTCCTAAGATTTTTTTTTTTGCAGAAATGAAGTAGTAGGTTGCCAGAGGACAGCCCTCCTCTTCTCCCTCCCTCTCCATTCTCCTTTGCTCCTTCTTGCCCCTTGAGTGAAAATCTGAGTCTGTGAAAACATCTACGACAGGGGAAGAGGAACCAGGAGAGTACCTTTGCAGGCAGTCAGAGAAAGGCTTCCATCAGTAACACATCTTTCCTATTGGTGGTCAAAGTCTTCCTGACCCTGAGGCCTACCTGGAGAAGTGAGGCGCTAGGTCCCCAACCTACACAAAGACCCTCCAAGCAAGAAACACAAGCAGCAGCTGCTTGACTTCAGGAGACCAGTGTGGACAGAAGCCCCAAGGGTTGGCATCTCCTTGACCCTCGACACTCTATAAGTAAGACCCATGGGACTGGTAGGCGATTGGGGGCAGTGAGAGTTAGGGGGCATCCCAATAATGACGGTCTGGTGGGATGGGGACTCAGTCATACTTAATTGAATTCAGAAACAGCAATAACAACCAGTGGGATATTACTTACAAACCCTTGTTTACACAGTGTTAACACTCATATCATCTACGTTTGAAATCAGAGAACGTGATAGCTGAGTGGTCCTTAAACCTCGTCCACCTTAATCTTGCCATCAGGTCAATGAATCTGACCAGCAAGTGATTGTTAAAGGGGGGCAAATCACGAACGCAGGATCACAAGTAAACTACAACCCTGGTATTTTATCCAACACCTTTTCCACAGACTCACACCACTGAGTTGGAAAAGAACAGTGCTCTGAAAAGCTGGGACATCCTTAATCATTTTAAAGTGAGGAAATAATAAGACAAAAAACAAGTATAGAAATGAAGATAGAGAGGTGAGTTCAGGATCCCCAGGTAAGGCAGGAGCTCTGAGAGGCCCGCTGGACTTCAGAAGCAAACTCTGCCTCATACTGCCCTCTGGTGGATTGGAATAAAAACGCCGCCGCTCAGCACTGCTGGGCTAAATTCAAAGTGAATTTAAAACTGTTAAATTTAAAGAGTGGGGGGATAAACCTTATGTTCAAATTCAGATCGCCTCTGGAGAGCTTTATAGGTGTAAACCCTCTGATCTCTATGATTATTGCCCTAAGGGAAATGGTAACACGTTGGACATAAGTAACAGGAGCAAGTAACCAAACAGCAGGTGAGGTCCCAGCTCTGGAACCCTGGAGATACTGCCCAGGCTCTCTAAGGCTCATTTTACTCATCTGTAAAAGGGACAGAACAATAGGACATCCCCTTGGAGAGCCTGGGTGTCTCAATCAGTTAAGCATCCAAGTTTTGGTTTCATGATCTCAGGTTCCTGGGATCCAGTCCCCTGTTTGGGCTCTGAGCTCAGTGGGGAGTCAGCTTGAGGATTCTATTTCTCCCTCTGCCCCCCCCCAACTCTCTCTCTAAAATAAATAAATAAATCTTTTAAAAAAAATAATAGGACACACCTTATAGGGTATTGTGAGTAATTAAAGAAGAAAATCTACATAAGAATCCTCAGCAAAGTGCTATGTAAGAGGTCAATATAAAAGCTATTCTTCTTTTTCTTCTTTCTGTTACATTTATTATTACACCATGTTGATAAAACTTACAAAAAAGAAACTCTTATGCCCATATATAAAATCTTCATAATTAGAAAATTATCAAGGAATTATTCTAGAATGCTATGATTATGTACATTTTTTTTTCACATGTTCTATAGGCTTCTGTAAGCTCGTTGAATAACCTTTATCTCGCTTTTCAGGATATTTACCTTAATGTTCATGCCTCACTTTCAAAAACAACCTAAACGTCTTCTCACGGTTGATTTTTCACTTCTGTCCTTTCTCATTCAGCGACAGCTGACTGTCCTACAGCAGAGGAGTGATTTGCTTTAGGCCTTGCTTGTGGAGACAGAACGCCTAATTTGAAGACCCTTGGGAGAATCAGTTTCTGCTGCAGGATCTGCCCTGTGCGGGGCATTCTAAGCTTTGCCTCCTTGTTAGCTGTCGTATAAAGGCCAACCCGCATTAAAGCAGTAATGATTTCTCACTTCTCCTGATTTGGGGGTTGGCTGAGAAGTTCATACAGTGGCCTTTCTCACCTGGCCGCACCCCGCCCTCCACCTGGCACTCGCCCCCTAGCAGGTGTG
This sequence comes from Ursus americanus, assembly GCF_024610735.1. Lineage (NCBI taxonomy): Eukaryota > Metazoa > Chordata > Mammalia > Carnivora > Ursidae > Ursus > Ursus americanus. The sequence continues at coordinate 47,315,157 of NC_142131.1, read as the reverse complement.
GGGGGCTTGTTACCCGGTAGCTAAGGGTCTGAGCCGCAGGAGGGGGCAGAGCCCAGCATGCAAGCACCGTTCAAGTCTGTGCTCTTGTCACACGGGCTAATGCCCACTAGCTGAAGCTAGTCACACGGGCACGCCCAGTTCACGGGCGGAGAGATGCGTTCCCCCTCCTGCTCAGAGGAGTGACAAAGTCATACCACAAAGGGATGTACATACAAGCATGGCAGCCATTTTTTTTTTTTGCCATCTGCCATACTTGATTCTCAAAAACGTGCCAGTCAACACCAACCAGACCGCCTCAGTGATGGGAGCTGACGTATACTGAGTGCCTTCCAGGTGTCACACGTCAATGCCTATGGGAACCAGGCTAACGCTGGCGGCCACAGGAGATTTTAGGCAGGGGACGATGGCAAAGTGTAGCTCACATGCCCGTTTTGCTGCTTGGTTCCATTCGATCACTGTCATTGGACAGCTCCATGTTCTAGATATTCTGATTTTTCAGGAGATGGCAATAACCCGTACTATTATATATAATCTCCTGATAGTGGGGCACCTGGGTGGTTCAATCGGTTAAGTATCTGACTCTGAATTTCAGCTGAGGTCGTGATCTCAGGTCCCGGGATCGAGCCCCGTGTCGGACTCCGCGCTCAGTGTGGAGCCTCCTTGGGATTCTCTCTCTCCCTCCTGCTCTGCCCCTTCCCCCCACTCACACTTGCTTGTTCTCACTCTCTAAATAAATAAAATCTTTTAAAACCCGCTGATACATAAATGCGGACAGTGAATTCCCGTTCTCACACTTCGTGCGGGAGCAGGCAGACTCTCTGGGCCTTGGGGTGGGGGCAGTGCCGTGGAAGACCAGCGTGAGTCCTCTGGCTCACTCCTGCCGGAGCTGATTTCCGTCCATACGGACATGGGGGCACCATCTTCCTTCTAAAATGTATTGCACGTAAAGTAGGAGGAGTCCCAGAGCAACGGCTGCATCTTCTGGGAAGAGGAGGGAAAAGTGCCAAAGACAGAACAGAGCTCTTAAAGTTCAAGCTTCTGTGGCATTTGCTAGAGGAGGCAGGAGGTCACAGTGCTCGAATGTGGTTATTTTAGAGTGAGATGGACCAGCTCTGCCAATGACCAGCATTCCTCTCTTTACTTGTTAACTTTAAGCCTTTTAAGAACTCAAAAGCACATCCAGGGAGCCAGGCTACCAGGTTTGAACCCCAGCTTTGCCACAAACAGGCTGTGTGAATTTGCCCTTCTCACTGCCTTATCCGTGTTCAAAGGGCACTTGGTGTCTCAAGACACAAAACAATTTGCCCCTGCATCACATGAGTTGTATGCATACCTGCTCAGTACACCACGATCACCCGATAAGATTAACAATGCCAGAAAATATTTACCGAGCTTGTATCTCATCCTTCACCTTATGGGTTGAACAACTTTCATGCACTGTATCAGTGAACATCCACGGCAGCCGTGGGACAGCATTCTTTTCTTTTCCATTATATAGATGGAGAAACAGCACAGAGGATTAAATAGCTTGTACCCAGTTCACACAGTTAGTAAAGCATTATTTGAACTCAGAAAGAATGACCAGGTTACTCAAACAGGGATCTGCAGACCTTGGCCGTGCCCAGGGACCTACTTTTGAGGTCTTCCAGTTCATCTTTAATTTTTTTTTAAATTTTTGCATTTATTTTGATATCTTAAAACACTTATCAGCACCTCTGCAATATCTGGATGGCCACTTTCTAAGCCAGTACTAGTGCATGAGTTCGGCACCTGTGTTCCCATCCTTGCTTATGCTCACATTGGCACTTGGTGGCATACTTCACTTGCCACAGGTCACTGGGAAAAGAACAAGGGGAAGCAATATGTCAATGCCATGCTCAAGCTATGTGAAGGCCAAGTGGTCATCACAAACAAATGTGTCATGGAATTTTTAACGGAGAAGGGTGGTGGTGGAATTGAGGCGTCATGGCCCCGTGTACCAGAAGCAGGCCCCATGGAAAAGAATTCCACCACAGAGACCCTGCCAGATCCCTGCTGTGAGTGGCAGTTTAATTTCAGAAAAGCAAGATTCATTCTCCCCACTAAATTGTGTTAATTTGAATTTTGTTGCTTTTATTCTTTGTTCAATCTACACCCGTATTTGATTTTATAGTTTTATATGAACTGTAAGTATAAGAAACGTATACCTAGATTTATGTTTTGACTTATCATAAGCAACATTATACTAAAAATAAATTAAGCAAACTAGCTGACTATAAGTTTTTTGTTTTGTTTTGTTTTCATTTTAAAAGAGTGCATTCCTCAACTGTGAGAACATGATACTGCCCTGCAGTGTGCTTAAGGGTAGGGAGTATAACGGGAACGGTTTAGAGCTTGGATGGGGCTGAGGCTCAACCTAACACCTATTACCTGTGTGACCTTGGTCAAGTCACTTCTCTGAGACTCAATTTCATACCTGGTTTAATAGGAGAAATTACATGTCTATGAGAACAAAATGAGATAATATAAGAAGCAGTTGGCAGCAGACTTGGCACCAGAGAACTGACTAGAGCTGGTAACATGAACAACAGAACCCATGGAGACAATTCTCGCCCAGTGAATAAATGGATTCGTCCATAGACTTTGGTATGTGGCTTGCCTGGCTGTGATCCTGAGCCAAGAACTTAATAGATGGAGAGAGAGAATTCTCCCCGATACAACAGAGCTTATAGCTCCTGAGATGAGAGGTAAAATCACTGCGGTAAGTAGATATGCAGCTATTTAATTTCTGAGAGCATCTTCCTTTTATTTTAAAGAGTATCTTTCAAAAATCTGGGGCAGCTTCCAATCAGGCAATTAGATGGGTTTCCCAGAACTCATTTCTGATTTCCAACTGAATACATTTTTTTAAAGACCTATCTTCTCCTCACATGCCTGTGGTCCAGATTATAGGAAATTTACTGCACATGTTGCTTTATTTCACTGGGGAGTTAGCATCCTGCTGACCCATGGTTTGGCAAATCACTTGGAATTATCTCAGCAGAAGAAAGGTAATAGTTATAAGAAAGAACGTGGTTCTTAAACACCATGAATATTCAAGTGAGACCTGGTGACATTTTAAATAATTACGTAATAACATTAGCCACAATGCCATTAGATGATGCCAGAAGAGAAAGAAACCTGGCCACTTGTGGTTCAGTAAAGAGACCATACATTTTAGTATCAGTGTCAGATTTGAATTCTAGCTTGCCTGTTAATAGGGTGAACCTGAAAAATTGTCTTTACTTCTTTTTCTCTTAATAGCCTCTACCTCCAACTGAGAAAGAATATTGTTTTGATAGCATGAGTTTTAGCAATTTCTACACCTTTTATTTCTATCTTCCCAGCAGGGTCTTCTAATCTAAAAGTCTGTTATAATTACTATAATTACTGTCATGGTACATTTCATTCACTCATGGATTCAGTCAGCAAATAATTATTGAGTGACTACTATTTGCCATGTATTCTAATAGCTACTGGGGATTCAGTGGCAGGAAATGAAGACAAGTTGTCTGCTCTCAAGGAGTTTATCTTTCCTTGAAGAAGTTAGAAAATAAATGCAGAAACAAGCAGTTAAGCAAGATAGTCTCAAAGTTGAATGACCATTAAACATGGTGCTTTGATGGTAATAAAGCAAGTTCATAGATGGTGAATGGGGCCTCTGCTGGAGGGCTACTTTAATCAGGGTGGCCATGGAAGTTCTTCCTAATTAGGGGAGTCAAAGCTGAAGAATGAGAGGCATTTGGCCATGTGAGGATCTGAGGAAAGAGATCCTAGGTAGAGGGAACCATTAAAAAAAAACCCCAAAACTGTGAATGATAAAGGAGCTTAAGCAGATTCGAGGATCAGTCAACAGGTCAGTGTGGCTGGAGCACATTAACCAGAGGAACAGGCAGGAAAAGGCATCAGTGAGCCGGAGCATATCAAATCTAGCAAGCCACGGAAGAGTTTGGGTGTCAGTCCAGGTGGGGTAGGAAACCACTAGAGGATTCTAATCAGGGGAGTGGTAGGATTTGGTTGCTATGTGGGGAACAGTGTAAGAATCCAGAAAGGGAGACCAGGGGGGCCACTATTATTGTGGTCCAGGTGACATATGCTGATGGCTCGGACTGAAGTTGCACAAAAGGAAATGGAGAGAATAGAGTTAGAGGGAAGTGGATGGATTCAGTACACGTTTTAGAAGTAGAATGGAGAGAGCTGTTATGATTTATTGTTTCTTCAGTGTCTTTAGTATTATTGTTTTTTAAATGGAAATCAGGATTATAATGCCCTGTTGGTTTCAACTACTTTGTTGAGACCAAAAAGAGTTGTAATACATTGTCTCTCTGGGGACGGAGTGCTAAAACCCACATCATCCAACAAAAAAGTACTTCTGTCCAGAGTTCTGAAACTTGCTCCTGCTCTCTAGGAGCTTGTAGACTAAAACAGAGTACATTCACAGAAAAGAAAAATTGAATGAACATGTTTGCCACATAAAGTTTTCATAAAGGTAGGGGCTATAAACTAAAGAAACAGCTGTATTTGTTCAGGTCTTGCTGTGTGGAATTTGTGGACCATGTCTTTTGGGGCCCTTTTATTGATAGAAATCACCTATTTACTCAACCCTGATAGATTCCAGATCCCGTGTGTGTGTGTGTGTGTGTGTGTGTGTGTGTGTGTGTGTGTACTGTGAATCAGTAGGTCAAATACTGGTAAACTGTTGGAGCCTGAACTGGCCTGCTGGGAAGGGAAAATACTGGGTTGAAAGTAACATAAAAGGAGGTAATGGGTGATAGTTGTACCAAAAAGTATGATTCACAAAAGACATTCATTTTTTAAAGACGTTTTAAATTAATTAATTTATTTGAGAGAGAGAAAGAGAGAGTGAGGCAGAGGGAAAGGGAGAAACAGGCTCCCTCAGGGAGCCTGATGCGGGACTCAATCCCAGGACTTTGGGATCATGACCTGAGCCAAAGGCAGACACTTAATGGACTGAGCCACTCAGGCGTCCCTCACAAAAGACATTCTTATGAATCTTCTCAAAAGAGCCTCAAATCCACCCTATAAGTCAGTTGTTCCCAATCGCTTCTCATTGTGGAACACAGAACATAAAGATATTTGTATAGGATCCTGGACTAAACTGAGAGATTTGAGAGTATCTGTATGGGCTGAGAGAATTTTTATTACCCCTTATTTGTATCATTATAAAAATAAAATACAAAGTATTACAGATTTGTCTAAATATTTACTTTGTATAAGCTCCAAATAACAGCTTGACACAATTTTTGACCAAGGCTTTTTGAATGATGGCCTCCTCAAACTCAGGTTAGACATTATCCATAAAATACCTGTTTGCTCAACTATGTGACTTAACGACAAACATAATTTTTGGCAAATATTTGCAAAAATTGGTTTTATGTAAAGGTGCTAAGAGTTCCTCTTTTTTGACAAGCATTGTGATAATGAAAATAGACTTTAAGCTTTATCACTTTTTTCTTATCAAACGTTTCAGAAGAGTGATGGAATTTCCACGAGTGGAATTTAGATGCTTGGTTACCGAAATTCTGAGGTCAGTTTGTGTATCACTATAAAGGGGTGCACTCTGCTATAAAAGGATAGCCATGCCTCATAGACAGAAAGGCAGATTTTGGCGTCCAATTGCAAGTGCATCAACCAGACCCCCACATCTAGCTCTCTAGGCCCCCCATCCCTACTGGCCACATTCTGGGCATCGTGGCATGCCCTTTGGACAACCAGAACATGAAATTCTCTGGCAACTCTATTTGTTCTTTGTCCGCAATGGGAAGTTGTGCCAAGAGAAGGCAGCCGCTAGTGAGAGGCAACCAATCTTGAGGTTTCATCCACCTCAGAGCTGATTGAGCTGCCTTGAAGAGCGGGAGTGGGGATGGGAATACATTTTGATGTAACCAAAAACAAGACGGCTATATTCAAGAGTATCACAGAGCACTGGTTGGGACATGAGGCTGTAAAGCATTTAAGGAAGATCTTGATGCAGATGAAGAAGCACGTGTCAGAAGAGTGACAGGCCTTGCTGACTGTCCCACAGTAAGAATGTAGGTCAGGAACCAAATGAGCCTTGTAAGTGCACATTCTTTCCACTACATCTCATTCCCTCTTTTGATGCAATAAGCTCTGTGGGAAGAGAATTAGAAAACTCAGCAGCACAGATCCCAAATGGTCTTTGGGGATTCACATTTATAAGGTCATGTTTTCAGCTTTTACATGATGAATGAGAACCCATAAGGTTATATAATGTAAAAAAAAAAAAAAAGATAATGCAAAACAGTTTTCTTCTTCCCTTTTCAAAAGTATCCATTTATCCTGCAGTGATGAGTGGGAATTAATTATATTTTAGCTATTGGTTTTATAAACTGAAGCAATGGATAAAAGTTTCCCATTATTCAGAAACCAGATGTCTACAAGCCGTGCACTGTAGTCATCGTTTTGGTTCATAAAAATCGACTATTCCTCTTCAGCTCACAGCCTTGCAAAGCCAGACCGTCATGGCAGTGGCGTGCAGCCGCCTCCATGCTTGGCTCTGACAATCAGGAGGTGGAAGCCCCCTGTGCTTGCGAGTGCCCTACAGAGAGCTGAGACAGCAGAGCTGGCAACGAGGTTCCAGGTGACTCCAGTGTGGCACACAGGCAAAGAGACTCCCGTTCTTTCAACAGCAAAGCACATGAGACTCCCTGAAACTGAAGGAAGTTTGCTAAGAGTGGCCCGTGAGGGTCCCTCCTCACCACAATCGGTGCTATTGCCCAGAAGCAACTATCCCTCACCTGTTACCGACGCCTGAGCAGCCTCTCCCCCATGTGAACCTGCCTCCCTAGGGTTATGCATGATCCCAAACCACCCCGGGATATAGGACCTGCAGATGGAGGGCGGGATCAGGAGAGTAGGCGAGGAGTCCTCCATCTTGGGGAAGTTCTGAGGCGGCTGCGTACTTAGAGTCAGCCTGCACACCCCAGTATGGCCGTAATGACTGTTAATGACCAGTGGCCGCTCTGTTTGGTGAATGCCAGTGCCAGACAAATGCGAAACATTTTCAGCTTTGCCTCTAATAATATGTGCTCAGATGACACCAAGAGCCATGACATACACAGAAGATGTTTTCCTTGCAAAACAGTTCTTTCATTATTACTATATACTATCAATGAAATGACTCATTTGGGGGTTGTACTTATTTGTCAAGTACATCAAGTGGTTTATCGCCTAAAATTCTCACAACAGTCCCATAAGGTGGGTACTAGAATTACTGTCATTTTAAAGATGCAGAAACAGAAGAATGGAGGATTAAGTAAGTTTTTCAGTCAGATACAATATTAGTAGAGATATCAGGGCTCAAACCCAGGCCATCTAACTCCAGAGCAAGATGTATCTGTGTGTGTGTGTGTGTGTGTGTGTGTGTGTGTGTATGCACTTAAGGTAGACAAGGAACTATAAAGCAATAATATAAATTCATAAATCAAAAAAGGAATTAGGAAAGACACTGAAATTCCCACCCCATTAGTGGTAACCCTGGTCAACAGATAATAAATAGATACTCCTTTTGGAGACATAGGTTAATGCTATGGTCTGAATATTTGTGTTCCCACAAAATGTTCTAATCCCAAATTCTAATGTCCAGTGTGAGGGTATTAGTAGGTTGGGCCTTTGGGAGGTGCTAAAGTCATGAGGGTGGAACCCTCAAGAATGGGATTAGTGCCTTATTAGAGAGGCTCTGGAAGGATCCTTAGCCCATTCCATCATGTGAGGACATGGCAAGAAGTCACTGGCTATGAGCCGGGAAGAGGACTCTTACCAGAACACAACCATGCTGGCAACTGAATCTTGGACTTCCCAGACTCCAGAACTGTCCACAATAAACTTCTGCTGTTCATAAGTCACCCAGTCTGTGGTAGTGCATCATAGCATCCCAGATGAACTAGGGCTGTTAATATTCATAGTTTTTGCCTAAGAAAGGCTCAGTGTATACTGTGGATTTCAGTAACTTCGTGTTTGCTCAGATTAACAACCGAGCAGAGCACATTCGTTGACTGTTTCAGTCCATAAGTATTCATGATTAAGTACCTTCTGTGTTCAAAGTGTTATGGTCAACACTGGGTATATAAAACTTGGACCATGCTCTTAAGGAATAGTCTAGAGGGGGAATTAAATTACTAGGAATTATAATACCCTGAAGCAGCATACATCAGTAAATGTTCCCTTCACTTGTCCTTCGGTGGACCATTTCTGAGGAATATTGTACAAGCTTCTCAGAGGGATCCTGCAAGGTGTAATCCCACTGACCACAGTTAAGACCAGCTCAGTAATCCCTCTTCTGCTACCTTCCCCTTCTCCCAGTTTCAGTCTTCCCAGTCTTCCTCTCCCCTACTCCTGTTCCCTAATATCACTTCCCAAAGTAAACTGCCTTGAATTATATTCTGCTTTAGAGGGGAACGTAAGTTAGGCAGTTGGTATGAGAAATGGGCCTAGAAACCAGACTCTAGACATGAAGACGGGATTCTAGAACTAGATGTCCCACCTGTCGGAAAATAGTCAGGACTCCTTTGCTGGTGGTAAGTGGATGCAGAGAACCCTTGTCCGTGGCTGTCTCCCTGTTTCTAAGACTTTCACCAGTGGTGGACTAGGATAACCTGGAGGTGAAGCACTGTCTCCTGTAGTAGTAGTAGTAGTAGTAGTAGTAGTAGTAGTAGTAGTAGTAGGGTAGTAGTAGGGTAGTAGTAGTAGTAGTAGACTAGTAGTAGGGTAGTAGTAATAGTAGTAGTAGAGTAGTAGTAGTATAGGTGAATGATAGAGAGACAATGGTCATCTTAAATATGGAGTTAGCTACTTTTTACTAATGCCTTTAGAAGCTTTGAAGGAAAAATGGACAGTCTCAGGTTAACCAACTATCAATCCAAGAAACACTGTGAGAGTCATCTGGGGTCCATGACGGAATTTCATAAGGTTCTTATCTCCTGCAGCCACAGGATAGGCAATGCTGAAAATCAGATCTAGGATTTAATAACAAGACTAGCAGAGCTACAGAGGAGATTGTATATATGACAACCTGTGGGGTATCGGTGCTGTCGCCTAAAATACCATGCATGCACTGAAGTCCCCCATATGTTATTGTGTCCCCCCAGCAACTAGAACACACGAGTTGGGAACCAAAGATTGGAAATAGGATTATTCTCACCCAAACTGCTAGAGACCTACTTGAGTAATTTTTATTTTTCTGTCCCTAAAAATTTAGGATTTTTTAGATTTGAACTTAAAATCCCTGGGCTGGGGACCTTCAACCACACTATTCGGAGAAGGTTACACCAACCTTGAAGTTACAACCGCCAACTGGTTATTTAGGACTTCTTATACCAAGTAGGCAGGCAAGGGAGTTGCAGGGGTACTGATCCTAATTTACAATAACTATAGATATATACACACCCAACATCAGAGCACCCAAATACGTGAAGCACACACTGACAGAACTGAAGGGAAAAATAGACAGCAATACCATAATAGTAGAGAATTTTAATACCCCCACTTGGAATAATGGATGGACCAACCAGACAAAAGACTGATAAGGAAACAGAGGATTTTTTGAACAACACTACAGACTAAATGGACCTACCAGACATTTACAGAACACTCAACCCCAAAGCAGAATACATATTTTTCTCAAATGCACAGAGAACATTCTCCTGAAAAGATCATACGTTTGGGCACAAAACAAGCAATAACTAATTTAAGAAGATGAAATTTAACACATATATTTTCCGACTATAGTAGAATGAAACTAGAGATCAATAGCAGAAGAAAAACTGGAAAATTCAAACTCATGGAAATGAGAAAACATGCTCTTGAACAATCAATGGGTCAAGTAAGAAATCAAAAGAGAAATGAGAAAATATCTTGAGACAAATGAAAATGAGATACAACATTCCAAAACTTATGGGATGCAGCAAAAGCAGCACTAAGAAGGAAGTTTATAGCTACAAATGTCTACATTGAAAAAAAACACAAAGATCTAATGGGGTGCCTGGGTGGCTCAGTTGGTTAAGTGTCTGACTCTTGACTCTTGATTAGCAATCAGGTCATAATCTCAGGGTTGTGAGACTGAACCCCACATCAAGCTCTGCACTGTGCACGGAGCCAGACTAAGACTCTCTCTCTCCCCCTCCCTCTTCTCTTCCCTCCTTCTCTGTTGTGCTCTCTAAAAAAAATGAAGGAAGTTCTCAAATAAATAATTTGACTTTATACCTCAAAGAACTAGAAAAAGAACACACTAAACCCAAAATTAGCAGAAGGAAGGAAACAATACAGATTAGAGCAGAAATAAACAAAATAGAGATTAGAAAAACAACAGAAAAATCAGCAAAAATAAGAATAATTTTTTAAAAAGATCAATAAAATTGACAAACCCTTAGCTCGACTAAGAAAAAAAGTGAGAAGACTCAAGAAAATAAAATCAGAAATGAATGAGGAGACATTACAACTGATGCTAACAAAATTGAAAAGATTATAAGAGACTACTGTGAACAATTATATACCAACAAATTAGATAACCGAGAAGAAACAGATACATTCCTAGAAATATACAAGCTGCCAAGATTGAATCACGTAGAAATGGAAAATGCGAACATACCTATAATAAGTAAGGAGATTGAATCAGTAATCTGATTTACTGATCAGGGGAATTCTATCAAACACTAAAAGAAAAATTAACAATAGTCTTTTTCAAACACTCCCAAACTTCTATGAAGCCAACATCATCCTTATAGCAAACAAAAAGACACTACAAAAAATGTAAATCACAGGCCCATATCCCTGATGAGGACAGATGCAAAGATCCTTAGGAAAATACTAGAAGACAGAATCCAATAGCACATTAAAAGGATCATGCACCAGGACCAAGTGGGACTTAGGTCTGGGATGCAAGGATGGTTTAACCCATGCACATCAATCAATGCAATGCACCACATTAACAGAAGGAGGGATAAGAACCATAGGATCTTCTCAATAGACAGAGAAAAAGCATTTCATAAAATTCAAAACCCTTCCATAAAAAATATTTAAGAAACAAGAAATGGGAGTAAATTACCTCAACACAATAAAGTCCATATATGAAAAACCCATAGCTAAGATCATACTCAATAATGAAAAACTGAAACTTTTTCTTTAAAATTAGGAACAGACAAGGATGCCCACTCTCACCACTTCCATTCGGCCCAGTAGTGGGAGAACAGTACTGACAGAATAACTAGGCAAGAAAAAGAAAGAAAAGTCATCCGAATGAGAAATAAAAATGTGAAATGATCCTTGTTCACAGATGCCAAGATTTTATATGCTTAAAACCCTAAAGACTTTACACACACACACACTCACCACTGTTAAGACTAGTAATGCGGCAAGATTGTAGGATACACGTCAGTACACAAAAATCGGTTGCATTTCTAACACTAACACCACACAATCTGAAAAGGAAATTAAGGAAAACAATTCCATTTATAATAAATAGCATCATAAAGAATGAAATATTTAGGAATGAACTTCACCAAGGTGGCAAAAGACTTACAAACTAACAATTATAAAAGATAGCTGAAAGAAATTGAAGAGGACACAGATGTGTTCAGGACTGGAAGACTTAATATTGTTAAAATGGCCACATTACCCAAAGTGATCTACACATTCAGTGAAATAGCTATCAAGATTCTAATAGCATTTTTTTACACTTAATGCATTTGTTAAAAAATAGAAAACCAATCCTAAAAATTACATGGATCCCCAAAGATCCTGAATACACACAACAATGAGAAATAAAAATGCTGGAGGCTTTACACTTTCTGATTTTAAGTATTAAAGAGCTACATAATCCAAACAACATGGTACTGACAAAAATACAGACATAAAAACGAATGGAACAGAAGAGACAGTTCAGAAATAAAACTACCATATACAGTCGAACAATGTTCAACAACAGTGCCGACATAACATAATGGGGAAAGAACAATCTCGTCAACAAAAGGTCCTGGGAAAAAGTGGGTATCTGCACGCAAAAGAATAAAACTGGACCACGATCTTACGCTAGAGACAAAATAGATTAAAAACTTAAAATAAGACTTGAAACTATCCAACTCCCAGAAGAACACATTGGGAAAAGCTTCATAACATTGGTCTTGGCAATGATTTCTTGCTTAGGGCACCAAAACCTCAGGCAATGAAAGCAAAAATATACAAGTGGGACATCAAATTTAAAAGCTTCTGCACAGAAACAGAGACATCAACAAATGTGAAATGGCGACCAGCGAGATGGGAAAAGATATTTCTAAGACATGTGTCTGATAAAAGATTGATTTCCAAAAATATGTAAGGAACTCCTGCAACTTAATGCAAAAAGCAAATACCTTGATTAAACGATGGGCGAGGAACTTGAAGAGGCCTTTCTCCAAAGAAGATATAGAAAAGGCCAATATGCATACGAAGAGATTTTCAACATCATGAACCATGAGGAAAATGCACATCGAAACTGCAATAAGTTATCACCTTAAGACTAGGATGGCCATTATCCAAAAAAACAGAACAAAACACAAGAAAATAACAGACATATTGATAAGAATTTGGGAAAAAATGGAATTCTTAATAGTCACTATAGAACACTGTATGGAGTCTCCTCAGAAAATGAAAAATAGAACTACCGTATGATTCTACAATTCCAGTTGTGGGTATTTATCCAAAACAATTGAGATCCGGATGTTGAAGTGATATCTGCAGTCTCATGTTCATGGTAGCGTTGTTCACAGTGGGTAAGAACTAAACACAACCCAAATGCCTATCAACAGATGAATAAAGAAAATATGGTCTGTACACCCCATGGAATATTATTCAGCCACAAAAAGGAAATCCTGTTATTGGCTATGACATGGTGAACTTTGAAGACATTATTTGAAGAGAAATAAGGACAAAGGACAGTATTGACTGATTCCACTTATGTGAGGGGTCTAAAGACGTTGAAGTCCTAGAAGCAAGAGGTGAAATGGTCGTTGCCACGTTCTGACGGAGGGGGAGACGGGGGGTCGCTCTTTAGCGGGTATAGAATTGCAGTCATGCAAAATTTAAAAAGTTCTAGGAGTCTAATGTACAGCATCGTGCTTGTAGCATTCAACACTGTGGTATTCAGCTAAAGATTGAAGAGGGTAGATCTCATGCTATGTGTTTTTGCTGCAATAAAAAAAAAAAAAACCCAACTAACTTAAAACTAAGATTTTAAAAAAGATACTTACCTAGACCTATAGCATTAACTTTCCAGAGAACAAAAGAAGAAATTACTACATTTTCAGGTTTCTAAAGAATAGCTGTAATGTCTCTTTATCACCAGAAAAATGTAACCCTTCCCATGTTACCAGGACACTGTGGAAAATGATCAGAGCCACACAATTAGGCAGTGTCAGTGGAAGTCAGGAAAGGGGAAAAAAATTGAACACTGGCAGTACTGTATTCACTCCAGAAAATGGAAAGAATGCTTCTCTTCATCTATAACATTATTTTCTTTGACTTTCTGGTTGCATCTGGGATGAAAGGAAACTATTTATAACACAAAGATTATTTGTGCCATATCATCAAGTTGACACACAGGAAGGGCAATGGATTTTTTGTTCTTACCCAACCAATAATTTGGAAGAGTGTATTTAGCAGATAGTTACAGGCTATAAGAAGAAAAGGGTATCTGCTGGCAAATTAGAACTAATTGGGGAAAATAAGCCTATCTGTTATAAACCACAAATAATCATCATGACGGAGCAGTAATTTTATTATCATAATTTTTACATAGTATGGCAATTAATTAAGGAATTATACTGAAGCACAGTATATAATTTATTCTTGCAGTTTTCTTGTGCCAAGAGACAGATACAATACTCTCTTTGTGCCACAGATTAGAATGCTGAATATAACCAGCACATAAGGCAAAACCTGAATAAAACCAGGTATTTTTAATTTGTGATTAATCTGTGATAAGTGGATATTCCACTTCTGTACTTCGTCAAAGGCTTTACAAAAATATTTAAAACTGGGAACAAGGAGGGGAATGATGTTTTGAATTTGTATCTGCCTTTGTATGAGTTCCTTATCTGTTTGGTAACCAACTTCCCTACAACATTAAGAGCGCAAAGCAAGACAAAATGGCAGATGTGACTTGTGTCTACCTAAGTTGTGACCAGTACAGTCATGGGCTCATAACCAGGCATAGACTGACATTGACCCTGGACAAGGGCCTCAACTTCCACAGCTAGAGTTCAGGATCATGGATTGAACTCCTGTTTGTCTGATCCCACCTCTTCCTAGGGCAGCTAAAAGGGCAAACACTGAGTATAGACATTTTAATGACTACGGTAAGCTAATGATTTGATCATTCAATTAAGTTTTTTTTTTAAAGATTTTATTTATTTATTCGACAGAGATAGAGACAGCCAGTGAGAGAGGGAACACAAGCAGGGGGAGTGGGAGAGGAAGAAGCAGGCTCATAGCGGAGGAGCCTGATGTGGGTCTCGATCCCAGAACGCCGGGATCACGCCCTGAGCCGAAGGCAGACGCTTAACCACTGTGCCACCCAGTCGCCCCTGATCATTCAATTAAGTTATCAGAAAGTAAAGAGCACTCTCTGGCCCTGCTGACTGTTCCTTTACTCCAAATATCAAAGCCTGAGAAGAATAAAGAATAAGTAAAGATGCGACTATACAAAGTCCTTCTGGAACTTCAAAGGAATGGAATAATTTGACTCAGTTTCTCCTCGATGTGACAATGAAGCATCCTTCCTTAATCATTTGACATAGTCTTCAATCTTTGTGCCCTGGGGGTGAGAGTACTAGGTAAAGTTGAAGCTGAGTTTTTAAAGCCCAATGTTACCTTGGACTTGTCAGAAGATGCCAGATTTGTGACCTAAAGTAGAGACACATCTTTCAACAGGGAGGGGTGTTAAGTACCTCACACAAGGTAGAAATGCAGCAAGTCAAATTGCCTTTAGGAAGCTCCATGTGGGAGCCAATATAATACGCTTCAAAATATCCAACAAAGCCAAATTTCTCTCCCTTATTAAAACATTCTGCTTTGGGGGCACCTGGGTGGCTCAGTCAGTTAAGCAATCAACTCTTGGTTTGGGCTTGGCTCACGATCTCAGGGTCATGGGAGCAAGCCCCACGCTGGGCTCTGCACTCAGTGCAGAGTCTGCTTGAGATTGTCCCACTCAATCCCCAACCTCTCTCAAATAAACAAACAAATAAATAAAATATTTTTTAAAAAATATACTGCTTTTTTTTTTTTCATTCTGATTAAACACTACATTAAATGGGTGCCTTCCATCCAGGATTTACTGCAATTAAAAAAAAATTTTTTTTTAAAGCCTAGAATCATGCTCTGTATGGAGTTATGTTTCTGGCTAAGGGAACAAGATATTCCTATCCAGCTTCTCACACAGGAGGAATATACTCATTGAGTGGAAGGGCAATCAATCAGAAAAGCCTGCAGTATTTCAATTATTTACTCATTAATTCTCTTTCTCATTCTCAAGCTTCCATTCATACAATCTTGCTGTCTCTTTGACCTTCCCATTTCCCCTTCCCCCTCCTTTAGCAGAGCACAGATAAGTGAATTACATACAGTAAATATCCTCTCGCTGTGATTCCACTGCAGCACTCCAGGCAGACAGCATAAATCAATCAATACACGATTTTTCTCCCCTGAGGTCCGAATTAGACCTGACATTGCTTCCCAACACAGTACTCCGGCCAGCCGCTACCAGTAGACCGGTGCAGACTCTCTGACATTCCATATAACTTCTTTAAACCACTTAGGGTTCGTTGCTATTTTTGAGCTTCATTTCTATATATAATTAAAGAGAGAAAGCATTAGATAAGAAGCTCTCTAGTCCTTATTCTGAGATTCTATAATTTCACGATCCTTCAGATAACAGTATAGGTCAGCAACCCCCCCAAATCCACCTCGCCACCTGTTTTGGTGTGGCCCGTGAGCTGAAAATGGATTTCACAGTTTTAAATCATTGGGGAAAGTCAAGGAATAATAATATGATGTGACATGTAAAAAATAGAAGAAGTTTACGTTTCACCCCTCAAAAAAGAAATTTAAGTTCACTGTCCATAAATAAAGTTTTATTGGAAAATAGTCACTCATTCATTTACATATTGTGTATGGCTATTTTCACACCACATAGAGTTGAGTAGTTGTGTCAAAGACCATAAACCCTACGAAATTCAAAATATTTACTAGTTGACCTTTTACAGAAAAAGTATGGACTAGAGTATGATGAAAAAATGTAGACTGAATGCCAGGTCAAGAGAACTGGTATCTACCACAGAGATGTAAAGGATAAAAGCAAGTAACAGAACATGAGTGTATGTATTTGTCAAAAATTCATCAAATGACACACTTTAAAAAGGTGAATGGAAAGACATTCCATGTTCATGAATTGGAAGAGCAAATATTGTTAAAATGTCTATACTACCCAAAGCCATCTACAGAGATTTAATACAATCCTTATCAAAATACCAACAGCATTTTTCAAAGAACCAGAAGAAAAAATTCTAAAATGTATATGAAACCATAAAAGACCTCAAATGGCCAAAGCAGTTTTGAAAACGGAAAGCAAAGCTGGAGATATCACAATTCCAGACTTCAAGTTATATTACAAAGCAGTAGTAATTAAAACAGTATGGCATAAAATCTTACTCTGGCATCAAAATAGACATAGATCAATGGAAGAGAATAGAAAGCCCAGAAATAAACCCACAATTATGTGGTCAATTAATTTTCAACAACATGGGAAAGAATATCCAATGGAAAAAAAGATAGACTCTTCAATAAATGGGTTGGGGAAACTGGACAGCTACATGCAAAAGAATGAAACTGGACTACTTTCTTACACCATATACAAAAATTAATTCAAAACGGATTAAAAACCTAAATGTGAGAACTGAAACCATAAAAATCCTTGACGAGAGCATACGCAGTAAGATCTCTGACATTGGCATAACAACATTTTTCTAGATATGTCTCCTGAGATAAGGGAAATAAAAGCAAACAAACTATTGGGACTACATCAAAATAAAAAGCTTCTGCACGGCAAAGGAAACAATCAGTAAAACTAAAAGGCAACCTACTGAATGGGAGAAGACATTTGCAAATGACGTATTCAATAAAGGGTTTGTATCCAAAATGTGTAAAGAACTTACGCAACTCAATACCTAAAAAACAAATAAGACCATTAAAAATGGGCAGAAGACATGAACAGGTATTTCTTCAAAGAAGGCATCCAGATGACCAACAGACACATGAAAAGATGCTCAACGTCACTCAGCATCAGGGAAACGCAAATTAAAAAAACCACCATGAGATATCACCTCACACCTGTCAGAACGGTTGAAGTCAAAAACACAAGAAACAACAAACGCTAGCAAGGATGTAGAGAAAAAGGAACCCTCTTGCACTATTGGTGGGAATGCAAACTGGTGCAGTCACTGTGGAAAACACTATGAAGGTTCCTGAACAAGTTAAAAATAGAACTACCCCATGACTTAGTAATCAAGCTTAAAAATAGAAAAACATGAATTCGAAGGGATATATGCACCCCTATGATTATAGCAGCATTATTTATAATAGCCAAATTGTGGAAGCAGCCCAAGTGTCCACCCATAGATGATTAAATGAAGAAGTGTGTGTGTGTGTGTAATGGAATATTAATAAGCCATAGAAAAGAATGAAATCTTGCCATTTACAATGACATGAATGGAAATAGAGAGGATAATGTTAAGTCAGTCAGTCTGAGAAAGACTAACAAATAACAGGATTTCACTCACATGTGGAATTTAAGAAACGAAACAAATGAGCAAAGGAAAAAAAAAGACAGACAATGACAAGCCAAGAAACAGACTCTTGAGAACAAACTGATGGTTATCAGACAGGAGGTTGGGGTGGGGGATGGGTGAAATAGGAAGGAGATGGGGATTAAAGAGCGTACTTGTCACGATGAGTACAGGGTCATGTATGGAAGAATTGAATCACTATATCGTATACCCGAAACTAGCATCACAATGTATGTTAACAATACTGGAATTAAAATAATAAATAAACAAATAAATAAATAATTTTTTAAAAGGTGAATTCATTTATAAAATGTATATTACTTTTATTCTCTTATAAAAATTTATTATAAGACTGTAGTGCCAGATATAAAAATTAAAAAGGAACCAAGAATTTATGGGGAGCTATAAAGAAGAACTGGACCTAAAAGTAGGGGCTCTATGATAGAGGCTATTCTGAAATGTAAATTTAACATGAAATTGGTCAATATTTCATAATTCAGCTAAGAAATAAGCTCAATGAATGTTCTGCCTTGGGAAGATGTGTTCTAGTCTATTTTTCAAGTTCTTTTGCTAGTTACTAATTATAATTTTTTTATAGTTATTAAAAGCAAGTAATTTAATTTCCCTAACTTCTATCTCAGAAGTTGAAATAAGTCCCTCCTTCTCCTGTGGGAATCGTGGAAGGAATCGTTAGGAAACACACTCTAAAATCTAAATCAAAGTATGATTATTGACATTTGTATTTATGTTAGTATGACTGACGATCCTTTTAAAATGGCTAATGGTATGCATAAACATGCTTTTATAAGTCTTTGAGTCTGCAATAAATTACACAAACTTAACTATCATGTTTCTGAATAAATTTTGATTCATGCAAAACAAACATTGTTTAATATGAACTAGCTATATAACTGTCAATAATTTGAACTAGTTTGGAACCTAACTGCTTTCTGTAATCCTCACAAACTAGGTTTTTCTTGTTGGAAAGAACTTGAGAACTGTCAGGGACTCCACATTATCTCATTAGCCGATATGTGATGCGCCACTTCTTCAACGCTCTTTTGGATTTGGGTGACACTCAGTTCCTTTTACTGCAAAAGAACAACATAAAAGGAGAGAGTAACTGGGCAGCAGCGGGAACATACTAAGTGTCTAGTGAGAGTAAAATGTTAAAATTAAATAATAAATCAAGAAGAAAAATGTCTTCCACAAGAAAGTTTATCTAACTCTCCATGGGTGGAAGAAAGATGGCTTTCTGATAGACAGAAGTTGGAAATAGAGATCATATTTACCATAATACTCAAATAAACGTAGGGAGATGGAAGTGATAATCCAGGCAGTTTTCAAACTCATAAGTACTGCATATCATATCCAAGTCGCATCGGATTGACCAAGTTTCCAATATGGTCTCTAAAACTGTCTCGCATGGTTCTTAGTGACATAAAATTTAATCCAGCTGAACTTTAGATTCTGTATTAGTACCATGGGAGAAATTATTCACCCACAGGTCTCTGTAAGGATTAAACCCACAGAGTAAGCATACAATAAATGTTAGCAATATTCCCATAATTTTGTGGTTTTGTTCAGATGTTGTGAAAACAGTGTCAATACTAATTAGTCATTACATTTAAAAAAAATAAGATTTGCACCTATTGTTTTTACTTAGAGTTAAGGATTTTCTAATATTATATGCTGGACATAAACAGATGCATTTTATAGTTTATATTATTTAAAATTGTCATTTCACATGACATTTTGTTATGTGCTGAAATTCATCGAAATGTTCTTTCTTATTGCGTAAACTACCCAGATTCATGGAAATAGTTCAGGTTCCTTATCCTTAAAGTGTAGATAATAATGGCTACCCAGAGTCCCTGCTGTCAACAGTCAGTTAGTGTATGTAAAGTGCCTTTTCGCAAGTAGGTGTTCAATAAAAAGGTTACCTTTATTACATAATCATTCCCTTCAATTAGGGGAGGTAATTTCAAATGGATTACAACTGCTGTAATCTTGTCAGCATGCATTCTGCAAATATTGGTGCAGAGACGAATTTGACAAAACGAACTAGCCCACGATTTTGCCGAGAAAGGAAGGGTAGGTGAAACTCTCCCAACATATTATGTCAAGCATAACATGCACAGGGAGGGAAAAGCACGCCCAGGTCCCTTCAAATAATCTACCCTATGCTCTAGTTCTTCAAGTTTATCTAAGAAACAGAAAGCCCCAGTCAAAGGAATTCAAAGAACTCTCCAAAAATGCCCAGAACAATGAGGTCAATGTATTGGGTATTGTAATAGGTGAAAGTTTATCTAACTCTCCATGGGTGGAAGAGGTTTGCCTCGGACTGTCCCCATGTTAGCACTGAAAGTCCCCATCTCAGGAACCCTTTCAACTCTGGACACACACAGATGGTTGGTCACCCTTACCATACGTCATACGACAGCTCCCACGGTCATGGAACAGCAGCACTGGATAGAAGCACGGAAACTACCCGTCCTATCTCTAACACGAGGCAAGTCCAGTCCCAGGGATGAGATAATGACACCTTCACAGGTGCAGTGCTAACCCCAGGGAGTGTGTCAGATGACAGATGAACTCCACCATTCTAATTCCAGATTTGTGAATGTCACACAGGGGGAAGAACCGTGTTGTGGCCAAAGGCCCAGACCTTGACGCCAGAGTACTTGGGCTTCGATACTGTGACTCTATCTCCTTAAGGCCCACTCTCCTGGGCTGAAAATTGGTATTTTTAAGCACTGAATGAGAGGGTGAAAATAAAGTGTTGGGCTCCGTGCCTGGCAAATAGAAAACACTAAATAAATATCTGTTATTATTATTGGTAGGTTTAATCTATTGTTCTTCTTTTCCAGTATATTATTATTATTATTCCTCCTCCTCCTCTCATTTTTAATTATTGACTACTTAGAGCAAGAGAGACACAAGCAAGGGTTTTCACTAAAATCATGTGGACTGTAAGTACATTAGGATACACTGTTTCACCCTTGAAATTTTCTTAAGTCATTGTGCACTGTGTCATGCTGATCTGAACAATTTACAGACAGTTTTTGAAAAGAGACCTCTTTGATTATGACAAAGAGACTCAAATTGCTTTAGTAATTCAACTTCAAGATACTCTATTTGGTCCCTCTAAAGGCTCCTTTCAAGCTGCTGGATCTTTACGACCACCCCCTATGTCCTGAGCCATTCTCTATAGAAGCCAAACGAAAAAGAGCACTCCCCGCAGGATGGGCATCCTGCAATAAAGATGAAGCGTATCTGAAGGGACCGCATATACCAACGATAGACCAGAGAGACTGCAGAGCAAAATTCAGATTCGGAAGTGATGCCTCATGAATACAACTAATGTACAGAAGGTTTGGCCTACTTTGGGATCTAAAAAAAGCAAAACACACCATTTCTCTTTCTTCTATTACTCTTTTATAGTTTAATGTTGTCACTCCCAGGAATGTACAAAATGATGAATTAAACAGAACTGTAGAAAACCGAAACAGGCTCCTATGGAGGACCACAGCCCCTCTCTTGGATGTGCCCTGAATGGAGAGGCGTAAAGGACAGGAAATGCTTTGAGAGGCATAAAGGACGGTATTTTACCCTCAATTTCATTGACACTTAAAGATATCTCCTAATTTCCTACTATGACTGGTATCCTGGATTGTTTCACATTTGCCTTTTCTACACTTCTCAGTGAAACAGCCTCCAAACATAGAAAAACTCACAAAATCCTAGGAGAAAAATCTCTAATTACAGTGTGGATAGGCTAGACGGAGAAACAATTTGTGTCTAAAAAGGTCAATCCCCTAAGGGAAAAAACTCTATCCCGAAAACTCTGCAAATTCAGGTACAAGATTCCAGGGCAAAATACACACATTAATCCAATGAAACTGAACATTCATCCTATACGTGAAAAAGTATATTTATACAACTATGAATTTTTAAACACCTCCCTAGGCAATTAAAAAAAGAAATATAATTTCATTAGACATATTTTCCATTGTTAGAGCACAACTTCATATCCTTCCCTTTACTTCCGGGTCACATGTAAGGGCAGCTCATTGAAAAGACACCCCTAGTAGAGAAGCACTAACAGACAGGAAGGAGAGGGGAATTGACAGATAAGCACTTGTTAGTTTGCTATGTTTCCTCAGTAAATATCAAGTCTACCGCGGGCTCCTACGACACGCTCTTGGATATGCTAGTGTGTGTGTGTGTGTGTGTGTGTGTGTGTGTGTGTGTGTGTGTGTGTGTGTGTGCCTGAGCTGGGATCCAATTATATTGTTTATAGGTGAATAAGATCACTCCTTCCCCTCCCTGCCACAACTTTATCGGATCCCTCAAAGGGTAAGGTGTAAACTTCCCATGCAGAGAACAAAGTCAAGATGTGAATGTCTGATTTCTTTTTTTATGATACACAGAAACTGTTGAAGACATTAAATCATTTGTATATTTTGAGCTGTCATTCACAGAAGGTTTGCTCAAATAATCTGAGGAGTTGGTATCAGATAAGCCAGGTTTAAAACTTTTGGCTTTAAAACAACTTTATGGGAATGTCCTTTCTTTATATATCAAGTTGTATTTTAAATCATTATGATATAGAAGGGATTAAAGTTGCAACACAAAGAGGCGCCTGGGTGGCTCAGTGGGTTCAGCATCCAACTCTTGGTTTTAGCTCAGGTCGTGACCTCAGGGCCCTGAGATCCAGCCCCCCACCCCACCCCGGAATAGGGCTCCGTGCTCAGTGCAGAGTCTGCTTGTCCCTCTCCCCCTGCTCCTTCCTCCACACACACACACACACACACACACACACACACACACACACACACACACTCTCTCTCTCTCTCTCTCTCTCTAGAATAAATAAAATCTTTTTAAAAAGTTTCACATATATATACACACCTAGAGAGAGAGAGCCTATAGTTTAATGAAAAGGATACTGACTTTGTAGTAAACGTGAGCTGGAAGTTTGGGAAGCTTACCTAAATCATTTGAGATTCTGCTTTCTGTTCTGAAAACAGAAGACAAAACTACGTAATTTATGGGTTTGTCATACAGATGATATAAAATGGCATTGCCTCCGTCGCATCCAGGTTATGGCACTTACTGTTTTCTCTGTGTATACATACTGCCTTCATCTTACACAACCTGCCACACCAAAGCTCCTTGGTTTCCTTGAGTACAACCAGCGCTCTCTTCCTTTGCACAGGCTGTTCCCTCAAGCTGGAACACTCTCTTCCCCTTTCCTTTGCACGACTAACTCGTGCTCTACCTTCAAGATTGAGCTTGGATATTGTTCTTCTGTGGCATTTTGTTAACACCCCTAGACGACACCATGTACTTCATTTATGTGCTCATGGAGCCTCCTAACTTCTGATCTCATGCCCGTCTCACCAAATTGCCAGCTAACTTGCCTGAATCTTTAGCAGGACCAGCTCCTCAAAATAAGTATCTATCTTGTTCTCCATTGTAACTGTGTCTGGCAGCAGTGATCTGTCAAGAGTCAGTGCTGATGAGGGAGCTTTCACACTTTTTTCTACAAAAGAGAGACACTCGGTGTAACAACAACAACAACAACAACAGCATCCCTATTGTACTGACCAAGAAACAAAAACTCTCAGAGTCTAAATAACTTGCCCAAGGGCATGAAGCTCTAGGTGGTGGACTCAGGAAACAAACTCAGGTCTGTCTGACACTGACAATATTTTTTCTCAATGACAATGTTCCACTGTGCACGTTTCCTGGAGAGTGATTGTATTATTCACACCTCAATGAACGTTGTGGAATAAATTAGCGTGTGGCTGTGTATACACAGTGGGAGCCATAAATGTTCATCTCTTCTGTGATTTAACTTGTACCCATTTTTTCTCCCTTTCTCAGTTAATTATTTTCTAGTGAGCGTGTTAAAAGGAAGTAATTTGATACTAAGTCTATCCTTTACTTTGAACACCAGAAATTGAAGGTTCCCATTACATCTTAGTGTGTTTTGCTCACAGTTAAACTATGTCACGCGCACAGGCTGAGTGGTGAAGACAGTGTGCTACGTACTGTGCATGGGCGAGAACACCTGCGCCTCGAGAGTGGGGCTGAGTTTATTTACCTCTGTGTCTCCTGGCGTGGTGCCATCCCCACTGTAGACAAAGGACAAACACTGCAGGAATGGGTTATTAAAGAAATCATGAACTTGACTGGAAGAATTTGTAAAGGCAGTTTAGAAACTGTAAACATCAGTCATCCAATGAAACTGAAAAACAAAAGAGGGGTCTTTCTAAAGATAAAATCTAGAAGAGAGCTTGACGCGGCTACGGCACGCAGGGAAGTGACTGTGTGGGTACAAGTGGACAAACCAGGTAAAACCCGACATTGACTTGAATTCGACAAAGATTTGGACTGAATATGAGACACTGTATTCGGATCTGATTATTTACTTTTATAACTAAGAAGAGTGTTCTTGTCACAAGAGAGAACCCATCTTTTTAGTAATCTAATAATTTGCGTCTCAGACTGAGAGAAAATAAAGGTTTGTCTTATATGAAGAGGATAGAGCAGTCTTCAGCTCTAATGAGGTTCACTTCCCTGCCTAACACAGCTGAGGGCTTCCCATTGCCATCATGTTTAAACTTCGAGCTACTTTCCATGGCGTAGCTCGTTCTTCAGATCTTTCTCCCCATCCTCTCTCACTCCCATTACCTCCTCGTGCTCCAGTCCTACTGAACTTGACATTTCCCCCCAAATACTATGTTTTTGTATGTCTCTAGTCTCCAGATGTGGACTGCCTCGCTCTCTAACTAATGACCCCCCATTCATCCTTCAAGACACAGAACAAACGTTACTGAAGTTTCTGGTGCCTTCCTGCAGAGCTAACGGAGTCAGCCAACACTCTCCAATGGCTCCCATTTGGGCATCCAACAACCTCAGGCTATAGCCATGCTTCCACCCAAACCACCAAATCCCCATGTCCAGCCATCCTTTCTCACCTGTCTTTGTACCCTTTAATCAGCCCAGTAAAGGCCCGTTTATGTCACAGGAATGTTTGTTGCTTTGAGGTATGTCTCCCTTGTATTTCCCTCCTGCCCTAAGCAATGCAAAGAATGATAGAAACAGAGAAACATTAATTTGATTAAACACTTGCTATGCACTGAACACTGGTTCAACGCTGCGTTATATCTATCACGGTGGGTAAAACAGATGCCATTCCTGCCTTCACGGAGCCTGCGTTCAACGGGCGAAATGTAACAAAGAAATTACAAAAGCAAAGTAGTTCCAGCTCATGGCAAGTGGTGAATGATGAGCTGGAAGAAACAGAGTGTGTGGGAGCGAAGGGGAGAAGTGGTGGCAGGGAAACAAAGTGAGGTGAGGAGTTGAGGGATGTTCTGCCCAAGGTAAAGCACTGTGAGCTGGCAGCTGAACGGTGAGGAGCCCAGGGCCACGTCCATGCATAAGGAAGGCTCATTCAGATGTCCTGGCGTGTGGACAGGCTCGGTATAGTCTTCAAAGAGCACAAGACCAGGGTAGCTAGACCGGAGTGAGCAAAGGAACAGTGATTCTAGATGAAGCTGGACAAACTGGGGGGGAATAGACAGCAGAAGGCCTCGCCTGCTGGAGTAAATAGCGTCACTTTATTCTAAATGCATGGAACCCAGGGGACAACTTCAAGCCAAGAATGGACATGGCTGGAATGGTATAGTATTAACACTTCTGTGCTGAGCCATGATATATATTTTTAATTCTGGTTATCTACTTGGACACTTGCTCCCTGGTTTATTTTTCCCTTCGTTCTCCTCTCCACTGGGGGGCTCCAGAGATTGTCAGAAGTATCTGGCCCACTTTGTCTCCCAAGTAACTGTGTGGCAGCCTCCTCAGGGTCTCCAACAGCTAGGTTTGAGATAGAACACTGG
Source organism: Ursus americanus (assembly GCF_024610735.1). Lineage (NCBI taxonomy): Eukaryota > Metazoa > Chordata > Mammalia > Carnivora > Ursidae > Ursus > Ursus americanus. Next base: position 47,289,377 of record NC_142131.1, on the reverse strand, counting down.
CAAGAGAGAATAAACAACTGAATAAATAAAGGGTGAACAATAGCTCTTTGAAACAGGTCCGCATGTGATAGATTGCATGTGAGACAGAAATGAAAATCACTATTTTCCCATAAAACCTATGGTACGCCAAGCTTTACCTGACTAGATACATTAGGACTGATTCGTTTTATTTTAAGCAAAAGTGATTGCACTAACAGAAGAAAGATTTATAGAACAGATCTGAGAAGTACTGGGGCAGAACCTGTTAGCCTGCTAACTAAAATGACAATCTTAACAGTTACCAGTCTCTAAAGGCTTCCTCTCTGCTCACACCATGTTCCTTGCATTAATGTATACATTATCTCATTATCTCATCTCCACCAATCATAGCTGGTATGAATGCCCATCATCCGCTCTACTGAAATTGGAAAACTGAGGCTCAGGGCCTTTAAGTGACTTGTCTAATATCTCAGAAATATTAAGTGGTGGAGTTGGCTTTTGGATAAAAGACTGCCTGACTCCGAAGCCCTTTTTACTAACCAGGACATGAAAATGAAGAGGCTTCTGGAGTCTTCAGTTCTAGCATCGGCCAGCTTTCTTGCAATTTTAGTTTTCCCGGTGATAAAATGGTTATCATCATCCCGGGAAGAAATAATAATACCGGTCCAGCAAATCTGTAGGCAATCTCCACGCCGTGAAGGTAACTTAAGTGTTTGGTAAACTACCAGACGTTACACAGAAACAATGTATTTTCAGCTGGGTGCCTGATTTTTGCCTTAAAAAGAATACCCTCTCCAAAAAATGAATTCCCTAAGAATTTTTTTTTTCTTTCTGAATTTGGTTGCCCTCTTTCAGAACTTGGCTCCAATTCCACATTAAATGTTCATTTAACGCATCTGTTGCTCTCTCAGACAGGTTCTTCATAGGGTATTGACAACATAAAGTAAATTTCCACCTGGCTCTGCCACCAGCTCACTGTGCAGCTTTGGGCAAATCCCTTCCTCAAGACCCCAAATGCAAATGAGGGAGTAGGTTTGTTGAAGTTCAAGGTTACTCCAAGTTTCAAAGGACTACAGTGGAATGTAGCCCATGGCTGAGAGAAGAGCAAGAAGAGAAAAGGGGCTGGCTGATAATAGGGTACCAGAGCGACTCTGAAATCTTTGTTTCATGAGTAAATTATGGGGCTCTTGACCATAAGGTGACCACTGACTTGCTCAAAAATTTCAGCATATATTTTAAGATGCAGCAGACACCATTCTAGGAGCCGCTCCTCAAATCGGTGAACAAAGCCAATATGCTTCCTGCGCTCTGTGCGGTGCTACAACTAGACAGACCAAAACGGGAGTCTGGAAAAGACATTTCAGCCACAGATGCATTTTGTTTGACCAACACAGTGTTTAACATTTTCTAAACTTGCCAATGTTTTTAAATAATGGGCGATTTCACACAGAAGTTCTCGTTGCTAGCTTCTCTTTTAAAATCTGAATATTTGGCAACACTGAGCTGGCATTTCCACATGGCAGGGAAAGGCTGGAGCTGAAGAGAAGCTGTCCCCAGCCCACCCCCAGCCTAGACCTACACCCTCCATTTCTGCCCTGCTCCACAAGTGCCCACGATCCACACCCTCGCCGTGACGGAAAGCAACCAAGTGCCAATTCCCTGGTGTCTTATGCATGTGTGACAACTGAGTTAGTGGGAAAACAATAAAAAGTTATTTCGACCGTGTTGATTATTACAAAGGGGAAGTACAGAGAGAGCAGCAACAGAACATAGAAAGTTCCAGTGGGATTGCCTTCGTGTCTGTGCCCCGTCTCCTGCCCCCACCTCCACACGCAGAGGTCGAGGGTGACAAAGGTGCGCGGAAAAAAACGGGTGGAGGGGGGCTGGGAGCAGGAGACCTAGGTCTGGAAAAAGTTCTATTAACTGTACGTTACACTTGGCGAGTATTTTCCTTGGCCATGCCTCAGTTTTCCCAGCAGTCAAACGAGGAAATCAGCTAGACCTGATCACCGACCAGAAACAAAAGATCCTTCCCGTCGGGTCCTATGCGATTCTCAATCCTCTCTTGGTTTTCCCGCAATACCGGAGTTCGTCTTACAGGAAATCGCCTTTCCCCCACCCCCGTCGGCAGGCCAGTACCACCACTCCCAGGACCCCCGTCCTCGGCAGCGCTGCCGGGGTGTCTCGGAGGCGAAGAGGGTCACTTCAGGCGAGCCGGGCCTGGGTCTGAGAAGTTGGGGCGCGCTCCGCGTGCGGCGGCTCAGGACCGTGCCAAGGCGCCCCGGGATCCCCGCCACCGGCTCGGAGCCGCGCCCACAGCGCTGTCCCCCGTCTCGCCCTCCCCCGGCGACGCACTGACCCCAGGGGACTGTCGCTCTCCCAGGCGACTGCCCGGCGGTTTCTGGGGCGGACGGCGGCAGGGGACGCCCGCTGGCTGGCCACTCCCCGCTCCCGGCCCCTCCCGGAGGAGCTGCGCGCTCCGGCGGTGCTCCGAGCCCCAGCAGCCGCAGGTGCCGCCCGCCCGGGGCCAGCCCCAAGCAGCCCGGCGCCCACCGCCGCCCGCAGCCGCCCGCAGCCGCCGTGCCCAGACAGGTAGGCGCCTTTTCCTTGCTCTCTCCTCGGCTCTGGGAGTCCCTCTGCTAACCCCGGTGCCCTGAGGGGGGGGGGGGGGAGCCCCAGTCCGATCTTGAAGGAGAGAAGAGAGAGAACCAAGATTTAGGTGAGTGGTGGTCTAGATTTTTATTTCTTTTAAATAAACCTGCATGTTCAGGGCACAGCTGGGAAACTAGGAAGTTAGAGGGGAAGAGAAATAAGACAAAGGCAGGCGATCAGGACAACCCACCACAACCAGATAGGGCTGGGGTCGAGCCCAGCTCCCTAGTTACTGTGAACCCCGACCGTGTCCGTCAGTCTCTCATGGACTCAGATCCAGACCCAAACAGACTTCAATAAATATTTGCCGGGTGGAGGTAAGCACGCAAGGTGTTTCGGACTGTTGCTCTTACCCAGCTTCTAAACCAGCAGAAACTGCCTGTGATGGTTGGTCTCATCTCCACAAGGATGTTTGCCCCAAGCCCTAAGGATCTGAACATTTTTACACAGAAAAATAAAACGTGGTGTATTCGCACCATGAACTGCTACACGGCGCTTAAAAAGCAGAAATCAGAGCCCCAGAGACCAGCATGGCTAGAACAGAGAGGTGTCATGGTGAGTGATCACCGTAAGTCGCAAAGTGTCCCTACTCGTCCATGTCGTTTAGATGACTTATTTTAAAACACACGTCATGTTGTAAAATCATAGAAAGGAGACTGTAAAACATACACTAGGTTCGTGATTATGTCTGTCTTTGGGAAGTGTGAAAGGAACTAATTTGGCAGGAAGGTTCAGGGGGAAATGATATTTACCTGTAATTTTTAGTGAATAAAAATGACGAAGCAGGGTGGATGAATTACAACCAATGTAACAAAGTGGTGTTTTTCATGACATTTTCTTTCCTGCCATGTTTCTGTGTGTTTCTTGGTTTAAGAAACTCTGTGTTTCACGTGCAAACTAAGCTCTCTGCACAAGCTGTGGCATGGAACCCAACAGTTCCATCAAAGTAGCAACTTTCTCACATCACAGCATAGGTTCTTCAATTCTGAAAGACGACACCTCTTACCTAAGTGGCCTTAGCTGCTTAGAAAAGCTCACCTGTTGGCAGACCCCCAAAAGTGTAGGCCAAAGGTCAAATGTTGGCATGAGAGAATGAGCCTGCATGAATAATCTGGTAACTGGCCAGCTCAGGGCAAAATCTAAAAATTTTCTGTGTCCTTATAAGACACATTTCTTTCTCTCTTAGATTTTCCGTGTTTAGGATGTTGGTTTGTATGGGTGGTCACTGTCATCTAGACGTCTTCGGATGATGCTCATGTCCCCTGCAGACTTAGTGCCAGGAGATCAGGACGGGTGTGGGTTTGGCAGATGAGAGTCCTGTAGCTCTTCTGGGCCCCATGCGGCAGAATGGGAAAGATGTGTCTCCATTTTCCTGCCAGAGATGGTTTCTTTCTTTCTGGATATGAGGGAAAATTACCTAATTTGGAAGCCATCACAGCCACCTCCCCTTTCCCCAAACAGACACAAAAGTGGTTTTCCTGTTGACATATTTCCTTCCCCCTAAAAATCACTGGATCTTTGAGGAATAAAATTGTCTGCACATCCGGATGGAACTCAGAAATGTGGCAAATTGTGATAATATTTCTCTCTTTTTCTCTGTCTTGACAACTTGCAAGGTTAATGCTTGAGAAAAGCTTGAGGAGAGAAGAAAATACAAGAATGGCAGGATTGGGGCGTGGTGTGAAAATGATGTGTCCTGGGGTTTTACGCACAAAGTAAAAGAGAATGTGATCCCGGTCTACAGTGTTAAAAATCTCAACTCGTTAAAATCAATGTTCTCTTTAGGACCAATCCTCTCCAGTGTGATCTGTGGTTCAGCCCTCCCACTATTCCCCACTTATTCTGGGCTCTAAATACAATAATAAAACACAAAGAGCACCCCATTCGCTTCACCCTGGCCCACAAGAAACACTAAGGGCATCCCACTTGCTTCTTCCTCACCCCCTTTTGTACTAAAATTAAAAGCCCTTTGTTTTTTTAGCGAGCATGTAGAGTTGAGGTCTTTCTGTCCTCCTGATGTCAATAATCCCCCCAGGGTTACTCCAGCCACCTGTTACCACCTGCCCCTCCCCCATACCATTTAATTGGTTGCTTCCTAATTGCTGACTCTTTCTTTGCTCTCCATTTAATGATTCTTTTTAAAATCCATACGGCACTTTGCCAACAGTTGGCTTTTAGTATGAAAAGTAGCATTTCCTTAATGAGTCCGCCTTCCAAATGTAGGCTTTACTTACATTTTCCTAATGGGAAAATGAGCTTTTCTTCTGGACTTGCCTAGGAGCTTCTCAAGTTCTTTTTCAATAACTCATCCTTCCCCCAGGTTTGCCTGGAACACTTTCTTCAATTCTATCTCTAATCTGTATTTTCGTCATGTGTAAAAAGTCCAAGAGGAAATCAATGAATAGATGTCAAAAAAAAGTAAAATAAAAGGAAATACAGCTACTATTAAAAATAGTATTCTGTTCTTTGCAAATTATGTGCCAGGCATTGTGCTAATTGCCTTACAGACATTATCTCATTAACTGCATCCCATAAGCTGTATTTGTCCCACGCATGAGATTTGCTCAGGCCATATAGCTGAAATGAATTTTTAAATATTGTTTTGTATCAAATCTGGATCTTTACCCCTTTTTTATCAGATCTGAAGATCTGGCCCCTGGGCCCATGTTTCCACTTGGCGACAACCTTTTAGATCTGAGAGCAGTGACTTCTTTTAGATGGAGCCTGGATTCTCCAGGCCACAAGGGTCCCCACAAGGCACTGACATCTTCCACCTGGTCCAGTGAGTGCACCTGCATTTCTGCTTGACTCAAATAAGGCATGGGAGCCTATGATTCCTGAGAAAGGCACTGTGGTCTCTGCCATCTTAGAGACGAGGGCTCAAGCAACTGGCCCAAAGCCATTGTTAGTGTCAGTTTTAGAACCAGAACTCTGGGTGCCGCCTCTCCTGACCAATTTCAGGGAAAGTCTTCAAAATGAACAAAGCCATAAACGTACATTTTTTCAGGGGTTTTAGCTCTTACGTACATCCCTTGTTTGAGCTTTAGGGTGGCCAACAATCATGGACCACTTATGCTGTGAAAATACTTTTACGAATTGTCTCAAATCACATTCAAATTGCCTTTGAGGAGTGGACCATCTTTATCTTCAAGTTCAGGGAGAGGGGAAAAAAAAAAAAGAAACATGTTTAGTGAAATTTAGCAATATGCTGGTGTGGTAAAGCCCAAATTCAGACCTTGTTCTTTTTACATTCTAGTACCTTCCAGGATGGGAAGAACGAGGTGGGAAATGTATTTTTATGACCACAAAAATAAGAAAGTTGTTGGTCAAACATCAAAAACACATTTTTAGACAAATATATTTTCTTAAAAATATGGAGTCACAACAAAATATTTTATTTGTACTTGTTAAATAAAACATGGTTGACCAGATTTTAAACTTGTTTTCATACTTAGAGAAATATTTGGCTCTCTTCCTTCTTCATAAGCCTCATACCACTCCCCATGGGGCCACGTGCAGGGTTCTCCCAGACGCCTGATGTTCTCTGTGACTAATGAAATTGTCATTTTCAATCACAAGAAATTCTGCTCTAGGGGTGCCGAAGAGGCTAACATTGCAGCCACGGTTCTGGCTCAGGGTCCCTAGAGCACACCGTATTGTAAGGATGCCATTTCTCTTCCTCTCCCAGGTATCGAGCTAAGGCTTCCAGATCTCTTTTGAGTGAAGATGAATGTTTCTGCCTGGAGAGTTTAACTGGAGGATCTGGGTCTGGGTAGACGTGACCATGGGAGCCAACACCTCAAGCAAACCACCAGCGTTTGATGAAAATGAGGATGGTAAGAAACATGTGATAACTGTATATGAAGTATAGAATTTAGCAGAATTCAAATATAAATACCTTGTTTCATAAGTAAATCATAGTCTAAGACTTAAAAAAAAAAAAAAAAAAGAACTGCAAGAGTGAGCCGAAGATCTCATATGCTGATAGCTGGCTTTTACCTTCCACTCTCCATGAGACCTTGGGCAGTTCTCTTAATTACGGCTATACCAATACCCTTTGTCCAAAGGGAGCTGTGGATGGGCACCTGGTGGATAGAAGACCTTGAAATGAAATGATTTGTTGCTCTCTGTGCTGTTTCCCTGACAGCTGAATTTACCCCTACTGCTAGTGGTTATAGAAGATTTCTTATATTACCAAATTGTGTCTAAATGAGAATCAATACTCATTATATTATGGAGTGGAGTCCTGCAAGTCGGGGCGCTCTGAGCTTCTAACTGGCATGCTTCGAGGTCCTAGACAAATTTCACACTGCTAGCTCATAGGAAAATGAGTCAGTATTATTGGAGGAAAGGGAAACTTTCGAGGTCAGGCTCGGCAAGAAAAGAAAGAAAAGCAAGGGTTTTCCTGATTCGCTCACCGTCCCGCAGTGAGGCGAGTCAGAAGAGGACATGTGCCACCCCACATCACTCTTCCTTCCTGGAGTGGAAGCCAGAGCAGCCCTGTCAGTAGACGCATGGGGGCAGCTACTTATAGGTCGGCTAGAAAAAAGGCAGTCCCAGTCCCAGCTAGTAAGTTGTCCAGGCCTCTCAGAGAGAGGGAGTTCTGCTGATTAGACCACAAAGGAAAAGAGCAATGAACTGAAATTCAGGAGTTCTGAGCGCTATTCCTACTCCAAGCTACCTGTGGGGCTCAAGAAGTTGATTGACTCTATCTTCAATTTCCTCAACTAAGTAAGAAGGTAGGGTAACCTTGAAGGTTGTGTTCTTTTTTTTTTTTAAGCTTTTATTTATTTATTAGAGAGCATGCACATTCATGAGGAGAGGCAGAGAAAGGGAGAGAATCCCAAGCTGACTCTGCAGTGAGCGCAGAAGCTGACACAGGGCTCAATCCCACGGCCCTGAGATCACGACCTGAGCCAGAACCAAGACGCAGATGCTTAACGGACTGAGCCACCCAACGCCCTTTGGAAGGTTGTTTTCAACTCAGTACGTTTAGTTTTGAGATCCTAAGCCACTTTGCAAACATTGTGAAGCAGCATCTAAACCAGCAAGGAAAGTCCATTGTGTTAGAAAGTGAATATGCGGAAACAGAAACTGCAAATAATGGTGGCTTAACAAGAAGGCCGTGTTTTTCTTTCCCACGTAATAAAGCAGGCAGAGTCCTGCTGGCAGTGTGTGGCTCCAGGGGGCGGCTCCAGCGAGCCTGCTTCTTCCCTTCTCTTCCTCTCCCTAGAGGGTCCCTCTCACCCTCCCGACACTCTCCATGCATCATCGGCATTCCAGCCCCAGGGAAGGGGTCACGCGGGGAGACTGAGCCCACGCCCCTTGAAGCGTCTCACCTGTTCGCTGCTTAGCACTCCGTCCGACAGGCCCATACCCAGTTACAAGGGAGCTGGGAAATTTAGTTTCTTATCTTAATGTGGCCATGAACTTTCTAAAAATAAGTTCTGACAAAAGAAGGGGAGAGCTTGCTGCAACCTCAGGTTTTGGTTCTTTGGACGGAGTTTTTTAAACACAAGTGTCTGACTGCTCAGGGTGCCCTGTCCCCAGTCATTCACTGTCGATTCAAAGGTGCCTCGTTATTACCCGTACAAAGCATTGCATGGGAACTCTGAATTACACATCTAGAAAATGGTCTTAGTGAACCTTTTTCCCACTCTTATTTCTGTCGCCTGGCTTGGCTTTATCCAGTAGTAAAGGCAAAGATCTAAAGACCAGTGATGTTACTTGATTTTTCCATCTCCAAAATGAACAGACGAGTAGGCTTGGATTTCCTTTGTTTGGTTCACTGTGCTCCCTGGGCATTCAGAGCTAATGCTGAGCGCGAGGCCACAGAAAAGAGAGCAGGAGAGGCCAGATTCACATTTGTAGCTTGGGAGGGATATGTCATTTTAAGGTATTAGGATAGCATTATAATGAGAAACTACAGAGCTGTCTGAATTTTCCTTAGTTCAGCCAGCCTTTCTTCTCATGGGGTGCCCAAGAAATCTAGAGATCCAAAGTATTGAGGCAAATGGGAAAGAAGGTACCACTTTATGAGTACCTTTGGGGGACTCTGAAGTAATTAAATTGGAGTAAAATTAGGCCTGAGGAGCAAACAGGTCCTTCTTTTTTTATTGTATAAAATTTATTTATTTATCTGAGAGAGAGAGAAAACATGGATGGCGGGGTGGCGGGGGGGGGGTGGGCAGAGGGAGAGAATCGCAAGCAGACTCCCCCCTGAGCATGAAGCCCAATGCAGGGCTCGATCTCATGACCCTGAGGTCATGACCTGAGCCAAAACCAAGAGTCGGACACCCAACCAACTGAGCCACCCAGACACCCCACAAGTCCTTTGTAACCCCTTCTGGTCACCACCTTTTCATTGTCCATCTCCCAGCCCGGTGAGATGAGCCTACCACAGCGCCCATAAAGAGAAGAGATGAGCACAGCGGTACGTCTGTGCCCCCCCAGGGGTAAAGCTCTGAGTCCGTCTCCACACACAGTTGCGAGGCAGAAGTAGGAGGGCAAATCCACCAACTGCTGGACAGGAGGAAGAGAGCTGGAAACAGGTTGGCCCTGTCTGCCCGGGTGGAGCTCATGTTCTGATGGGGGAAGGCCAACAATGAACAAGTAAACAGATACCTAAACCAGACAACTTGAGACAATGTTAAAGTGCCACCCAGGGAATGACTCAGGGATCTTATGGAGAGGGACAGGGTGATGGTGGAGAGACCCTCTGAGATAGAGTGTGGTCAGGCTTGGCCTTTCTGAAGAGGTGACATCTGAGGTGAAGCCTGAAAGATGAGACGAAGCCACTCATGCAATGACATGAGAAGAACAGTTCAAGTAAGGAAACCCAAGTCCAAAGTCCTAATAATGACAAAATCGGAAATGAGCAGTTCTTACCATTCTCATGGATATGAGTTTGTATATTACAAAAAGGGACTACACTTCATTGCCATATTCACTTGTTTATAAGATCACTGAATTTGGGGAGGGAAAGTATGACATTCTGAGCATATTTTTTATCAGTACATCCTACAAAGTTGATTTGACTCCGTTCATAGCTCTCGATTGAGCACAAGAGAAATTTTATTGGACTGCTATAAAGCTTCTGACCAAGAAACAGAAACAACAACAAAAAGCACTCACTAATCAAAGAACATTAATGCCTACATCATTTTCTATCTCATTTTTATATAAATAATCAAACTGGGCCAGAATCTAGGGCACTTAAATGAGCCAATTCAATTATTTTAAAAATATTGCTGAAAAGAATCCCAATACACGACGAAAAAGTGTTTAATATTTCCTTCAAAGTGTTTGCTGTTCCCAGTATGTAAATTGAAGAAGAAAATTTGAACCAGATTTCCCAAATAATATTTCAAGATTTCTCCCGGAAGAGTGCTTTGATTCACTTTGAAGGTGATTAAGGGATAAGCTGTGACCGGATGTCCAGTAAAATAAGCTGTTCTTGCTGGAATTCATCCTGACGCTTTGTATTTCATGTTGTTGCATCTGGTAGTGAACTTGAAGGACTCATCCTATTAGCTCTTCATGGTTATCTTCGTCTGATGAAGACAGAGTAGAAGATTTATAGTGCCATTGAGTGGAATAAGATCTGCGTATCTGGTTACTGTTATCTTTTACAAAGTAGATCGCGAATTATACTAGTTTTGTTTTGTGGCCTACTGTTCACATTTTAGTGCAAATCTCAGTCCTAACTTCTTTTGATAAAATATGCATAATAAAATGTACCATTTTAACCATTTTTAAGTGTACTTATAGTTCAGTGGCATGAAGTATATTTGCATTTTGGGCAACTATCAGCATCGTCTGTCTCTAGAATTTTTTCATCTTCCCATACTGAAATCTGGTACCCATCACACAGTAACTCCCCTTCCCCTCTCGCCTGACCCCCTGCCGCCCCAGTCTTTGGCAACCATCTTTCTACTTTATGACTCTATGAATCTGACTATTGCAGGTACCTTATATAAGTGGGATCATGTAATATTTGTCCTTTTCTGTCTGGCTTATATCACGTAGCATAATGCTTCCAAGGTTTACCCGTATTATAGCATTTATCAGAATTCCATTCCTTTTTGTGGCTGAGTAATATTCCATTACATGTACGTATCACATTTTGTTGATGGCTTATCAGTGGACATTTGGTTGTTTCCACCTTTGACTACTGTAAATAATACTGCTATAAACAGAGGTGTACAAATATCCGTTCAAGTCCGTTTTCAATTCTTTCAGGTATATACTTAGATGTGGAATTGTTGGGTCATATGGTAATTCTTTAATTTTTTAAGGAAGCACTACACTGTCTTCCACCTCATTAGGTTTTGTGTTTCGTAACCAAAGACCGCTTAGCATCGTGGGTGAAAGCGTGGGCTCTGCTAGCAGAAACACATATACATGGGTTTAAATCTCAGCCACACCACATACTAGCGATTTAGGTGTTTACAAGAAAAATCAAAGGAGACATGTTCTGATCACCCATCATCAAACACAAGAGTCAATCTGACTAACTATAAAGTGTTCTGAGGGGACTTGAAATACCATGGAAAAAAAAAGTCCCCAAACCTAAATATTTACTAGTGAATTAATGTGGAAAAACAAAAACAAAAAGAAACTCCTTTCTATTCTGGAAGTTACTGAACCTCTGTAAAGCCTCAGTTTCTTTCGATATTAAATGCAAATGATAATCGGGCATTCTTCCTTGGGTCATTGTGAGGTTACAATAAAACAAGGCAAGTGAAACACTTAGCGAGGTGTCTCAAATAAGGTAAGCGCCCAAGTAATGCTAGTTACACAATTATCTACTAGCAGAGTCTCAGCATGAGCTCTTTGCTGTACTTCAACTTCGAAAGAAACGAAATTGATTAGATGCAGCTCTTGTAGATGCCATAGTTAATGTGACCCATTCACAGTTCTATCAATGAAACTGAACTGACAGAATGGCAGATTTATGGATTCTGCGAAAACCTTTTATAAGCTCTTTAACGAGAAGCCATGCTAATGACTTCTTAAAAAACAGAATCTCATCTGGTTTCTCTTTCATCCCTCCCCTGGGGTGATTGTATTTTCATTTAAGGCAAAAGCAAAAAGCAGGCTGAAAAAAATCAATAAACTTTACTTTTTCTGATTTAAGCCCAAAGCTGATGAGTCAACTGATCCCATTTGATCAGACACAGTGACAACTGTCCTTCCCTATACCCAGATACCATATGAATACTCTGAGAAGTAATTAATGATATGAAAAGACATTATAAGTTTTCTGAAAGTAAAAAATAGGCTTGTGATACTTTTTAATGTTTGTAATTTTTTCTTTAAATCTGCTTTATTTCTTCTGTCTGAACACAGTGTTTTTGCTTTGCTTGAGCTTTCTTTCTTTTTTTTTTTTTTTTGGCTTGTTTTATTAAAAAAAAATCAACATTTGAAAAGTCCAGTCATTGAGGTTTTCAAAGTGATTTAGGCAAAGAAACTCTGGAATAACAGGAGAAGGTAGACTTGTTTATAATTCAGGGTCTAGGCCACAGGAGAGGGTCTGGCTCCTTGTTAACAGTATGTGTTTCTAAGCATATACAAAGAATATAGAGGTGATAAGTTGGCTTAGTTAAGCCAAGAGACAATTTTCTTCTGGAGTGCTGTAGCCAAGAAAAGTTGGCTTGAGGTTAAAAGCTGCTACGAAAAGTTCATCAGTGCCCCGAGTTTGCAAAGAGCCAAATTATTGCATTATTCTTTGGACTTGCTGAAAACTCAGTGTTCCACTTTGATTTGGCAACGCTTGTCTCCTAGGATATGTGAGTGGTCCCGGTTTTCCTACATCTTCTTTGGTGGCAGAGGCAATGGGTCCTTCAAACTGCTGGGCCGAAAAAATTGACCTCAGATTTGCAACCCAGAAGAAATGGCAGGTTACTGAATTGATTGCAGCAAGGAAGGACTGTGAAAGTCTCCTTTGTTAATTTAATGCCTATGTATTGCTTTTTGTACCCAGTTGGAGAGGCAAATGAATTTCAGACTTTCCCCGCTCAATCTTGAGTCCCGTTGTCTTATATTATTATTTTGTATTAAAATGATTGGGAAAGTATGGGGAAAATTTCTCCAGTGAGAATGGGCTTCTTAAAAAATGAAGGCATCTTGGAAGGTCTAACATTTAGTTAAAGCATTTGTTGTAAACAACGTCAGCTCCACTGGCTTCTAAGAACGGGTACTTACGAGGGCTGTATTTCCCCCAGTCCACGGGATTGGAAGAGTCAGGGAGAAACTAGACAGCCAAGGAAACAGACTTCCGAGACAGCCAGTGCTTTCCAATGTGCTTGTTTCCTGACTGTTTCCTGAGCAGTGAGTGGAGACTATGTGTTGAGGAAAACCCACTCAAGCTAATGCAATAAAGCTACAACCCGCCTTTGGAGGGTCACAGCGCTTATTAGCATGTGAAAGACTCTGAAAAGTCCTACAGTATGGAAAACTCTGGATTCTGATATTTTTCAGACTTTCTTCAAAATGAAACCGTTTCTGTAGAGAATCTCTTACTCCGTTGTGACACATCGTATTCTGGGGATCTCAGCTTGGGAAATGAAAGGTCATGATTATATCCCTTCTTTCTGTGTTGGAAATATGGTTTGTTCCCATGGATCTTTTTACCCCTCTGGTTTAATGGCAGCGGATTATGACAGGCGAAATCTCTACGGCTAAAGAGTCATTATGTTCTCTAAGGTTTCCTCACCATGACTTCTTCATGGGGCACAGTTCGTGTTTACTCAGGGTAATGAGCTAAACACTAGATAGCTCCGTTTGACTGTGAGATGTTGGACGTTGCTGGTCCGGGTAGGAATTGGATTTGGAGACAGTTTATTTCTTCTTTATTACTTTTTTTTATGAAAAAAACGTTTTAGTTCAGAGTGTCTTATGAATAAATTGTGGTGAGTAGTTGCTTAGTATTAAATAACACTCAAGGTATACTCATGTTTTATTTTTATCCAAAGCTATAGGCATTTTTCAGTGTTCACCCTGAAACTACGTAGGTTGAACTCACTAGGTCTGTCCGCTGGTTTCGGTGTTAGAACATGTGATCGGCACTCCAAGCTTGCTGTCTTCGATGAGAAGGGCCTCTGCTGTGTGGCCTGGCAGGTGTCGGCTCAGTGACCAGTGTGAGTCATCAGTTCACCAACTGAGGTTCCGTGCATAATGTGAGGGTCGCAGCTCTTCATTGCTGTGTGACCAGTCGTGGAAATTTCATATGGAAACAGCCGCAAAAAGCCAATGATGGAATAATATTCTTGTTAAACTGGGACAGTGAGCCCTGTTTCTATGGTGAAAACACTGAAAAACTTATGGTTATAGATTTGGAAGTCAATAGACCGGCACTTGCTTTATTTTGCTCCTCTTAAGCCGTTTCTTCTTCCCTTTCTGAAGTCATATTTACAGTAAAATAAGTCACGTTAACCTTGCTTTCTGCTCAAGTAGCCTCTATTTTTTATTTCTGAGAGTTACTTCACATAGGAGTTGGCGTCCTTTTTGTGTGACGGGCCGAATAGTAAATACCTTACGCTTTGCTGCTCCGTCTCTGTCACAGCTACTCAGCTCTGCCGTTGTGGCATGAAAGTAGCCACAGATAATGAGAAAACAAATGAAGGTGGCGCTCGTCCAGTAACAATTTATTTATGGACACTGTAATTTGAATTTCACATCATTTTCACTTGTCACAAAATATTCTTTCTCTTTTTTTCCAAGCATTTAAAAATACAAAAGCCATTCTTAGCTGACGAGCCATGTAAAAATAGATGGTGGGATGGATTTGGCCTGCGGGCCATACTGTGCTAACCCCTGGTCCCCAGCATCCTGCAGATGTTTATTCCCATGTTCTGGGGAGCGCCCTCATATCCATGCATAGCCCTCTAGCCTTAAACTGAGAGGCCAGGCGAGGAGACTGCTCTCTGTTCTCCATAGAGGCTTAAAGTCACTCTTCACTGACTCTCTCTTGGTTGATCAGTGTGAGCCAGTGGAAGTACTTGGGCGAGAAAGTCGACTGTTACGATGGATCAAATGTATTACGTTTATAACATATATAATTTGAAAGTCATACAGACTAGGTTCAAATAAATGGGTACCAGCCGGTAATTCACTGAAATATCACTAGGGGGAATTTATTTCCTACCAGAGGCATTTATTCTACTGAGGGGCATCAAAAACTGAAAGTATTGATCACCCCTGTTCTATCCCTCTGTTCTACCTTCCAGCTGGTTCTAAGGAAATAGCCAGTGTATTTTTGACTTCTGAGCATATTCATGAATTGGGGTTCAGGAAGCAGGAAAAGAAGCCATTGGTGTCTGTTGCTTGGTCTTGGCACCAGTAATGGGTGTCAGTAAATCCCAGACACCCTGGGGCACTGAGTTTCATAAAAAGGAAGTGCTGACTATGCAAACAGATGCCATCAATGGGCCTTGGAGGCTGCTTCTCTGGAGCAGGTCCAAATATATCCTTAAAGGACCTGCCAAGCTCCACATGTATTCGTGGCAGCCATTTGCTGTCAACCACTTGGGATGATTAAGGGTTAGTGAGCTGGCTAAGTAATTTTTCATTAGGGGATCACCAGTGATACGTTCTAGAGCCGACCTTCAACTTTAGCTAGTATGGTGTCACTTATAGGCTAAACCAGTGGCTCCAGGACACCTTCTGTGGACAAATGCCAACCTATGGCAAGGCTTTTCTTCATCTCTGGTGAAAGAAAAATGAGGGCAATGCAATAAGCATCTCAGAAAGCTAATGCCACTAAAAATTTCAGTTCTAAAACTGCATGCTTTCTTGTGTGTGTGTTTACTATTTAAGGCTTGTGGAAATAGAATTGTTTTCCATACTGAGAACTCAGTGAAGTGACCTGCCTTTCCGATCCCCAGTGTTCTTGTCTGTAAATGGGGGCTAATAATTTTATCTGCCTCATAACATTTTTGTGGGAATAGAAAGTGATTATCCAGGGGTGCCTGGGTGGCTCAGTTGTTTAAGTATCCGACTCTTGATTTCAGCTCGGGTCATGATATCAGAGTCACGAGTTTGAGCCCCACATCAGGCTCCACGCTCGGTGGGGAGTCTGCTTGGGATTCTCTCTCTCCCTCTCCCTCTGCCCCTCCTCCCACTTATGCTCACACACTCTCTCTCTCAAATAAATAAATAAACCTTTGAAAAATAAAAAAAAGTGACTATCCATAAAAAGTATATAGCATAGTCCCTGACACATAGTAATTGCTCAATAAACGTTAGTAATACCATTATCACATTATCACGATCACCTGAATTTTTAATGCTCTTATTTGGCAAGTAAAAAAAATAAAACCTCCCCAGTGTCGAGTTTCCTTTTCTCCTCCAGTCTTTTTTTTTAGGGTGATGGGATTTTCTGATCTGTAACATTCAAATGTATAATTGTAACTTTCAGTAAGTTCTATGTAGATCACTTAAGTGGCTGAGATGAAAAAGAATGACCTATTTCCATCAGGACAATATTTAAGTGAAAGATGGCTCCCCGGGCTAGCAGTGCAGGAAGGGAGATGGGAAGCTGAGAATTGAGTCAACATTTATTTTCAGTATAAGATAATTGAGAGTCACTGATGGTCTGAATGTGAGATAAGAGGGAAAGAACAAAATCAAGAGTGAATTCTAGGTGTTTACTTGAGTAGACAGGAAGATGGCTGTTACACTTGACTGACATGAAGGTGGGGCACTGAGGGGTTGGGGACATGTTCCTGCATAGTCAGGAGTTCTTGTTTGGGCACGTAAAGTGACCGAGAGACTAAATCATGGTGTCGGTTAGGACCCTGGGACTGAGCAGTCAGAGGTGAGTGGGGAAGTCCAGGCTAGCAATCTGAAGATGTGGTTCTCAATTGCATGGAGACTGAGGAGTCTCGGCTGAGGGAGTAAGTGGAAACAAAAGAGGAGAGGAACTCTGTTAATGAGAAGTCAGAGGAAAGCCATCAAGCTAAGAAAAGTGAGAAGCAGCAGCCAGTGAGGAACAAAAAAACCCATTTATCCTGAAATTTAAGAGACAAGAGTATTTAGAAAACGAGGGAGTAGTCACTTCTGCTGAATGCTCCTGTGGGATAGAGGCCAGTGAGAAATACCCATAAGATCAGGCAAGCCGGAGGAGACGGGGCGCACGGCCGAAGCAGTTCAGTGGGGACGTGGGGGCGTGAGCCAGACTCTGGGGAGATGGGGGGTGTAGGGGAGGCGAGGACATAGACACAGCAAGTGTCGACTCTTTCAACAAGTTTTGTCTAAAGGGGAGCAGAGAAATGAACCAACAGCTGAAACTGAATATGATGTGAAGGCAGAAAACTGTTTTTTAAGAGGAGATGCTAGATTGAGACTACAAGTGTAAGCTCTCTACCAGGATAAAGGGAAGCAACTAGGAAATCACATGAGCAGGAAGCAGGCCTGGCTCCATCCAGGTGGGACCAGGGCAGGTACACAGGGCCTTGGCTTCAGAAGGCGCCCACACTTGGGCTGGAATGCCCTGCAGTTGCCGTCTCTCAATTCTGACCAACTTTATATTTGAATTTGTATTTGTGAGGTCTGAGGAGACAATGGATCAGGCCGCGGGGGCTTGAGGGCTAGGCTCACATGCTGCCCCCTCCCCAGGAAGGGTTCTAGGTTGGTTGATCCTGGTGCCGCCCTCACCCCTGCCACCCTCCAGCTAGGACAGAAGTCTGGGTGCTGCTGCAGGGATGGGTGGGGTGAGCACCCCTGTGACATACCCAGATGGGGCATGGTGGCGGCTGCCATTGTCCCAGGCTGGCAGTTTGTCTGCGAGGTAGCCAGCTGGAGACTGCCTCCTGGACTCTCACCCATCCCCATCTTCCTATCCAGATACGAAATATGTCAGGGTGTTCAGTTGGGAAGCAGGTGATGTGAAATGCACTCGCCACCCAGTAACATTCTTGTTAGGAGTAATGGGAGAGACCAACAAGCATGAAGCCCGTTAGCATCGGCTCAGTGCGCGATTTCATGGCAGGGCCGAGGCGGAGGAAGATGAAAGCACTGACCTGAAATCAGACAGCCACGCAGCTAGGTCCTGAATCTTTTCAAGGAAGCTCTGGGCCCAACGTGGGGCTTGAACTCATGACCCTGAGATCAAGAGTCACATGCTCTACCGACTGAGACAGCCAGGTGCCCCAGATCCTGAATCATGATGTCAAATGAATCTCATTTCTTTCAGTTCTAGATATCCACCTAGGATATCTGGCCAGCCAGAATAAATTTATTAAAATTAAATGAACAAATGGAAGGGGATTGCTTTTCAATAAAAAACGACAAACGTCCAGGGGTCCCTGGGTGGCTAAGTCGGTTAAGCATCTGCCTTCAGCTCAGGTCATGATCCCGGGGTCCTGGGATGGAGTCCTGAGTCTGGCTCCCTGCTCAGTGGGGATCCTGCTTCTCCCTCTGCCTCTGCCCCTCCTCCTTCCATTCATCTTGCTCCTCTTGCTCTCTCTCTCAAATAAATAAATAAATAAAATCTTACAGAAAAAAAAAAAAAACAAACACCAAAACAGCAAACGTCCATTATGTGTCTACTATCAACTCCTGCTCTCGGAGAGCTGAATCCTTGCCCGTCACAGTGACCTCTGCCTTCGCCTCCGCTGGACCTCACGTACTTATCCCTCAGACCACACGGTTACCAAAGTGTCAGGGGCTCCATGTATTAAATCTTCCCTTGTCTGGAAGGAATTATGCAGACATAATTCTACTCTTGAGTTTTGCTTGTCTTCCTCTATGCATCAACGACAACAATTACAGTGATGTTCGTGTCCTTCCCAATTCATTTTACCATCATCATCGCCCATTTTTCAGCCTGTTTATACCAACCTAATTTGTTTGACACCTGGTGGGCTAATTTTGATTTACTTTTACAAAATACTGAAGTCATTACCCCTTTGATCACCTTTTCATTTTCTGTCCAGGGTATGTATAAATTACCAGAGAACATATTCTAAACTCAGGCTTCGTTAAGCATTACCAAGAATTTGTTTAATTCTTACGTTCCTGATTGGTAACTAGAATTGGCTTGCTTTCCTCAGGGGGTTTCCATTCAAGGCCATGGTCCCAGTATTCCCTATGGTTCACATTTTGTGGGGGTATCCGACATAAAGAGAGGTGAACGTTATTGCAGCTGTTCTTAGGAAGTGTGTATGTAAATGTGCATTTAAAGGCATATTTTATAACTATAAAATTAGTGCATCTGAGTTATAGAAAGCTTGGAAAATATAATTAGGAAGAAAAAATTACCCACAATGCCTCAACCCATCGGTAACCACTGATAACATTTTAGGAAGTTTCCCTTTGCAGTCTCCATCCTGTATCCTTTCTAGTATCCTTCATCCCTCTCGCTCACTAGACTTTTCTTCATATTTCTTGTTTTAATTGACTTATTTGTTTTGCTGTTTTTTCCTATCACTAGGAAAAAAAACTCCATAAGGACAGAGATTTTGTCGGTTTTGTTCACTTTTATATCCTCAGTACCTCCTTGTGGAATAAATGAATACATTAATCGTCTTGTCTTTCTTTCCTGTGTATGTGTATAAAAGGTTTCTGATGTATTTGGGATGATGCTCTCTATGTATCCGTATCTTCGTTTTCACTTACATCGGGAGTGACTTTTCCCAGTTTTGTAAAATTTGATGATTCTTGAGAGTATAGTTTAGTGTCCATGAAATTCTGCAACATGGACATATTATGATTTATTTAATGCCTAAGTTCTAAAATACAAAGGAATTCTCAGAGTGCAGTTGCTTTTTTGTGATGTTGAGTAACTGTTTAATCCTGCAACATATTCGGGTGCTCGGAAGGAAGAGGTACATACTTCTTTGTTTGGAATATTAGAGCATTATTTTATAGATTAATATCCAAAGCAGTTTGGTTGGTCTATTTAGACAGGATTAAGTTGAAGTATGAATATTATGTAATAAATAAATAAATTTGATAAACCTGAATGAGAAGTGAAGGATTTTTCAGCATTTGCTGAAAGCTGACTTTTTTCCAGCACTCTTTTTTAATTCTGGAAAAATACACATTACACAAAATTCATCATTTTAAGTATTTTTAGGTGTCCAATTCGGTGGCATTAAGTTCCTTATGTACAACCACCACCACTGTTATTTCCCGGAGCTTTTTAATGATCCCAAAAAGAAACTCTGTACCCACGAAATACTACCTCCCCCATTCCTCCTCCCTCTCACCCTTGGTAACTCTATTCTACTTTCTGACTTTGTGAAGTTGACTCCTCCACGGACGTCATGTAAGTGTCATCATACGATACTTGTCGTTTTGAGCCTGGCTCACTTCCCTGAGCATGAGGTCTTCAAGGTTCCTAGCCGTATACTCTCGTACGGCACGTGGCCACCACATTTTGTTGACCCATTTATCTGCTGATGAACACCTGGGGTTTCCAGCTCTGCGCTCTTGCGGATGATGCTGCGTGAAGGCTGGTGCACAAGTACCTGTTTGAGTGCCTGCTCTCCAGTGCTGTGGCGTATAGACCTAGGTGTGGACTTGCTGGGAGAGGCTGCACTCACCCCTCACGTGGGGGTGGGGGATGAGCTTTCTGGTGCCTTCAGCAGACTTTGCAAGAAGGAACCCTGTAGTCATCTCAAGACCGTGCACCTGAGTCCTTAGCCCATTCGTCACTGCTGGACACGCCAGAGCTTTGGCTTATCCATACTGAAGGAGGGGGTAGCTTAAAAGACCGGGATCGATTATTTTATTTTTGTTCAAAATGTGCTGACAACAGGCCATTTCAAGAGTTGGCAGATCCTGTTACAGGTGGAAATAACGCACAGGTGAACGATTTCCCCTTGGTCTCCCTCCTCGAGTGCCCAGCTGGCACCAGGGAGCTACCAAACACTTGCAGACCTCTCTTCAAGGATCTTCAAAAACGTTCTCTTGCCCGGCTCCACAAGCTTCTCAAACTTTCTTCGTGGACAGTACAAGTACACTTCCATCTGTTCATCAAGTTCTTGGACAATGTAATTGGAGTTAGAATTAGCCAGTCTTTCTCCTGTTTTAACATGTCATCACATTTCCTCTCCCTGTGTTTTGAGTTGGACATGGAAAGCATGTGCCGCTGTCTAGTGGTAACAAGCTTAGATTTTGGAGTCAGAAGCTCCAAATTATTTTCCTGTTATTAGTTTCCTAGGGCGACTGTAACAAGTACCACAGGCTAGCTGGCTTAAAACAATAGAAATTCCCACAGTTCTAGAGGCTATGAGTCCTAAATCAAGGTACTGGCAGGGCCATGGCCCACTGAATCCTCTAGGGGAGGATGCTTCCTGCCCAGTTCATGCTTCTGGTAGCATCATTTCAGTCTCTGTCTTCACGTGGTCTCCGTGTGTCTGTGTGCAAACGTCCCTCTTCCTACCCAGACACCAGTTATATCGGATGAAGGCCCCGTCCAGACTGGATTCAATATAACCTCATCTTAACTGAACCAGTTGTATCTGCAACATTATTCCCAGACAAGTTTGCATTCTGAGGTACTAAGGTAGTGACTTCAACAAATCATTTTGGGCTTGCTCAACTCAAAACCAATACCCTCGACATGACCGCTAACTCCAACTGTTACTAGCTCTGTGACCATGAGCAAGTTACCTGCTTTCTTTAAATCTCAGGGCTGTCTTTGTGTTTTAGGGCTAAATAATTCAAGTAAAATGCCTAGTACAGGGTTCATATATGAAGCACTGGAAAGTGCTAGCAGATCACCGTTAGATTTGTGATGGGGATTTCTACGTAGGGTTTTATGTTAGGATTCTAGTTTAAAGTTCACTTTTCATTTAAAAGAGATCTAACTGTTAACATGGCATTCACAGATAGGATTCTGAGGAACTCTAATTTATACCAACATTAGTTTGCGTATGTGCTGTTTTTTCCTGGAAAAGGCTCCGTGTAATCACCAGAGCAGTCCAGCCATCCGCTCACAGCTAAGAGCGTGGTTGCACTCCTGTTCAGCAACTGATGCTGCTCTTGGGGGAGGAGGTTTACAGGCAACTTCGAGGGCAGGAAACTTAGAGCCCATGTCGGAGAGACAGGTGGCTGCCAGGGGGGCAGAGAGACCAGGGCTCCAGAGTGCTTCTCCAGCATGGTACTCCTCTGGTTCTCCCATTCCACCTTTGTCACAAATGGAGGCCAAAGTCTCACCACAGTGATTTACAGAGCGGAGAACTGACACTCAGCAAGGTTAGAAAACCTGCCCAAGTCCACGCATCTAGGCAGAGGCAGAGTTGAAGTGTCACCCCACTTCTGTCTGCCTCCAAAGCCTAAGGGCAGTGTTTGACATTTGCAAGGTACTTGCTCATCCTCTTCTAATGTGACTCTTAAACTAATTCTGAGATATGAGCAAGAAAGTGATCATCATCCCCTTATTCAGATAAGAATACGAGTCTAAAAGTGGTTTTTAAAAAACAAGAGCCAAAGTCACCAACCCAGTAAGTAGTAGAGAGATGGGTGTCCCTGGTTCCTAATGTTAAGCTGTTTTTTGGGAAAAAAAACCCAAACCAAAACAAATAAACAAAAAACCAAACTCTTATTTATTGAGTGCTTATTATATTCTTGATATATCCCCAGTATACATTATCTCATTTAATCCCCACCACAGCCCTACGTGGTAGGTATCATTATATCTATCTTACGAATGAGAAAAAATGCACGCAAGGCTTCAGGGGAAGATGATGAGTCAAACACTTTCTTCTACTTCCATCCCCTGAGAACTGGCAGTGTCGTGTGCTTCCAGAAGGACAGGTGAAAGGGGAGGTCTAAAATAAGAGGATTGTTTGGATGGCTGCATAAAAATTGATCCTGTCCCTTCTACCTCTTTGTTGAAAGAAAGAAAGAAAGAAAGAAAGAAAGAAAGAAAGAAAGAAAGAAAGAAAGAAAGAAAGAAAGAAAGAAAGAAAGAAAGAAAGAAAGAAAGAAAGAAAAAGAAAGAAAGAGAGACATACTAGTCCTCTCCACCCCACACCTTGGTTTATCCTCTGGAGAGGAGGGTCTCCTAACTGGGAAGACTGGGCTCACCGAGGACAGGGGTGCCTTGTGGAAAATGAAGGATCCGTCAGGTACATGTGCGCATACTGGGTGCTTAGGCCCTCAACCCTCTTTCCCTATTAGGCTCTGATAACACGGGCAGCTGGGGCCTCACCCTCCAGACAAGAGGATAATAGAGGTTTTGGGGGGTTATTTTCTGGAGATTCTGACCAACCTAAGAAGGAAGGTGTACAGTTATCGACATGGGAGTTTTCTGAACATAACATCCTAGCCATAGCTCTCTAGAGTGAAGCTTACTGTGGACAAGACTCACCCACAGCCTCAGAACTTCCAAACAGGACTTAAGTCTCCACACTTAAATACGAGCAGACAGCCGAGGGTTTTCAGGCACATGGGAAAGAGTTCTCCGAGGACAGATAAAGACTAAGGTTTGAACAGAAAAAAATGCAACTTAAGGAAAACTGTCAGAGAGATGTTAAGAAATAACAACTATTGGGGCGCCTGGGTGGCTCTATTGGTTGAGTGTCTGACTCTTGATTTCGGCTCCAGTCAGGATGAGATCTAGCCCTGAGTGGGGCTCTGCACTGAGTATAGAGCCTGATTAAGATTCTCTCTCTCCCTCTCCCTCGGCCCCTCCCCTCTGCTCCGGCTTATGTGTGCGCGCACTCTCTCCCTCTCTCTCTACTAAAGGAAGGAAGGAAGGAAGGAAGGAAGGAAGGAAGGAAGGAAGGAAGGAAGGGGAAAAGAAGAGAAAAAAGGCTATTTTTTTTAATAGAAAAAAATTAGGATATCAAGAAAGCAACCTTTAGAGAGCAAAAGTTAGCTTTAGGGAAAAAAAATCACAGCATGAGTGTGAAGATTCAAAGGTTTAGAAGACAAATTTAAGGAAATTTTCCAGAATGAGTAAACAGAGAAAGGAAAAAGCAGGGCAAATAAAAATTTAAAGCGCAGCCCAGGAGTTCCAGTTTCTAAATAATAGAAGGCTCAAAAAGATGGAAAGAAGGAAGGAAACCATCACCACTTAATTTAAGGGGAAAAAAGAAAAGCCCTGAACTTAAGGACACATGTTTCCAGAATGAATGAGCTTATTCAACGCCCAGCCCAATAAATAAAAAAGCTGTATCATTATGAACTTTCAGAGCATTCAATACGAATACACAATCCTGTAAGGTTCCAGAAAGAAAAGTGTTGCCTCCAAAGATCTGGCATCAAAATAGCTTTAGACTTCTCAGCAGTGACACAAAAAGCTAGAAATTAAGGAGGGCAAGGCCTTCAAAATTCTGAAGGAAGATAATTTCCAACCTAGAATTTCATACTCAGCCAAGCTCACATTTGAATGTGAGTAGAATAAAATATTTTTCATATATGCAAGTTTTCAAAAATTAACCTCCCGCTCAATCTTTCTTACAAAGCTATTGGAGGATGTCCTCCACAAAAACAAGGGAGTGAAACAAGGAGGAGGAAGATAGTGCGTGCAAGGAGCAGGGAATCCATCACTGTAGAAACGTGAAGGCGATCCGCAAGGTGGTGGTCGAGGGGAGCCCAGGATGACAGCTAGGCAGCAAGACCACCAGCCCAGACGCAGTTAGGTCAGAGGGCTCTGGGAGAGACGTTTTCAGGAAGACGGCAACGTGATTGAGGCTCTTGAACACATTCAAGGGGGAATTTACACAACTAGAGAAGAGCTGGAAATTGAATTAGGAAAAAAGATAAAGGAAAATGAGCCCATGTATAAACAACACTATTAAGAACTGCAGGGAAAACAAAAACTGGGCAAGAAGGGAAAACTCATCACAATTTACTCTATGATGCAAGGGTGCCTGTACCATCTCCATATTCCTAATGATGGAAATACTGCCTGCTGATCTAATTGAATCATTCTACCAAATATAGCTACATGGCAAAGATGGGCTCATGTTGGGGTGAGACCCCAAGAGCTGGAAGGTGAGCTAAATCCTCCCCTGCCATCTTGGAGATTTAATAAGTGATGCCTGAAACCGAAAAGAAAAAAAAAGGAAAAATATGCTATTTAGAGGATAATGTAGGAACTAGCAAATTTATTAGCTCGAAGAGGTATAAAGTGTCAGCTTCTTGGCTGGGAGAGATTGGAGAGTGAGACAAGGGTGTCAGAGGACTAAAATCAGTGTTTTATAATAAACCTTTAGAACTCTTTGACTCCTCAAACTGTGTAGAAATGTAGAGAGAGAGAGATACCTAACTTGGATAAAATTAGAAATTTTTTAAAGAAAGAAAAATTAATCAAAATATTAATTCATGGTTATCTTTAAATTATTTTTTCTTCGTTCTACTTAATTCTACTTAGTTCTTTATTTTAATACCTAAATCATATTAGCTTTATATAAAAATAATCTTCTTTGTGAACAAAGAACTGAAGTTCAGAAATGTCAGGTACATTTCCTAATTTCATTCATCTTGTAAGTGGTGGAGCTAGGTTTCCAAGGCAGTTCTGTCTGACTCAAACAGTTGTTTAATCATTGATCAAAATATCCATTAAAAACCAAGCAGCACAATTGTCATGCCATAATATTCTCTCCCCTCTCTGAAGGTCCACAGAGCCTTTTCCATACCAAACATCAACACTGGATTGCTTTCTTCGGTCTGCGTATTTGCCTATGTATCTATTTATTTATACCCATCTAATTCCAGAAAGATGGAACACTGGATTCCTAAGGTACTACAGGAAAATAAAATACCAGTGAGACAAAGGGCATTTGACTACACAGGTTCTGTGTTCTCATGAATGCTGCTGAGTGAATCATACTCAGTTTCCCGAGGGTGTGACTTAGTCCCAAGCTCCTTCTGTTTTTCCAAGGGCCTGGCAGAGTCCTGGGCGTACAGATACTCAACGGGTATTTGTTGATTTGACTTGCTAGCAAAACTATAGCTTCTGGACAAATGACCTTAGCTTGTTTCCCACTTTGCTGTGACCGTCTTAAAAGGGTGTATGTGAGCCTTTCTTTGTGACTGCCTCCATTTGAGAACGTAGCATGATGACTACACATTCATCTGATGAATGGGAAACTGCGAAATACACCAGAATAACTACATATTTAACCAGAGATTCCATTTCTTTCTGTCCTTTTACTTCCTTTCTTGGCAAACCATGCAATGTCCATCCTAAAAAATGGGCAAAGTGACAGAACGTAGAAGAGGGACTGATCCCTTCTCTGTTCGGAGGAGGGGTGTGGGAGTCTGTAGCTTTGTGTGGGCCCCTTCCTGGTGCCAGAGTGAGAAACGTGCACTTCCGTTCAAGCGTCATGCAGATATCCTCCGACTCCTGCTGGTAACGATCCTCCAGTCTTTGGGAGGTTATCACCCATGTCCTCACGTAGGACAGTCGGTGAGTGTAAGGTTGACAGGGTGGAGAATGGCAGTTCTCAACACTTCTGAGCTGCAACAGTGAGTAAGTCAATCCTTGAGGTTTTACCATGTAAATCCAATGTCTGCAGGGAAATCTCAGCATTCAAGTCGAGACTTACTTTACTGCCTGCCTCATTAAAAAGCATTTTGATAATAGGCTGTTGGTAAGACATTTCTTAAGAGTGACCGATTGTAAATGATGATGTGTTAGGAAATCAACATGAAGGAAAAGATCTTTAAAATTTTTCCTCCAAAGCCATCCATACTTCGTAAAACTTTAATGATGGTACTCTATTGCCTCCTCCTTCCAGTTACTAAGTATTCATTATGCGCCTGCTGCATGCCCGACATGGCTCTAGACAATGTGCTTATAATGAGAAACAGGATAGGCCAATGTCTGCCTTCACAAAGGTAACATTCTTGGCACTGCTTGTCCTATGTGAACTCTCCACATCATCTTGCCCAACGTTGCAGCAAACGCAGCGGTGTTCTGGGCTGATACCCAAGTAACTTGTCTAATAATCGTAACCAAACCAGTCATAGTAATGATACACTTATTTTTACTCTCTGCTAAAAATACTTGATAAGCACCTATGATAGGGTTTATTTCACCGAGTCCTCATAGGAAGCTCAGAAGGATGATATATATGGTCAGAATTGTATAGAGGAGAAGTGAAGACTCAGAGAAGTAAACTGATTTACTCCCAAGTTCACAGCTAGTAAGTAGTTCAGCCAAACCCAAACCCACAGTTTCATGCTCATAACCACCATAGAGTATCATAAACTTTCTAGGTTTTATCTGTAACATTAAAATTATGGAACTTGGAGCCACACAAAGACAAGTTCAGGTCTAAGCCCCAACCCTGGGAGACCTAACTTTTTTGGGTCTCTGTAACTCATCCGTAATGGAGCAGTAATATTACCACTTCATAGTATTTTGGTGATAAAGTATCTGGACAGTGCCCAAACAGGTAGATACATAATAGATAATGAATTTAATTATCAGCTTTGACCTAAGATGCGGTACAGTGCAGACAACAAAGGCCTACTAACTAGAGACACCATTATTAATCTGCTTCAAATTCATGGAGTTGGGCACAAAGGTAGGAGGGGAAGTTTAAGGCCATTGAAATAAAATTAAAGAATCAACACATACCTATGGAAGCCTCCTCACCCTAAGGTTTGGGTCACCCAGAAAGTGTGGTCTCCCTGTCCTCCTCTGCTTGGTAAGCTGTCGAACTCCTACCCATTCTGCAAGACCCAACTACAATGCTGGTCCCCCCTGAAGCTCTTTTATTTTCTATAGTAGGAGCCGTTCCTATGGCTTTTACTGTACAGAGTTCAAGTTCCTAAATAAAGACCGACAGTCTGGCTCCAGGCAGTTTCCATCAAAGTCCCTGGGGGAAGCTGATTAAAATACAAATTCTCATAATATAACAAAATAAAAATTATAAATAAAAAAATAAAATAAAATGCAAATACAAATTCTCAGGTTTGGCCTCCTGAGTCTGATTTAGATGAGGCCCCTGAATTTGCATTTTTAAAAGTGTGTTCTGTGTGATTCTGACGGGCCGACAAATCTGGGAAACGCTGTGGAACCACATGTAACTCTAAATACATGTATATTACTTTATATTGCAGGTATGCATGTGTATGTTTCATTTCTTTTCCTGGGAAATTATCTTTCTGATACTCCAATTCAATGCAGGTGTAAAAATGAAGAACATCTAGAGGAAAGAATACTAAGAGCAAGTCCTTTTGCCACTCCGTTCTCTTTTTAATCATCTCCTCTAGGCTGTTCCACTGCCTCGTCCGGACTAAGTTGGCTGTCCTTGCTGTATATCCCCATGACACTACGCTCTCCCCACAGCAGTAGGACTTGTTTTAGTTGGAGCTTTATTAGTTTGGCTAAAAAAGGAAACATGAAAAATTGAATCACTGGCCGAATATTTGGGATGCCTCATCAGTAAACAAAGTAGGACCTATATGAATATAAAGCCACACACTTTAACGCCATCAGGGCTCCCCCTCGATCTTGTGAGACTCCTTGATTCTGTGTCGGCTTTATTCTTTATTCCCTTGGGCCTGCTGACCTGCCTTTTTTGGGGAGGAAGCATGCATTTCCACATCAGAAAGTCCTCCGTGAATATTAATATGTAGCTTACAATTGTGCAGGTTACAGTCCCAACTCCCAGACGGAAGCTTCTGGCTTGGGGTGTGGCACGGGATGGGTGACAGGTGGTGCGTGTGTTTGGGGAGACCGGTGCTGGGAGACAGAATCTATGAAAAAGAGAGATCCCACCTGAAAAGAGAAGCAGAAGTATGGACATTTTGGAAAGCCAAGTCTTTGCCTGACTCGGTGCTATCCATCCTTCTTTCTTGGGCACCATTATCTGTGTTTAACGGGCCTCAGGAGCGAACCGTGTTTGAGGACAGCTCGGGAGTCCCTTGAGTGGGGCTTCCGCCCATGCCGCCCCCCGCCTCCGTGGCCTTGGGAGATCTGCCTAAGTGCTCTGCGTGGTAGTTTGCTCATTCAAAAAAATGGCCATCATAGTACTACTCTTTCAAAGCACTGATGGAAAAGTGAGATAGTGCAGGTAACATGCTTAGCATAATGCCTGATATTCCTTACATAAATGTTAGATATGAGCTATTATTAATGATTGTGTTGGGCCACTAGACCATAAGCCCCATCAAGGAAGGCAGCCTTGGCTTTCTCTGTCCCCGGCACTTAGTACGACGCCTGGCCCCCACTGAGTCAGCCATCGGTAAATGTCACTAAACACAGACTGAGTTCACCGAGCAGTTTCCCTTTGCATCTTTACTCCACCTCAGTGTCTCTTCTGCTATCCTGGGGGGAAATCAAATCTGTATGTTCTTCCTGGACTGGACGGAAGAAGGGGCACACGTAGCCAGCTAAGCAATAACTGTTTTCATGTGAATTACTTTTGCCTTTAGAGAATCACAGCCTGAAGCAGGGACACGTTTAAGTACCAAATTAGCATACCAAATTAGCATACCAAAAAGTCAGGCCAGACTTCGGCTTTACCTTTATTATTTTTTTTTTTTTAGATATATATAGTTTTATTCTCTAAAGAATTTATCTTGGTACTCTTGAACTTACTGAGACTGCCTGGTTTAATTTGCTCTTAACTGGAGTCAAATAGCATTGGAATCTAACATTGTGCTACATGAGCAAGGTATTACCAAGTAAATTATCAGCCTAAGCAAGATATGGAGAGCCTGCTTTACGACGAAATCCTCCCAAAGACTTCAAAGGCATCCACTTCTTAATAATCACACTGGCAGGGCTGCATACGAGGAAATTAGCAATTGTTTTAACTTCCAATTTAAGCAGAGAAAGATTTCAAAAACTAAAACAGCAGGACAGCAATGCATGGTCAAAATATAAGTGCATGCCTTTAACAGTCTTGAAGTAAAAAGAAAAATGCCTTTCTAGTAAAGACATATACCCAGGGGGCCCCAAAGGAAAAGAATAATACATGTGACTATATAAAATTTGACTACATAAGATACAAATTTAACACTTCAGTTTTCCACACTATTAAAAATGCTTTAAAGTCAAAAGCCAAATGGAGGGCCCGGATAAAATATTTCTGAGATCTGCTCAAGCGAGGCTTAATTTATGTAACATTTTAAGCACCCTTGCAAAGCAGTGAGACTAATCACTCATTAAAAACAGGCAAAAAATCTATGAATAGGCAGCTCTCTGGAAACAATGCACATACAAAGATACGAGGCTTTATTTATCATTTAAGAAATATAAACAAAATCAGTAATTTAATTTTTTTCTCTACCTGTCAGGTCAAGGACTGTTGGCATAATAGCAATGGTACGGTGGTGGACAGAATGTCATTCTTACACACTAGTGGTGTGGAGGAACTTTGGTGTAACACCTTTGAAGGGCTAGTGAGAGCGTCTATTAAATTGGAAAATTCACATACTCTTTGTTACAGCATTTCCGCTATTACGAAGCTAGCTTACAAGGCTTTGCACAAAAGCTGACCAAGGATGTTTGTGCTAGTATTGTAGGTAACAGCAGATAATTAAACCATCTTTGAAATGCCATCAAAAAACCAAATATCTTATGGAACATTCTACACAATGTTAAACAAAAGAGCAGTTTAAAATAATCAACTGTATCCGTATGTGATGTGGGAAGGAACAGAGAGAATGTCATTATATAGAAAGAACTTATAACCTATGTTCCTGTAGGAATGATAGTATGTTGCTACTGCTGTCAAAAGGAAACACATAGATGCAGAAAAATTCTCTTAAAGGATCCACAGAATGTGTTCAGAGGCTGCCTTCTGGGAATGCAACCAAAAATTTAGAATGGGAAAAGTCTCAATTTTCTTCGAATAATTGTACTATACCATTTGTAATTTTTAGTTTTCAGTGAGCCGGACATGATACTTCTGGTGTCTGGCAGCTCATCTTCAAAACCACCTGTGGGTCAAGTTTACTTAGCGCCATTTTACAGATGGGGACACACAGCTGGCGTCCTCGTTCCCTCATCCATAGGAAGATTTACGTAAACATCAAGAAGTGTAGTTCTCCACAGTTGTGCATATGGCCATGATTCGGTGTTTACTTAGGCTGGAATCACTTTTTTTAATAGGAAAAAATAAAGTATTTTCCAAATATTTTTACCATAATCATGGGAAAAAAGGGGCAAGGGGGGGGAGTCTGCTTCACCTCTGCTCTCCCGAGTTCCAAATGTCAGAGTGGCATAACTAACTCTAAAAAGAGTTTCCCCTTTCCTTTCTTTCATTCTGTTTACTGCACAGAATGTGAGACTGGGGAGATGGGAAGAGAAGTCAAACAAAGAAGGAAAAAGCATCAAGCACCAGCTGCCACAATCAGCATGCCTATGTTTAGGGAAAGACCTGGGGAAAGCTGACTTGACCCCTGTGACTCGAAGAGGAGAGACAAAGAAATCCCACCCCGCTCGCCCTGATTCAGCCTCTGGGATGGGTGGATACAGAGCAGTGACATTAGGATGACTATAGACATAGGGGCTAGGAGCCTGGGTCCTGTATCTGGAAGGTGTATACTGAGTTGACGTGACTGGCCCTGAGCACTCCGATGGTTGATTTTGCCCACTCCTGCAGTCAAGCGTTGGGTGTAGTTTTGTGACAACAGTCAACCAGCTGTCCCCTCAGTGGCTCTTACTGTCCACGTGACTGATAAAATTTAGTTTGTCAGTGAGCTGAGGGGGATGTCAGTGTGTAAATGTTCCTATGCCAGAGCACCTAGATGCAATTCAGGAGCTTCACCCGGTGCTCACGCGAGAGAAAGCTCTGTTGGACTTTTTGAAAGACTCCCTTGGTTTTCAAAGCAATACCTTTCTAGAAGATCTTCACACATAGTTTGGACTAACCAAGGTTCAACCCTACTTTCTGTCTTCAGAACCTAACCCCAGGGTCGTTTAGTCCCTGTGCTAGTGACACCCACGGAAGGTGCTTAATCTGTCTGAGCCGGAACCCCTCCAGCTATGCAGGCTGTAAGGTTGTTGTGAGGACAGAACGAGACATAAAAATGAAACACACAGTGGGCGCCTGGGTGGCTCAGTCATTAAGCATCTGCCTTCGGTTCAGGTCATGATCTCGGGGTCCTGGGATTGAGCCCCGCATTGGGCTCTACACTCAAGTGGAGAGCCCACTTCTCCCTCTCCCTCTGCCAATCCCCCTGACTGTACACTCTCTCTCAAATAAATAAATAAATAAAATCTTTTTTTAAAAAAATGAAATGCATACCAAGCCACCTGTAAACAGATGCCCCATGCATATAGCATTTCTGTGTCTGGTTGATTTGTGGAGAACGTGCACCTATCCCAAAGAAAAACTCGAAAATAAGCCTTTTTATGATATTTAGTTCAGGTATTTTTAAAACGACTTGAAGTGGGATCATAACATTAGGACCCACTCGACTCTGGCTGTTAATCTGATACAACTCCAGGCCACCTTAAGGACACTGTACTGACAGGGTGTTTGCTGAGACTGCAGTGAGCAACCCCATGGGAAAGCAAGACTCCAGAGCAGATAAGAGAGATATTGAAGGTTTCAGCTTTTTAGCCTGTCTGTCCCTCCACAAGCCATATACGTAGGCCGGCTCTGCCAGCGGAAGTGAGACCCAGGCTCTGCCTCTCTCCACACGCAGCGACGCCCTCAAGGCCCCACAGAGCCCCAGGGTCTAACAGCATCTCTAGAGGACCTTTAGGTCATCTGGGCGCCAGATCTCCTCCATGAACCAGATGCAAAGAACATAGTACAAGGACAACACAGAACAAGTAAGCACAACAAAGGTTAACTTCACTTTAGAGATGGGAGGAAACACTGCAAGAACACCACACCATCGACTACAAAAACCCCAGATGTGGAGACACGACGCTGACAGCCTCCATTTCTTTCCATGCTGACTGATAACATCCGTGCGCTGCGACAACAGCTTACGATGGTATTTGCTGCGAGTCTGAATGAGGCGATTCCCCAAGAAGTGGTGGTAGGAGTACTAGTGACAGCAGCTAACTCCCGTTCATATTCTAAGTACTGTAGGGTAACTCATTTCATCTTCCTCGAAACCCGGTGGGATGTATATTATTTCTATACCCATTTCAGAAATGAAGAAACAGAGCACAGAAGTAAACTGCCAAGATTATGCAAGTATTAAGTGTGGGAGCTGGGATGGGAGCTCAGGGAGTCTGTCTCCAAACACTGTACTTTCCATCTCAGGGGCCGGCACACTCTTCTGTCAAGGGCCAGCTAGTAAATGTTACAGACTTTTATACGGTGGCATATTTTTACTGTTTTTTTAATAACCCTTTTAAAATGTAAAAACTGATCTCAGCTCATAGGCAAGACAAAAACAGGCTGCAGGCCCATTGGGACCTGTGGTCATAGATAATCTGCTGGTTAATATTATACACGTTGATCAAAGGTTCAAGAATACGGAGGATACGTTATTTCATACCCAGCCCCTTCGGTAACCCTGTATGGGTTTCTGTTGATTAAATAATCCATAATTCCGAATTCATCTCTTTCTCATTTTGTCTGAGTTGTGAGGTCTCACTGCGTTTTCCATGAGCCTCCCTCCTAACTACTGCTCCAGTTGCTGGACATTTAAGAAGGGACAGTAAGTGAGGCCGGGATTAACCTGATTCCAAACCCAGAGAAAGACACAACAGACAGAGAACTACGGGCCGATATCTCTGATGACTGTCGATGCGGAAGTCCTTAATAAAATGTCAGCAAATCAAATCCAACAATGTTTTAAAAAGTCATTCACCACGATCAAGTGGGATTTATGCCCTGGACACTGTGTGGCTCTATATTCACGAATCAACGCGATACGTCACATCAATACGAGAAAGGGTAAAGGCCATACGGTCATGTCAACAGATGCAGAAAAAACGTTTGACAAAGTACAGCATCCATTCACGATAACAACCCTCAGCGAAGTGTGTTTACGGGGAACATATCTGAACATAATCAAGCCCTTACATATATTTAAAAAACCCACAGCTTACATTATACTCAATGAGGAAAAACTCAGAACTTCTCCACTGTCAGGAAGAAGACAAAGATGCCCACTCCTACCCCTTTTTATCAAGGCAGTACTGAAGTCCTCGCCACAGCAATCAGATAAGAACAAGAAATAAAAGGCGTCCAAGGCAAGCAAGAAGTAAAACTTACACTGTTTGCGTATATGATACTATATGAGGAAAACTCTGAAGACTCTACCAAAAAACAACTACTAGGACTGATAATTAAATTCAGTGAGGTCGCAGGATACGAAGTCAATGCACGGAAATCCGTTGCATTTCTACACATTAATAATGAAGCAGCAGAAAGAGAAATTAAAAAACAATCCCATGACAATTGCACCAAAAATAATAAAATACCTAGGAATAGAGTTAACCGAAGAGGTGACGAGACACCAACTCAAAGGAGTTACATGCACCCGTATGCTTACTGCAGCATTATTTACGAGAGCCAAACTACGGACGCAGCCCAAGAGTCCAGTGGTAGACGAATGGATAAAGAAGATGTGCTGGTATAGATCTATCAGGGAGTATGACTCAGCCACAAAAAGGAAGGCAATATTGCCATTTGCACTAACATGGATGGATCTAGAGAGCACAATCCTAAGTGAAACACGTCAGTCAGGGAAAGACAAACGCCGTATGATTTCACTCGTATGTGGAATTTCAGGAACAAAACCAATGAACAAAGGACAAGAGAGAGACAAGCCAAGAGACAGTCTTAACTTTAGAGAAGAAACTGATGGTGACCAGAGGGGAGGTGGGCGGGGGGATGGGTGAAGCAGGTGAAGGGATTCAGAGTACACTTACCTTGATGAGCACCGAGTAGGAGTTTCGAATCACTAACTTGTGATACCTGAAAATGAATACAACACTGTATGTTAACTACCCTGGAATTAAAAGGAAAAAAAAAAAAAAAGGACTGAAAGGATGGAATAAGAGCTTCTCTTCCAGCCACTTTTAATCTGTCATTGGCTTTCTCCCCATGCCAATTATTACATATGGAATTGACGTCAAACAGTATGGTATTGGACTGGAGTCTGTTCTCTTCTGGACTGAATAAGAACGCATTCTTTCTAAAACTTTAGACCTGTCACTTTGTTGGGACCAGATGTTAATTAAGGCAGTTACGCTAGTAGAACTAGCAACCTGGCACCTAATCTTTTATCATTTTCACGAAAGTTTAAAATGGTTTATAAAGAGATATGGTTTATGAAATGGATTGATAGCACAACGGGACTTCATGCTTTCTAGGTACCTACTGTATACTTGAAGACTCAAAATGTCATCACAGCGTTCTAGGCTAGGCTCCTGGTGGAGAAATCACTGTGTGATGTTACTGGGCTTGCTCAAGATTAAAACTTGGACTTGCAAATAAATCCTGGTCATCTTTTTGACACCTCTGTGGTACATAATAAAGAACCGTGTCTCCTGTAATAAGTGTGAGGAAGTCCTTGCTTCGGTTATATCAGTTTGCAACTTAAGGGAAAACTTACAGAAGTGTCTTTCAAGTGATTCTGACCACCACCTGTGAAAAAAATATATCCCCCCCACATTTTATCACGATCCAATCCATATCTACCTACACACTTACGTAAAACCAAAGCAAAGTTTCAGAAGCAACACTACTCTTCCTCCGTTTATTTCTGATCATCCTCTAACCCGTTCTACTTTGTTTAAATTTTGGACGCTTCTCATAGCACCCACTTTATTTCATAACTCATTAATGGACCTCACCTCATTTGAAAAACACTTCCCCGGAAGACCCTCACTGCTCACGCTGCTCGCATTTACAAGAAGCAACTATTTTGAGGCCCTTGTGTATCTTTGCAGCTTAGTTTGATTTATTTGCTGAGAACCAGCTAGAACCAGTGGAAATCACTGTGTGAGGCTCTGTGGGACGTGTAGAGCTTTCCCTCAAGCCAGGAATTTTCCGAGTTGCTAAGGAAACCAGGATGAAGGCAAGGACCTATTATCGCTGCCCTCATTGAGTTTAAAATCTAGGGGACTAAAGAAACTCAAACTGCAGGAATTTGGGGAAATAAGTCATTCAGTTGACTCTGTTGAATAACTAAACAACTTTGTTAGTACTTTCTGGGTAGAAGGTGTGTTTTTCTTAACTAGGAGAGTCCTTCCTGTTTCTCTAGGACCAGATCGCTCTGTAATCATCGCTGTTCAGTGATGTTCCTCCGGACCTTGCCGCTGATGTGAAATCCATTGCTATATGCTCTTAGAGCCCCACGACTTCTCTCTTTAACATTTAGTGGGAGTTTTCATTGTTCATCAATTTATGACTATTTCATCTATAAGCGTCTCTCTCTATATGGAGCCCTTACGAGACTACAGGCTCCAAAAGGGTAGAGATTCCATTTTTACTTTGCTATTTCTATATCCCCCGTACTAAGCACTGTGATTAACAAGTAAGCAGTGTTTAGGAAATATTTACGGAATAAATGAATAGGCATCCTAAGGGCATCTGGAATGTTGTTTTAAACAAGGTAGTCCGGGTTTTGCCTAATCTTTATTATCTATTAGTAACGAAAAAGCAACTGATAATCCTTCACGTTGTTCTTTTTGTTTGTTTTACAGTCAACTTTGACCACTTCGAAATTTTGCGAGCCATCGGGAAAGGCAGTTTTGGGAAGGTGAGAACCAAAATGATTAGCCACTAGCAGGGTTATCCAGCTCAGGGAACAGGGCCTGAGGATGTGCAGATTATGCAGTTACTGGGGCCACAAGGAATGATAATTCAGAGAGGTTTTTATAAAATTGTCACCACAGTTTGAGGTGTGTGACATAATGGATACCTGTCGTCCTCAGAATTATTCCATTGTCATTCCCATTTACTCTCACTAGATTTTAAGACTCTCTCTCCACTCTAAGATTTTGGATGCAATTGCTAATTGTACCCATACCTTATCCTGTCAATGTTAAGAGTAAACTTCTTTTTTTAAGATTTATTTATTTGAGAGAGAGAGAGAGCATGAGCTGGTGGGGAGGGGCAGAGGGTGAGGGGGAAGCAGGCTCCCCACTGAGCGGGGAGCCCAACAGTGGGGCTCGACCCCAGGACCCCAAGGTCATGCCCTGAGCTGAAGGCAGATGCTTAAGCAACTAAGCCACCCAGGCGCTCCAAGAGTTAACTATTTTTATGTGGAAAAGAAGCTGCCCAATATCTGCTTTTCCCCCAGTTATACCATGTTTTTATTTTCAAAAATCTACCATGAAAGATAGATCCAGCCTAATTTTTTTGCAAGACACTTCTAGATTCAAATCCTGAACATTCGTTTCTTGGTAGAGACATATTTTGAGAATATTTCTTATTTCATATTGAACTTGCATCTTAAAATTGTCTGCTGCCCACTTTATCAGACTTCTAGAACCTCTAAATGGATTTCAAAAACATGGACATCACGTTCAGTGCTTTCCCAGGGCTTTAAGTCCTCTTAGGTTCTATCAGTTATGGTGTAAAGAGATATTCTTTGCGCCATGTTGTTCAGCTCGGTGGTTTAGCCGTGCTCAGATCCGTCACTCAGAGCAGAATAAGCATGTGTCATTGGCTGTTGGAAGATTCCTGACAAGGAAGCAGCTATTTTCTCCAACATGCTGTCTAAACAAAACCCAAAGAGTGGAAAACAGGCAGGCTTGTTTGAGAAAGCAGAGGTTCATGAACTGACCTGGTACAGGGAAAGAAAAGGAAATTTTCTGCTCTGAAATCAGCGGCAACGTTAGCATCAGAGAATTTGCAAGTGGGGAGGCCTCCGGGCCGTGCTGTTGAGTACGTCCTGTCCTGTCTCCCGCGGCCTTGCTCTGTCAACGCCCTGACCACTTTCTCCCCTGGTTTGCGCCCTTAGGTCTGCATTGTG
This sequence comes from Ursus americanus, assembly GCF_024610735.1. NCBI lineage: Eukaryota > Metazoa > Chordata > Mammalia > Carnivora > Ursidae > Ursus > Ursus americanus. Next base: position 47,251,928 of record NC_142131.1, on the reverse strand, counting down.
CAGAAGAATGACACCAAGAAGATGTACGCGATGAAGTACATGAACAAGCAAAAGTGTGTGGAGCGCAACGAAGTGAGAAATGTCTTCAAGGAGCTCCAGATCATGCAGGGCCTGGAGCACCCTTTCCTGGTTAATTTGTGGTAAGTGGTTTAACGGGATCTCTGAATGGAGCCATTCCCGCTTCACCCCCAAACACTGCTCCGTCAGCCCATCTTGATTCCCAGGTGTGCATTTGCCAAAATCTTCGGTAGGCTCTCTCTCAAAGGCTTTGGTTCTCCCTGGTTTCTTTGACTTTAAATGAAACAAATTGTTGTTTTATTGTCGTCAACAAATACTACTTTGTTGTTGTTGTTGTTGGTTGGTTGGTTTGGTCACAGTTCCTCCGGTCCTTGAGGACCATATCGTTTTTAAAACATGGTAGCTAAATAGGCTGATAAAGAATGAGTTCAGATGTCTGGTCATTCATTAGATACTTTCCCCATTAATTGTGGGGCAGCGACATTCGGTACTAAGTAGGTCATCAATGGCTAAGGGGAGGTTGATCTTGAGAACTTGTGCAAAAAAGCACTTTCTATAATGACAGGCAGTAGACACGGGGTCCTTGCAGCACCCTTCTCTAGCAGCCACAGATCTACGCCTGCGAGTTGGAAAAGGACAGGTGCTGCCTTTCTCACCACATTGCTTTTTTTTTTTTTAAGATTTTATTTATTTATGTGACAGAGAGACAGCCAGCGAGAGAGGGAACACAAGCAGGGGGAGTGGGAGAGGAAGAAGCAGGATCCCAGCGGAGGAGCCCAATGTGGGGCTCGATCCCAGAACGCTGGGATCATGCCCTGAGCCGAAGGCAGAGGCCTAACGACTGCGCTACCCAGGCGCCCCTCACCACATTGCTTTTAACAGAGCTGGAGCTAACTCAGATCAGTGGCTAGACATTAGGTAACTGTGATTTCCTCCCAAAGCCAGGATCATGATCCAAGGCTTAGAAAATGGCTAGAAGTTGGCTGTGTCCACTCCCTACTCTTTTCTTACGCGTGGAGGTGTGTATGCGGCTCTCTCATTTTCCTCTACATTTTAATGCATCCATTATGTTAAGAGCCTGTTCTTAAAGCTAATTCAGTGTGACTGTCATTTAAATATGCATACCAAGCAGTTTCTACTAGCAAAGGCAAAAAAGAGAGTTTTCAGAGAATACTAATGGGAAAATAATTGGAATGTCACTGTGTGTTTAGGAACATTTCTCTGGAGGAGTTAATGCATGAAAACTGTCTCCATCTTTAATTAATATAATACAGTTCACTTGATATCAAATTTGCTCCAAGACTCTACACCGTAGTTGAAAGAGGGCTCCGTGTGACCTGGAAATAGGTCCCTTTGGCTCGTGCACTCCTCAGACACGGTGCAGTCTAACTCTGGCCCACGCTCGCGGTGCGTAATCAGTAGCTCAGAGTGCCCTATTCACAGTGCAGCCACGCCGTGTCAACGCGGATGCGGCTCTTTCTTCCCTACCTCTAGCAATCACCAGATTGCCCCCCCCTCCAGCCTGACAATGACGAGGTGCTCTCAATTCTCATCCTCCCTTTGTTCAAAGTCGCATTTTCCTTCTTCCAAAGTTCAGCCAACTAACTCTCTCCTTTTAAGACCAGGAACCCTTCAGAAGGACATACTTAGCATTTCCCCCTTTCATGCCAGTCCCTCATTATTAAATATGCAAAACGCATTTCAGTCTATTCCTGTTTGTTTGTTTATAAGGTGGGTGTTAAGAGTCTTGAAGCTGACCAAAGTTTACCGATTTTGCCGTTTGCTATGTTGGTGTCACTGCAGGCACCTTTCTGTTATCCGCGCATGCGGACTTGGTGACAACATGACATAGAGCCTAGACTTCCCTTCTCACACTGAACCTCACAGGACAGTGGGCACCATTAATGGTGATAGAGGAGAGAGAAGAAATCTCCCCCACCTTAATTCTAGCACCACATACGGAACTGGAAACTGAGAGGGGGCCATCCTTCAAGTATAGCAGAAAATGTTCAGTCTTTCAAATCTTGAGATAAAAATCATCTGAAAGCATATTTATTCCTTCTAATAAAGGCTTTCTGCCTTAGTAAGTGCAACATAGGAAATGTGACTTCCCAACTATTAAGTACCTTGCAATACTGCTGTAGGTAGGACCTGCGGGCAATCGTCATCATTTTTTTAAAGATTTTATTTATTTATTTGAGAGAGACCATGAGTGGGGGGAGGGGCGGAGGGAGAGGGAGAACACAGGGCTCGATCCCAAGACCCTGAGATCATGACCTGAGCTGAAGGCAGATGCTTAACCAAGTGAGCCACCCAGGTGCCCCAATCTTTATCGTTTTTAAGTCACAGTTATAAGATGTGTGTAACTTGGGTTGTTTTTACGAACAAAATGAGACAGCGCTATGCCCAGCACAGAGTAAGCATCGTATAAATGGGAGTTCTTTTCCCTCCCTGCTCCATGAAGGTGTAGTGTTCCGAATATGTCCGTCACTGCTGGGCCACTGTGGACATCCCAGGCACAAATTCCGGTGGGCACTCAGCCTCAAAACACCACAGGAAGTTGTGTGTGTGGGGGGGGAGGGCCAAGTCTTCAACTCACTCTAAGAGTTTATGTTTGTTCTGTTTTCCACCCTCATTCTGCAAATCAAAGAACAAGGATTCAAAGGTCCCCCATTATGTACAATTTTATCAGGATTTTGTGTCCTAGGTTTAACTAGATTTATCTTTACATCCCCAAAGCTTCAGAGCCAATTTTCTTAAGAAGCACCATAGGATTCATAATGTAACGGCAATCCGTTTTAATTCCTGTGTACCCCTTGTGTCTATTATCCTGGTAAGCGACGTAGCCTCTCAGTATTGCTTTCGGTAGTCTTCTCATGGGTACTCAGAATGCTGCTAACCTCTAGGGAGGTTTTTAGAAAATTCTGGTTTTCAGGCGGAGGAGAAACACAAGCTGTTTCTTTTAAGCAAGTTTTACACTAATGTTAAGAAGTTGGTGTGTGTGTGTGTGTGTGTGTGTGTGTGTGAAGTATAAATACGTATGTGATATGTGAAAACTACACACATGGCAGTCAACTTGAAGAACAGAAAAATCACATGGAAAAATGAAAATTCTCCAAAAATGTTGCCACCTTGAAACCACTTCAACCACATTGATATGTATTTGCCAGAGAAATGTCTGCATTTGGTGTTCTGCTTTTAATCATGCATTAGCCCCACTCGTTCCCTCATTCATGGATATATTTACCGAGCAACACAAACAAGGTAGAATTACGGTTGCCAGATACAACACAGCACACCCAGTGAGATTTGAATTCTAGAAAAATAACCCATCACTTTTAGTATATGTCCCAAATAGTGCACAGCACCTATTCTATCTGAAAATGATTCCTTTTCCCAATTTCTCATGTAAGTGGGCATCTTGTATTTGTATTTACTAAATTTCCAACCCTCATTGGAACACAGACTCAGAGTGGGGGGATGCAGTGGTGAGCGGTAGTGGGCAGAGCCCCTGATTGACCCCCCATTTCCAGAAACCGTGAGAGGCTCATATTAATCAAATGTCCCATAAATACATCAACTGTGAGAAGTGCATGAAGGACTAGGTAGAACAGGAGTGTGTGTGTGTGTGTGTGTGTGTGTGTGTGTGTGTGTCCTCGTCTGGGGCAGTGGAGTTAAGGGTGAAAACACAGTCTGAATTTAAATTCAGCCTTCGCAGCCTCCGCGGACCTGACCCCACCCGGGAACACAGCCGTGGGATGTAGGCCACGTTCTAGAGCGAGGGCTGCCCGACGGGGCTGGCATCCAGGGAAAGCAAATAAAATCCGCGTGCGCGTCCCTCCCTGAGGGCTGCGCACAAAGCCCTGGCAACCAGGAGCCTGCAAACAAACAGGCCGCAGTGCTGCCCGCAGAGCCCCCCCTCCCCGTTCCCCAGGTGGCTTTTGTTAATTGAGATTAAGCCCGCAGCTGCACAGCTCCGCGGGCTCCACGCCGCCCCCTGCCTTGTCTCTTGTTCTGGAAACAGAGGGGCCCGCGTGTGTTTCAGGAAATGAGAAGACGAGATCGACTGGTGTCAGTGGAAAGGACCACCTGTATCGGGACTGTGAAAGGGGGTCCTGTCAGATAGCTGAACGCAGCCGAATAAACAGGTTCCCTGGAATCAACCTCGGTTATTGAGGACTATGCACCTGTGTTTCTCCACAGACCCATCGACTGTGAGAACCCAAGGCAGTCTCCAGGGCCACAGATACAAGAAGAGCTTTTGTTACTTAAGAGTGGAATTCTGCCAATGGAATTCTGTTACTTAAGAGTTTTGCCTATATTGTCTCATTTACTCATCCTAACAATTTAGGTGGACGGGGATTATTAGTTCGATTTTACACCAGAGAAACAGAGGCCCAGAGAGGCTGAGTCATTTTCCCGGAGCCACACAGCCAGGAACTGGCAGAGCCAGGACTCAAACCCAGACATTCTGGCTGCAGAAACCCTGCATTTCCTGCTACACTATCCCATCCCCTATGGACATCTTGTAGGACTCTTTTATAAATTATGAGGGAAAAGGAATTTATTTTCTTTATTGTCTTTTACATCCCACAAGAATACAAACTCCATGAGGCAGGTATGTTTGTATATTTTGTTCATTACTCCCACGATAATGCCTCGCACACACAGGGTTCAACAGATCTCTGCAGAAGGGAGGAAGGAAGGAAGGAAGGAAAAGAAGAGAAGGAAGAGAAGGAAGGAAGAATGGAGTTAGGACTGGCACCAGGCTTCAGGTTGTGCTCCTTCACCGTTTCTACCACTAACACTTCCTGCACACTCACAATCATCCCCTCATTTACTCAGGCCCACTCCAGGTTCTTGGCAGGCCCTGAAGTCAGAGGGATGTGAGTTTGAATGCTCACTTCACCACTTGGTAGCTGTGAATTGACCAAATTACATCGCGTATTTGCTTGGTTCCCTCCTCCATAATTGGGGGTAACAGCAATACCCAGGGCAGAAGGTATTGCTATAAGTAAGAATATGTTTATAAAACATCCCACACATAGTAGGTGCTTCATAAGTGACAACTTATGGGATGCCTGGGTGGCTCAGTTGGTTAAACGGCTATCTTCGGCTCAGGTCATGATCTCAGGGTCCTAGGGTCGAGTCCCAAGTCCCGCATCTGGATCCTTGCTCAATGGGGAGTCGGCTTCTCCCTCTCCCTTTATCCCTCCCCCTGCATGTGCTTCTCTATCTCTATGACAAATAAATAAAATCTTTAAAAAAAAAATGAGGGCATAAAACAAAAACTCAGTGAGGCTCCAGCCCAGCCCAGAGCAGATTCCTGAGTAGACTTGTGCCCCTGCGTGTGAGCTGACCACTAGAAAGTCTTTGAGTTTGTTCTAAATACAAATACATATTTGTTCTAAATACAAAATATTTTTATATAAAATATGGAAATGAAGAGAGTCTAAAGAAAATGATAGATACCTACACTACATTATGCAGAAATAACTGCTGTATTAGATTCCTATTGCTTCTGGAACAAATTACCATAAACTTAGTGGCTTCAAACAACGGGAAGTGGAGCACTTGGGGTTAAAGCTATTTTCACAACATAATTAACACATGATTTCCTTTTGTCCTGCATTTCCATTCGTCCCGAAAGTTCACAAACAGACAAAACTAATCAGAACAATGAGTACCTACGGGACGCAGGGTTTAACGAGAACGCGGCACGCGGGAGAGTTCGGGAGCGGCTGAAATACTCTTTCCTCATGATTTAGGTGCTGCCTGTGTCAGAGCATAGATTTGTAAATATTCATTAATTCTACACTTAATATCTGTGCATTTCACTGTAAATATATTTTACCGGTTTCATAATAGAATATGAGACAACTGAACAGCCACGAACTTAGTATCATACACTTCTGGAGGTCAAAAGTGCAAACGTCGTCTCATTCGGCTGAAAGGAAGCTGTCGGCGGGGCTGTGTTCTTTCGGGAGGTCTAGGGAAGAATGGTTTCTTACCTTTTCCTGCTTCTCGAGGCGACCTGCATTCCTTGGTTCAAGGCGCCTTCCTCCATCTGCAAAGCCAACCACACAGCTTCCTCCAACTTCTCTCTGCCTCTGACTCTATGCCTCTCTCGACCATCTTTGAAGGACCCGTCTGATTACCTTGGGCCTTCCCCTTGACCAGATTCTAGCCAGGCTCTTCTGAATCAGCTTCTTGCCTAGGCCTCGACCTTGGTCTGTTAACCGTTGAACAGAACACTAACATTGTTTATCAACAGCTCGGGGCCACGTCCCTAGGATGGCGTTAGCTCCCCTTAAACTGCCTGCCTGAGAAAATGCAGGGCTGCCGAGAGAACGTGCCGTTTGTTCCAGCTAATACCTGAAGACAGGGCCCGTCCGCCGGCCTGTGTGGGAGGGGAGAGGCCTGCCTTTATAAGTGCCTGTTAACAAACCCACATGAGTTTCACATGGACCAACCCCATCCAGGGCTCTTTGTAACTTTCACTCGGCTGACTACCAGGTCCCGGCTTATCTCCTCTCCATCCTCTCATTCTCCTTGTCAGACACCCGGTCACTTCTATACACCTCAGAGTTGAGTTCACCTCACACTGTGGGATTTCTGTTGCAGTAATATATTATTGACAAAAAATCTGCTTTTCTTATCTTAGTGTCCAGCTGTGTTATCTTGGGAAGAGATGTGATTAAATTAAGGATCTTTAGAAGGGGAGGTTATCCCGAATGATCCAATGCCATCACTGGAAGAAGCTCTCCTTGGGTATGGCCCTGACGAGCTTGGATAAGTGGAGAACAACAGACAGCAGTCCCTGAAGAGCTTAGCAGAAAACAGTGTTAATTGTGTGGCCTGTACCTAGTAATGCCCACACACCTGGTTGTTGACTGACTGACTGATGGACTAATAGACAGGAAACTGAGTCTTTATAATGCAGACATTCGCTTACTCATTTACTCATCAATACTGCAAAGAATTCCTTTCTTGCAAACAACACAGGAAACTATTAGAAAATAGAAGCTACAGAGAAGTTCTCTGGGATGACTTGGAGTAGTTTACAGCCTCGGACGTAAAGCTGAAGAAGCAGGTCTCGAGAAAGTGAGGGACAAAGGCAGGTCTGGGAATCTAGGTGGCAGAAACCAATGGACAGGCACTTACGGCTGTCTCAGCAGGGATGAATCAGCTCCCGTCAATTTTCTAACCTTGTGTCACCCACTCAAGGCTTAAAGTCCTGGGAGGGAGTCCAACTGGCCTTGCTCAGAAAACACGCCTGCCCCTTGGCTAGAAGAAAGAGTAAAATAACTCATGACTCCCAGACTGTCGACCTGAGCCACTCGGTGAATGATTGTGCCCTTCACCAAGATGGGGAGATGGGAGAAGGATCAGATTCGTTGTGAAAATCAAGAAATCTCTTTTAGCTGGGTTCATTTTGAGCTGCCTCTTAGTCATCCAAATAGAGCTGCTGCATAGGCGAAGTCTAAAGCTCAGAAGAGAAATCCAGGGTCCAAGGAGAAGGCCAACAAAACACAAATATGGGAAAAATCGGCTTGTAGATGCTATTTAGACCAGAGACTTGAATGGAGCATCTCTGGAGAGAAGTTAAATATCTAGAAGAAAAGGGCCAGCGGCTGTAAAGACCTAGAGCACACTTACAGTTCTGATGGAGGAAGACTCGGGAAACTGGACAAAAAAGCAACAGCCCGGAAGCTAGCCAAAAGCTAGGGGTAAACTGGGCAAGGGCAGCCTCCTAGAATCTAGAGGCTGTTTCACAAAGGAAGGAGTGCAAACCATTGCAAGTACTGTGGAGAGTTCGGGAACAAGGAGACAACTGACTGCGAACTTGGACTTGGGAAGATACAGATACTGTGACCTTGGTAAGAGCCAAGTCCAAATGACAGGACAGAGGATGGAAGGGACTGGCTCGAGGAGAACACAGGAAGCAAGCGATGTTATTTTTGGAGGGCGGGGTGCAAAATGGGTTGTATTGAGAGATTCATCCATATTGTCAAGGGTAGCAATAATGGATTGCCATTTCTCTCTCATATTCCATTACACATCTTCCTACTGATGGATATTTGGGTTATTTCCAGTGTGAGACTTTAATAGTCCTGCTATTAACATTCTTGTTTGTATCTTCTGATAAAAGTCCATATATCTGGGGATGTAAATGCAGGAATTAAGTCATTAGATCCTAGGATTTATGTACGTTTAGCTGGTATACAGTTTTCCAAAGAAGTTGTACCAGTTTATACTCACATTAGCAATGTCTGAGAATTCAGGTTGCTGTCAAACCTCACCCACATTGGGTATTTCAGTTTCTTTACGTAGGTGTTCCGGTAAAGGTAGAATGGCTTCTCATTGTGGTTTTAATTTGCGTTTCCCTGGTGCCTTACGAGTTTGGGCACATTTCTATATGACTGTTGGTCATTTGAAATCCTCCTTTATGAAGTGCTTAAGTCTTGTATATTGTTCTATTGGTTGCCTTTTTTTTTTCTCATTGGTCCGTTTCTTAGTGTAAATTATTTGCCCAATCTGTGACTTACCTTTATAATCTGCAAGGATTTTTTTTTTTTTTGAACACTCAAAAAGCTTGAATGTAAGTGTGGTATAGTTTATCCATCTTTTCCCTTACGGGTAGTGTCTTGTGTGTCTGGTTTAGGAAATCTTTGCCCCTACCGAGATGAAAATATTCCACCCTGTTTCCTGGTCGCCTTGCTGTTTCAGCTTTGACTTGTAGATCTGTGATCCAGGGTCAAGATTCACTTTTTCCCCATATGGAAATCAAATGAACCCAAAGCCATTCACCGAGAAGTTTCTCCTTTTCTTACTGCACTGCAGTAACACATTTGCTGAGAGTCACACCACCAAACGTGTGTGGATTTGCAGACTTTGTTCTACTGACCTCCTCGTGTGCATTTACACAGGTATCGCGCCACCTTACTTACCGCAGGTTTCGGCGGGTGGCGGAAGTCAGTAATATAATTCTTCTTCTGAATTATCTTGACTCCATTTGGCCCTTTGCGATTCCATATAAATTTCACAATCAGCTTGTTAACCTGTATTTTAAAGCTGCTGGTATTTGTAGTGACTTACGCTGAAACTAATTCAGAGAGAATTAAGGTCTTTTTAAAATAGTAAACCTTCCAATTCATGAATTATATATATATCTTCCTGTATATTTAGGTATCCCTTAATTTCTCTCTTTGGTTTCACTTTTTAGTGTAGAGATCTAGCATATCTTTAGATTTATTCCTAGGTTTTTTAATGTTTTTTATGTGATGACAAATGGTAATTACTTATCCAGGTTTTATTCTCTAGTAGTTTGTTGCTTGTAGAGCAAAATACAGTTGATTTTTAATATTGACTTTGTATCCAGTGAACTTGCTAAATTCTCTGATTATTTCTACTGGTTGGCCTATAGATTATTTTGGATTTTCAATATTTGCCATCATGTTATTAACTAATAACAGTTTTATTTCCTTTCCAATTTTGATATCTTTTATATTCATGCTTACTGTATTTGCGTGAAGAACAGAGTTGAATACAGCAGACATCCGTGTCTGTCCTGATTTCATGGGGAAGTTTCTCAAGATCTCAAGATTTCATATGATGTTTGCCTTTGGCTCTTTGTAGATAGATATCCTTTATCACAGTAAGTAAGTTTTCCTTCAGTCCTAGTTTGCTAGAAGTTTTTATCATTAATGGGTATTATAGTTTGTCAAATGTGTTTTCTTTTTCATTGCGATCATTTCTATTACGTGGTGAAGTAAATTAATGGATTTGCAAATCTTATAATGAGCTTCTTAAACCCTACTTGGTCTTGTTCTATTAAAACAAGTGCTAGTTGGTCGTGGTCTATTATCTTTTTTGTACATATCATCAGATACTGTAGTACAGATTTTAAAAATTATTTTATTTATTATTTATATATTATTATTTGTTGATATTAGATTTTTTAATTTTAAATTTTAATTATTTTATATATATGTTTTCTAGATGTGCATAAGATATGCAGGTTTGAGTGCAAAGAGTAGGAGCCCATTGAGAAGAATGAATGGGTCACGTGGGACAGAATGGGGAGGATTGCCAGAGTGAGGCCCCGAGGGTGGCAAGATGGCTACGGCTGGGGGCTCAGGTGTTAAGCTGGCTTCGGGTGGAAGTGGGGCAGCGCTTTCACTGTGCTAGGAGAGAAGGCAAAGTATGTAAGCACACAGATTCGCAAGCCGGTGCAGATGGATGTGTTGGTGGGCAGATGAAGGAGTTCCGGTGTCAATCCCACTGTGACACGTGAGGTCATCAACCGAGAATGAGGAGTGGGCATAGTGCAGGAAACTGTGGGGAGAGAAGCTGCTGGGTGAATGAATGTGTGAAACTAATCGAGAATTAGAATAGGATTTTCTTTTTTTTTTTAAGATTTTATTTATTTATTAGAGAGAGAGAGATAGTGAGAGAGAGTATGAGCAGGGAGGAGAGGGAGAAGCAGGCTCCTGTGACCAGGGAGCCTGACGCGGGGCTCGATCCCAGAACCCCGAGATCATGACCTGGGCTAAAGGTAGACGCTTAACCAACTGAGCCACCCAGGTGCCCTAGAATAGGGCTTTCTAAGTATCTATGTGAGGCCCGTCGTTACAAATGTAAAGTGAATCCAGTCAGCACAGCTTTGTGGTTTTTTCTCCCGACAGTGTACAGGATAGATGTTAGCTTGTTGCTGTTTGAATGCAGGTATGTTTAATCAGGATTGGGGTTTACTTGGGGGAGGCATCCTCACTACACCAAAGCTTGATGAATGAAAAGTCTATTTTCAAGAGATAGGCTCCAGAAGTAGCTTGCTGGGGGAAACTTAAGGAAATCATGCATTTGTAGAGTCACTGATCACAGCTAGTATTTCTGAGGACTTATGTTTGAGGGGGTATGCTAAGATATTACATATATCATCTTATAAATCCTCAAATACTAGGTTCTGTAAGATAGGAATTAGTATTTGTCCTTTGTAAAGATGAGTAAGCTGAAGATGAGACGTTTGAGTCTTTGCCCAAACCACGAAACCAGAAAGTGATGGTAAATCTGGATTCCAAATCCCACCCCCCCCAAATATTCTAAGATCTCCAGTGTTAACATATTTTATTAGAATGTCGCTTATATAGACATCACTACTTCTAAAATTCTGAAGCCAAACTTTAAAACATTATATACAACCGTAAAATCACTAAAACAATTTTAAAGGGCCATTTCACCTGATAAACAGTAATATTGTAGTGGAGCAAAATCACATTATAACCGAATATCCTCCAGTTTGAGGTAAAACATAATGCCTCTCCCTGCTTCCCTGGAAGAGTTCCAACCACTGGGTATCCGAAATAGAAATGGACAGAAAAGCCCCAGGAGATGAAGGTCAGAGGCAGAAACATCAAAACATGTCTAAAGATGCAGTTGGTCTGGTTAGACTATGAACATTAGTCAGCTGAAGGAAGTGGGGAGCATGACAAATGGAGAGGCTAGAAGGAGGGCATGCAGGGCACAAGGAAGAATCTCTTTGCTGGGTAGCAGTGCTGACAAGGGCTAGCAAGCCCTCCCCTGCCCCAGGATTCTGAGACTTGGGGAACCTGGTTGGTAAGAAAACATTCGCTTTTCTGGCTCGACAGGCAGAGGGTAGATCACACCCTGTGCCAGATGAACTTTCTGTCTCTCCGTTTCATCCCCTCTGGAGCAACAGCCACTCAAGATGTGTGACTCAGCATCTCTTGGACCTCTGGGCACCCTGGGGACCTCCCTAGCCACTCTCTGCATCACAAGTGGCCATTTGCAATCCCATCAATGACACAAAGTCATCCCACTCGACTGTCTCTCTGCAGTCAGTCTCTAATTCCCATAAAACTCAAAAAGTTTTAACTTCAAACCCTTTTTTCCTCTGGACCCCTGATAAATGCTAGGGGTCAGAGTCTGATTTAATTGTTCTTCCTGATCATTCGAGCTTGTGCCTGGCTTTTCCTTTTATGTAAGTAGCAAGATGGTGTTATTCCCCTTTGTCTGCTTACTGGCTGTGTTATTCTCTGAGGTAACCGTCTCAAGAGATTCTGTAGAAAATAATAATAGCTAAAATTTCCCCAGAGAAGCTTCATAAATAACATCTCCAGAGCCAGTACGGGATGAGCTGGCGGATCACAAAATTGCATTCAGATCTCTGTCCAGAGAAAGGTCAGGGCTTGGGGAAAACAACTACTGCATCAGAACATCAGGAAAACAGTCTGCAAGCTGTTCTGCGTGATTTTAAAAAATCACCCACAGTCTTTCTCACTGTGTACATTGTAGATTTTTGCTCATTTCATTGGAGGCTGTTGTCCATGATTCGAAGCAGGCAGGCACCTGTGTTACACGGTCTGAGGCTTTCCTGACCCCTCCCCCCTCCCCTCGCCTCCCCTCCCCCGCCCCCCACCGTAAGTCAAAGTAGGTCCTCAGTCAGCCTCTATCATAATATCCTCCACTTTTTTTTCATGGCCTCTAGCACATTTTACAACTACATATTTGTTGTACAAATATTTATTTCTATTTCCTCCTGGGTTCCTGGGTTTCCTCCTTTAGCTTCAGCACCTTGTACAAGTAAATGTAAGTATGTGTAAAATGGCCACTGACTAAACAAGGGTTCATTAGGTACCGAGCTATATGCCAGGGGCTGTTGATGAAAACAGAGATGAACGAAACACAAATGCCTCAAATTGTCCAGCCAAATGAGGAATTCAGGCAAAAAAAAAAAAAAAATTCTAATGGTTATAATACAATATAATACAAGGCAACCATTTATAGCTAGGTTTCTGGAGTGTTCTATAAAGAAATGGCAGACTGCTGGGGAAGTGCAGAGAGGGAAGTACAAAGGGGTAACATTCAATTTATGTCTGGCGAGAAGAGGTCAGGAAATTCTAAGGTGGAGGGGAGATGAACCGAGACCCTGAGTCTTTATGTCTCCTGAGATATACATAGAAGCTTCTTCTGGCTAAAGCGGAAGTTTTCATGAGCATTTATTATACCTATTTTAAGGTAGTTCCCTCAAATTCATTCCAACTACTGCTAAAAAGATCTACATAAATTCTCAATTATCTGTTTTGATGAATTTTAGATATGTGGGTGTCTAACCTAAATACAGATAGACAAGAGTGGACAAGGTCATTTCTGCATGTGTGGATGAGGGCATGGAAGGTGGTGTTTTTCCCTGAAGAACTTTATAAGACTCTTTATGAGACAGAGAAAGATCACTTTGTAAGTTTCATATCTTCTTCCTTTACTGCTTGGTTTTTCTGAAGTTGAAAACTTCCGGAAATTTGACAACACGCTCTAGAGAGAGAATGTGGAGAAATAGGCACTCTCGTATATGGCTGGTGGGAATTCAAAATGGTACACACCCTCTGCACAGATAAATTTGGCACTATAGAGCAAACATTCTATCTGCCTTACCCCTTGTTTTTAAAAAACATTATCTTAGCAAACCGTCTTCTAGGAATTTACCCCGAAGTGTTCTGTCCCGAATACGAAAAGGCATATGCAAAAGTTTTTTTCAGTTACACTATCAGTAAGAGCAAGAAACTGGAAACAGGGGCGCCTGGGTGGCACAGCGGTTAAGCGTCTTCCTTTGGCTCAGGGCGTGATCCCGGCGTTTTGGGATCGAGTCCCACATCAGGCTCCTCCGCTATGAGCCTGCTTCTTCCTCTCCCACTCCCCCTGCTTGTGTTCCCTCTCTCGCTGGCTGTCTCTATCTCTGTCGAATAAATAAATAAAATCTTTAAAAAAAAAAAAGAAACTGGAAACAACGCCAAATGTCCTCCAGTAGGCAACAAGTCGATGAAACAGGGGCCATCCGTAAATGCAGCTCTACGCGGCTGAGACAGAGAGTGAGGACTAGATGTATCTACTGGTAAGGCCTGTACTCCAGAGCATATCAGGTGGAAAAAGCGATGTGGCATCAAAGTCATCCACAGATTCTACACAATCCCTATCACAGTCCCAGTTGGCTTCTTTGCAAAAATTGACAAGCTGAAAATTTATATAGAAATTTAAAGTATTTGAAATCTAAGAAATTCAAGGGAATTGCTAAAAAAGTCTTAAAAGAGGAATAAAATTGGAGGGCTCACACTTCACAACTTCAAAACTTACTCCAAAGCGATAGTAATCAAGGCAGTGTGGCTCTGGCGTAAAGTTAGTCACGGGACAGAACTGAGAATCGAAGAATAAACTCACATTTACAGTCAATTTACTTTTGACCAGGGTGCTAAGACGATTCAATGGGAAAATGTCTTTCTGGAAAATAGTGTTGGGACAACTAGATATCCAAATGCAGAAGAATGAAGTTGGATGCCCACTTCACACGCTGCACAGAAATGAACTCAGAATGGATGATGGACCTAAATATAAGAGCTAAGACTATAAAATTCTTTTAACAAAAAGGTGTTGATCTTTGTGACCTTAGATTAGGTGATGGTTTCTTGGATAGGACACCAGAAGCACAATTAACGAAAGAAAACAGCAGATAAATTAGACCCTATCAAAATGAGAAACATTTGTCCTTCAAAGACGCCATCAAGAAAGTGAAAAGACAATCCGCAGGATGGGAGAGAATATCTGCAAATCATGTATCTGATAAGGAACTTGCATCTGGAATATACGAAGGACTCCTACGATTCAATAACAAAAAAGAGAAATAACTTGATTTAAAAATGGACCAAGGGTCTAAAGAGATATTTTTTCAGGAGAGTTAAGATGGCGGAGGAGTAGGAGACACCGTTTTCAGCCGGTCCTCCGAGTCGAGCTGGATAGGTACCAGACCAGCCTAAACAACCACGGAACCAGCCTGAGACGCAGGAAGACGCATCTGGATCTCTACAAATGAACATCTCCAGCGCTGAGTATTGAGGTACGAAGCGGGGAGCCATGAAACTGTGCACAGATATCAGAAGATAAACGGAAGGGGGAGGGAGCCGCCGTGTTCGGGCGCTGGGAAGCGGTAGCCACTTGCACAGGAGAGCGGGCGGGGCTCGCGGACGGCACCCGCAGAGCAGCAGACTGAGACCGTGAGCCGGGTGCGCGCGCCACCAGGCATCTCGCGGAACCCCGGAATCCCGGTGCGCTCACTGGATCCAGACTGAGACCGGGAGATCCGGGAGCGCGCGCGGGGCGGCTGGCGGCTGGCAGCATTAGAAAAACAAAGGACAGAGACGCGCCGGCCCTGGAAGTGAGGGCTGGGACGCCGGGTGTGGGGCGCACATCCCGGGACGCTGCAGGGTTGAGCAGCACCAACAGAGACAGAGTTAAAGTGGCCAGAACATTAGTAGAGAACGGGCCGCGATCCCTCTGTTCCGTGACAGAGGCTGAAATTTGGCCGCTGCTGCTCTGACTCTCAGAAGAGGCACAGCAAACCGCCAGGGAAAGCCGCCAGAGAACAAAAGCCTGGAAATACCGGCTCAGGGAGTGCCCATCCCCATCCCCCCTCGCAGGGGACGCGGAGACTCTACCCAAACAGGGTTGCCTGAGTATCGGCGCGGCAGGCCCCTCCCCCAGAAGGCAGGCTGAAAAATCAAGAAGCCCACAACCCGGGCGCCGGGGTGGCACAGTCATTGAGCGCCTGCCTTCGGCTTAGGGCGTGATCCCGGCGTTCCGGAAAGGAGTCCCTCATCAGGCTCCTCCGCTGGGAGCCTGCTTCTTCCTCTCCCACTCCCCTGCTTCTGTTCCCTCTCTCGCTGGTTGGCTGCCACATAAATAAATAAATAAAATCTTTAAAGAGGAAGCCCACATCCCTAAGATCCCTATACAACAAGGGGCACGGCCTGGGACCCAGTCAATAATTTGGGCTCTGGAAACCCCGCAACCTCTCTTCATCAGAATGACAAGAAGGAGAAGCCCCCCCCAGCAAAGAAAAGACAGTGAGACTGTGGCCTCTGCCACAGAAATAATGGATATGGATGTAACCAAATTATCAGAAATGGAATTCAGAGTAACGATGGTCAAAATGATAAGTAGAATTGAAAAAAGTATAAACGAAAAGGTTACTGAGAATATAGAATCCCTAAGGACAGAAATGAGAGCGAATCTGACAGAAATTAAAAATTCTATGGGCCAAATGCAGGCAAAACTAGAGGCTCTGACAGCCAGGGTCGCAGAAGCAGAGGAAAGGGTTAGTGAATTGGAGGATGGGTTAATAGAGGAAAAAATGAAAATAGAAGATGGTCTTAAAAAAATCCACGCCCACGAATGTAGGTTACGGGAGATTACTGACTCAATGAAACGATCCAATGTTAGAATCATCGGCATCCCTGAGGGGGTGGAGAAAAACAGAGGTCTAGAAGAGATATTTGAACAAATTGTAGCTGAAAACTTCCCTAATCTAGCAAGGGAAACAAACATTCGTGTCCAAGAAGCAGAGAGGACCCCTCCCAAGCTCAACCACGACAAACCTACGCCACGTCACATCATAGTGCAATTCGCAAATAATAGATGCAAGGATACAGTATTGAAAGCGGCCAGGGCAAAGAAATTTCTCACGTACCAAGGCAAAAGCATCAGAATTACGTCAGACCTGTCTACACAGACCTGGAATGAGAGAAAGGGTTGGGGGAGCATATTTAAAGCTCTTTCAGAGAAAAACATGCAGCCAAGGATCCTTTATCCAGCAAGGCTGTCATTCAGAATTGATGGAGAAATAAAGACATTTCAGAATCGCCAGTCACTAACCAATTTTGTAACTACGAAACCAGCCCTACAGGAGATATTACGGGGGGTTCTATAAAAGTAAAAAGGCCCCAAGAGTGATACAGAACAGAAAGTCACAGCCAATACAAACAAAGACTTTACTGGCAACATGGCAACATTAAAATCATATCTCTCAGTAATCAGTCTTAATGTAAATGGTTTGAACCATCCGATAAAACGCCACAGGGTTGCAGATTGGATAAAAAGAAATGACCCATCCATTTGCTGTCTACAAGAGACTCATTTCAAACCCAAAGATGCATTCAGACTGAGAGTAAGGGGATGGAGTACCATCTTTCACGCAAATGGTCCTCAAAAGAAAGCTGGGGTAGCAATTCTCATATCAGATAAATTGGATTTTAAACTACAGACTATAGTTAGAGACGCAGAAGGGCACTATATTATTCTTAAGGGAAGTATTCAACAAGTGGATATGACAATTATAAATATATATGCCCCCAACAGGGGAGCAGCAAGATACACAAGCCAACTCTTATCCAGAATAAAGAGACATATAAATGAAAATACATTAATAGTAGGGGACCTCAACACTCCACTATCAGAAATAGATAGAACACCCTGGCAAAAACTAAGCAAAGAATCAAAGGCTTTGAATGCCATACTCGACGAGTTGGACCTCATATATATATATAGAACACTACACCCCAGAACCAAAGAATACTCATTCTATTCTAATGCCCATGGAACATTCTCAAGAATAGACCATGTTCTGGGACACAAAACAGGTCTCAACCGATACCAAAAGATTGAAATTATCCCCTGCATATTCTCAGACCACAACGCTCTGAAATTGGAACTCAACCACAAGGAAAAATTTGGAAGAAACTCAAACACTTGGAGACTAAGAGCCATACTGCTCAGGAATGACTCGATAAACCAGGAAATCAAAAATCAAATTAAACAATTTATGGAGACCAATGAGAATGAAAATACAACAGTCCAAAACCTATGGGATACTGCAAAGGCAGTCCTAAGGGGGAAATACATAGCCATCCAAGCCTCACTCAAAAGAATAGAAAAATCTAAAATGCAGTTTTTATATTCTCACCTCAAGAAGCTGGAACAGCAACAGAGGGACAGGCCTAATCCACGCACGAGGAAGCAGTTGACCAAAATTAGAGCTGAAATCAATCAAGCAGAAACCAGAAGTACAGTAGAGCAGATCAACAGGACTAGAAGCTGGTTCTTTGAGAGAATCAATAAAATTGACAGACCACTGGCAAGACTTATCCAAAAGAAAAGAGAAAGGACCCAGATTATTAAAATTATGAATGAAAAAGGAGAGGTCACGACGAGCACCATTGAAATTGGAAGGATTATTAGAAATTTTTATCAACAGCTATATGCCAATAAACTAAGCAATCTGGAAGAGATGGAATCCTTCCTGGAAACCTATAAACTACCAAGATTGAAACCGGAAGAAATTGATTCCTTAAACAGGCCAATTAATTATGAAGAAATTGAGTCAGTGATAAACAACCTTCCAAATAACAAAACTCCAGGCCCAGACGGTTTTCCTGGGGAATTCTACCAAACATTCAAGGAAGAAATAATACCTATTCTCCTAAAGCTATTTCAAAAAATAGAAACAGAAGGAAAGCTACCAAACTCATTCTATGAGGCCAATATTACCTTGATCCCCAAACCAGGCAAAGACCCCCTCAAAAAGGAGAATTACAGACCGATTTCCCTAATGAATATGGACGCCAAAATCCTCAACAAGATACTTGCTAATAGAATCCAACAGTACATTAAAAGGATTATCCATCACGATCAAGTGGGATTCATACCTGGGATGCAAGCGTGGTTCAATATTCGCAAATCAATCAGTGTGATACATCATATCAACAAGAAAAGACTCAGGAACCATATGATCCTCTCAATCGATGCTGAAAAAGCATTTGACAAAATACAGCATCCTTTCCTGATTAAAACCCTTCAGAGTGTAGGAATAGAAGGTACATTTCTCAATCTCATAAAAGCCATCTATGAAAAGCCTACTGCAAATATTATTCTCAATGGAGAAAAGCTGGAAGCCTTTCCCTTAAGATCAGGAACTCGACAAGGATGCCCACTCTCGCCACTATTATTCAACATAGTACTAGAAGTCCTTGCAACAGCAATCAGACGACAAAAAGGGATCAAAGGTATTCAAATTGGCAAAGAAGAAGTCAAAATGTCTCTCTTTGCAGATGACATGATACTCTATATGGAAAACCCAAAAGAAGCCACTCCCAAATTATTAGAAGTTATAGAGCAATTCAGTAACGTGGCAGGATACAAAATAAATGCTCAGAAATCAGTTGCATTTCTATACACGAATAACGAGACCGAAGAAAGAGAAATTAGGGAATCCATCCCATTTACAATAGCACCAAAAACCATACGTTACCTTGGAATTAACCTAACCAGAGACGTAAAGGACCTATATTCTAGAAACTATAAATCACTCTTGAAAGACATTGAGGAAGACATAAAAAGATGGAAAGATATTCCATGCTCATGGATCGGAAGAATTAACATAGTTAAAATGTCCATGCTACCCAGAGCAATCTACACTTTCAATGCTATCCCGATCAAAATACCAAGGACATTTTTCAAAGAACTGGAACAAACAGTCCTTAAATTTGTATGGAAACAGAAAAGGCCCCGAATCTCCAAGGAACTGTTGAAAAGGAAAAACAAAGCTGGGGGCATCACAATGCCGGATTTCGAGCTGTACTACAAAGCTGTGATCACAAAGACAGCATGGTACTGGCACAAAAACAGACACATAGACCAATGGAACAGAATAGAGAGCCCAGAAATGGACCCTCGGCTCTTTGGGCAACTAATATTTGATAAAGCAGGAAAAAACATCCGGTGGGAAAAAGACAGTCTCTTCAATAAATGGTGCTGGGAAAATTGGACAGCTACATGCAAAAGAATGAAACTTGACCACTATCTCACACCATACACAAAAATAAACTCCAAATGGATGAAAGACCTCAATGTGAGACAGGAATCTATCAAAATTCTAGAGGAGAACATAGGCAACAACTTCTACGACATCGGCCAAAGCACCCTTTTTCATGACACATCCCCAAAGGCAAGAGAAACAAAAGATAAAATGAATTTATGGGACTTCATCAAGATTAAAAGTTTCTGCACAGCCAAGGAAACAGTCAGAAAAACTAAGAGGCAGCCCACGGAATGGGAGAATATATTTGCAAATGACACTACAGATAAAGGACTAGTATCCAAGATCTACAAAGAACTTCTCAAACTCAATACACGAGAAACAAATAAACAAATCAAAAAATGGGCAGAAGATATGAACAGACACTTTTCCAATGAAGACATACAAATGGCTAACAGACACATGAAAAAATGTTCAAAATCATTAGCCATCAAGGAAATTCAAATCAAAACCACACTGAGATACCACCTTACGCCAGTTAGAATGGCAAAAATAGACAAGGCAAGAAACAACAATTGTTGGAGAGGATGTGGAGAAAGGGGATCCCTCCTACATTGTTGGTGGGAATGCAAGTTGGTACAGCCACTCTGGAAAACAGTGTGGAGGTCCCTTAAAAAGTTAAAAATTGAGCTACCCTATGATCCAGCCATTGCACTACTGGGTATTTACCCCAAAGATACAGACGTAGTGAAGAGAAGGGCCATATGCACCCCAATGTTCATAGCAGCAATGTCCACAATAGCTAAATCGTGGAAGGAGCCGAGATGCCCTTCAACAGATGACTGGATTAAGAAGTTGTGGTCCATATATACAATGGAATATTACTCAGCTATCAGAAAGAACAAGTTCTCAACATTTGCTACAACATGGACAGCACTGGAGGAGATAATGCTAAGTGAAATAAGTCAAGCAGAGAAAGACAACTATCATATGATTTCTCTCATCTATGGAACATAAGAACTAGGATGATCAGTAGGGGAAGAAAGGGATAAAGAAAGGGGGTATAATCAGAAGGGGGAATGAAGCATGAGAGACTATGGACTATGAGAAACAAACTGAGGGCTTCAGAGGGGAGGGGGGTGGGAGAATGGGATAGGTGGGTGATGGGTAGTAAGGAGGGCACGTATTGCATGGTGCACTGGGTGTTATACACAACTAATGCATCATCGAGCCTTACATCGGAAACCGGGGATGTACTGTATGGTGACTAACATAATATAATAAAAAATCATTAAAAAAAACAAACAAAAAAAAAAATAAAGAGATATTTTTTCAAAGAAGATAAACAAATGGCCAATAAATATATGGCCCATGAAAAGGTGTTCAACATCACTAGACACTAGGGAAATGCAAATTAAAACCAAAATGACATACTGCTTCACACTGATTAGAAAGACTACTTTTTTTTTTTTTAATGGAAAATAAAAGGTGTTGGCAAGGTTGTGAAGAGAACGGAACCGCTGTGCATCGCCGGTAGGGATGTAAAATGGTGAAGCCACTGTGGAAACCATTTCGGTGGTTCCTCAGAAAGTTACATGTAGAATTGCCAAGCAATCCAGGAATTCCACTTCTAAGCATGTACTAAAATAATTGAAAGCAGGGACTCAGACAGACACTTGTACAGCAACGTTCATAGCAGCATTATTACAACAATGAAAAGGTAGAAACAAGCCATGTGTCCATCAGCAGATGAATGGATCCACAAAACACGGCATATGCATCCCCTGGAATCTTATTCAGCCTAAAACAGAATGAAATTCTGGCACATGCTACCCCATGAATGAACCTTGAAAACATTATGCTAAGTGAGATAAGCCAGATACAAAAGGGCAAACATGGTATGATTCCACTTAGGTGAGGTACCTAGAATACACAAATTCATAGAGACAGAAAACAGAGGTGGGAGGAGAAGGAAGAATGAGGGGCTATTTAATGGGTACAGTGTCTGTCTGGGGTGAAGAAAACGTTCTGGAAGTACATAATGGTGATGTTTGCACAACATTGTCAATGCATTTAATGTCACTGAATTATACACTGAAAGTGGTTAAAATGATAAATTTTATACTATATATATTTTACCACAATAAAAAATATTTTTAAAGAAGTTTTAATGAAGAGATGGTGGGACTACAAGAAACAGAAAGAGAGAGAAGCTCAACTTTTCTCAATATACCTTGTTTTGCAGATTTCAGTTTGAAAACAAATGTTTTACATAACTACAAAATAGAATTAAATTTTAAAAGAATTTCAAAAAATGCAACATAAAATGAAATAACTTAACCTAAATATATGTCCAGTGTGTGGCATAACCACACAGTAATGTACTATTCCAAGTAACTTTCAAGCAATACCTTTACTGTACATCATTGGTGAAATATACATCAATGGCAAAAAAGAAGAGCAAAAACGTCTTAAAATGTTTGTAGCAATGGTGTTGCAGGAGGTAGTGTTCTAATGTTGCTATTCTGAGAGTGTTTTTTTATATATGATGGGATAAAGCAAACAGAATGAAGGATTAGTTGTGAAACCTCCTTGAGAGATTTCGAAATCCCTGAGAACCACGATTTTCAGTAAGGGAGAGAGGATTCACTGGGATTAGATGTACACTAAACATCTCCGCTATAATGCATATTAGAGTAGAACCCTGCTCTCTCCCTCACCTTGTCTTCATATCTTAGAAATCTTTTCATATCAGAATGTAGATCCGCCTCATTTTTTAATTGTTGTACTGTGAATTTCCCATAATTTATTTACATGCTCCCCTATTGCATGCAAATTATTTTTTATTTTATGTGCTATAATGAGTCTCCTTACAAGTACATCCTGTTATGATTTTTCAAGTATATCCATAGCAAAAGTTCCTGGCAATAAAATTACAGGGTCAAAAACCACGTGGGGGTTTTGTTTGTTTCATTTTGTTTTTGAAGAGATATTTCTAAGTTATCTTCAAAGGAGCTTTCACCAAATTACCCTCCATCAGAGCATAAGAGAGAGCCTATTTCTCCATGTCCTCACCCACCGCGGCTCTTGTCAAACCTCGATGGAAGTGTTGTCACTCTGATACATTAAGGAATAGAAGTCAGACGTGCTTATTTGGATTGTAAATTCTTTCCCTCTAAATTTATAGGCGAGAGAATTTAGATTGTTGTCTCAAGTTGGTTCCAGCAACCAAGCCATTCATCTTTCTTTACCTCAGCTTGTCATTCAGGCTGTGGCATTTCGGTTAAACACACACTCACACGCGCGCACACACACACACACACACACACACACACACACAACAACAACAACAACAACAACAACAACAGCTGGGTATAGTTTTTGTAAACTATTGAAATCAGACTTTTGCAAACCTTGGTTTTTCTGTGTTGTCACGGCAAATGAATTAGGTGAAATAATACTGTTTATGTTTTTTTATGAATTTCACACTGGATGTACTTTGGAAAATTCCTACAGAGACACAAGAGGAGAAATATGATGAGCCGCTGCTCCAAGGATAGGTTTTAAAATTCAGTCTGTATTTCACAATTGGGACAGTATACCCTAACCCCCTTTTGACCCATTCCTGAGGGATCTCTTCTCACAAGAGCTAGTGCTTTTCCTAAACTGTGAAAAGCCTGCTGTGAGTACTCCCTGTTCAGAGTCTGAAAAACACAGATGAATTGTTCTATCCCTCGCGTGCATAGGACAACACTGGCTCTTAAAAACTCTTCTGTGGAGATGCCTGGCTGATGATCGGAAATGTCCCACCATCGGAATGAGAATACCCTAGGGGCATACGAAATGAATTTTGGGAGTGGACTCAAAGGGCATTTGAATAATTATTCTCTTCCCTGGCAGGATTTTATTATGAGCTTTGGATGCTTTCTGTTTTGTGAGCTGTACTGATCATTGTTCACACAGCATGTATGTTAACCATGTGGGTTTAGATGCAATCCTGCTTCCACAGTTTCCTAACATATGATTCTTGAACAAATATATAACCTCTCTACACCATAATCATTTTTCCCCCTACTCACTGTCCTTTTTTTAAGTAACAACTTTATTGAGGTATATTTTACATGTCATAAAATTCACCCATTTCAAGGGAACCGATCTTTAGTAATCTTATGGAGTGGTACAGTAATTGCTATAAGTCAATTTATGGATCTTTCCATCCTCTCAGTAAGATTGCTTTTACTCATTTAGAGTTAATCCCTATTCCTACCTTGAGCCCCAGACAACTACGAATCTAGCTTCTGTGTCCCCACTTTTGCTTTTTCTGGCAATTTCATATAAATTAAGTTGTAAATAAGTCATCGCTTGTGTCTGGCTTCTTTTCATGTAGCTTAATGTTTATTAAGGGTCATTCATGCTGTAGTCGTGGTAGTTCATTCCTCTTCAGTGCTGAATAGTAGTCCACTGCATGACTATACCACATTCTGTCCATTCACCAGTTAATGGACATTTAGCCCTTCTCCAGTTTTTGGCAATTCTGAATAATGCTCCAATGAATATTTGTGTACAAGTCTTTGCATGGAAATATGTTTTTATTTCTCTTGGTTAGATAGCTAGGAGTGGAATTGTTAGGTGAAATGATAATATTATGTTAATTTTTTGAGAGACTCACAGTTTTCCAAAGTGATTGCACCATTTACATTTTCACCCGCAATGTATCAGAGTTCCTTTTTCTCAGCGTCCTAAACCAACACTTCTTATCACTTCTTATTTATTAGAGCCATTCAGGTAAGTATGACATTTGTGCTTTTAATTTCCACTTTTCTAATTCCTAATGATGCCGCCCATCTTTTCATCTGTGTTCGCTTTAGTGAAATATCGATTTGTGTCCCTGCCCATTGTTTGATTCAGTTGTCTTATCGAGTTGTAAGACTCCTTTGTAAATTCTGGATGCAATTCTTGATTGACTATATATTCTGTAAATATTTTCCTCTAGTCTGCTGCTTGCCTTTTCATTCTCTTAACGGTGTCTTTTGAAGTGCAGAAGTTTTGAATTTTGGTAATGTCTAATTCATCAATTTTTTAATGGACCTTGCTTTCGTATTATAGTTAGGAAACTTTTGCCTCTTCTGATGTCTCAAAGATTTGATCCTATGTTTTATTCTAAAAGTTGTATTGTATTTATACTTACGTTTATGTCTAGGACCCATTTGAGTTAACTGTTGCATATGGTGTCATCTGAGTTCATCATTTTTGGGAGTGGATAGCTAGTTGTCCCAGCACCATTTGTTCAACCAACTCTCCTTTCCCACCACCTTTGCCAAAAATCAAGTGACTGTGAAGCTTTATCTCTGGACTCTTGATTCTCTTCCATTGATATATAGGTCAATATGCCAGTACCACACCGTCTTAATAACTATAGCTCTATAGGACATTTAGAAATTGGAAAGTCAGTCTTATTTCCTTCCTCTTCAAAATTATTTTGGTTATTCTAGATGTTTTGCATCTCCTTGTAAATTTTAGGAGTGGCTTGTCAATATGCAAAAACAAAAGCCTTTTGGGAATTTGATAGGGATTACACTGACTCTATAGGTCAATTTGGGCATAATTGACATCTTAACAATATTTGAATTTTCCAATCCATGAACATGGAGTAGTCTTTAGTTATTTAGATCTTCTCTAATTTTCCTAAGCAAAGTTTTATAATTTTCTGTGTAGAAGTCTTGCACAAGTTTCCTAAATTTACTCCTAAGCATTTTATTCTTTTTGAAACTTTAGTGAATGCAACCGTATTCTTTCTGTCATTTTCATATTGTTCATTGCTTATTTAGAAAAATGCAATTGATTTTTGTATACTCATCTAGTATCCTGCCACCTTGTTATTTTATTTATTCTAATAGGTTTTTTTTTGTGGTTTTCTCATGATTTTCTATAAGCAGAATCATGTTGCGTGTGATTAAAGATAGTTTTGTTTCTTTTCAACATGGATGTCTTTTACTGATTCTTTTGCTTTTGGCTAATTACACTGGCTAGAACCTCCAGTACTATATTGAATAGAAGTGAGAGCAGATGATCTGGTTTTGCTTCTGATCTTAGAGGGAAAGCATTCAGTCTTTCCCCGTTAAGTATGATGGTTACTGTAGGTTTTATCATAGATGACCTTTATCAGATTGAAGAAGCTCTCTTTTATTCCAAGTTTGTTAAGTTGTTAAGAGTTTTATCATGAATGAGTGTTTTGTAGAATGCTTTTCCTGTATCTAATGGGATGATCATATGTCTTGTCCTTTATTTTATTAATATGATGTATTATATTAGTTGATTTCCAGGTGTTAATCTCATCTGGTTGTGGTGTAGAAGCTTTTAAATATGTTGATGGATTTGGATTGCTAATGTTTTTGAGGGTTGAACCTGAATTGTTATGATCAGTAAAAATGGGGATATTGATACTACTTACCTCACAGGTTTACAGTAACAATTAAATACAATAATACATATAAAGTATATAGCAAGGTACCAGACATACAGCAAAAAGTTCAATTAGTGGGCATCATATTTTTTATACCATTGGCAGTAAACGTCTTCATATAATTACCTCTTATGAAATAACAGGAAACAACTGCATAAAATTAATCTGCTTAATGCCAGAGCTAGGTTGCATTCATGGGTGGAAGAAGAAAGGTAATTAAAATAAGAGCTAACATTTACCCATTGCAAGCTATCTTCCAAGCTCTGTTTTAAGTACTTAATATGTATTAACTCACTTCCCAATAGCCCTATGAGGTCTGTACCATTATAGATGGGGCTGTTCCAATTATAAAGACATTAAGGGGAAGAGCTGGGATTTGGACACAAACAGTCTGGCCCCAAGACCATGTTCTTTACCACTATGTTATGTGCCATGCTTTATGCTAATTACGTTACAGACATTATATCTAATATACTCTTTGCCACATGATGCATAAAATTACCACCAATGTGCAGATAGCCTCTCTGAGTTTAAGAGATTTGCCCCAAATTCACATGTGATATTTAAACCCAGATCTGACACTTATTTATTTATTTATTTATTTACTTACTTACTTATTTACTTACTTAAGCACGCTCCATGCCCAGTGTGAAGCCCGATGTGGGGCTCGAACTCACAATCATGAGATCAAGACCTGAGCGAGATCAAGTGTTGGATACCTAACCTACTGAACCAAACAGGCACCCCTATATGTATTTTCTAATTGTATTTTCTCAAGTGTGTTTTTAATTGACTCTTTGATGAAACAATCAATATATATTTTTTCTCCCCAACCTGAGTGCTTTTAGAAGCAGTAACTAATATCAGCAATTCATTTCCTTTGCTTTTCTAGATAATGATATTAGAACCGACCCTTGTTCAGGTAGAATCTGAATGAAGACTTGGCGCAACAGTTCTGCAATAGGCAGCAGGTTCTCCTACTGTCATGATTTTCAAGCTTCTTTGACTGCAACCCAATGGAAGAAATATATTGTTCATCACAGCCTAGTAGATATACTCACAGAGACACACATATTCACAAAACCAAAAGTTTCATAAATGATGTTTTTTTTCTGTGCTAGTCAATCTATTTTATTTCTTTTAAAAAAGTGCTTATGAGAACCAACCAAACTGATTTCATAACCCATTAATAAGTTATAAGCCACAATTTGAAAAATGCTGCATTGAAAATATTTTAGATCTCTTCCAATGCTCAGATTCAGGTTTATCTGAAGACGGCTTCCATGAGATGGCTTCAAGCATGAGTGACTTCTTCGAACTTAGTTGGTAACCATACTAATTAATAAGAATAGACTCAAAATGTCTGAAAGACCTAAATGTGAGACAGGAATCCATCAAAATCCTAGAGGAGAACACAGGCAGCAACCTCTGTGACCTGGGCCGCAGCACCTTCTTGCTAGACACATCTCCACAGGCAAGGGAAACAACAGCAAAAATGAACTATTGGGACTTCATCAAGATTAAAAGCTTTTGCACAGTAAAGGAAACAGTCGACAAAACCAAAAGACAACCAACAGAATGGAAGAAGATACTTGTAAATGTTTTATCAAATAAAGGGCTAGGATCCAAAATCTAGAAAGAACTTATCAAACTCAACACCCAAGAACAAATAATCCAATCAAGAAATGGGCAGAAGACATGAACAGACATTGCTCCAAAGAAGACATACAAATGGCCAACAGACACATGAGAAAGTGCTCAACCTCACTCGGCATCAGGGAAATACAAATCAAAACCACAATGAGATACTACCTCACACCAATCAGAATGGCTAAAATTAACAAGTCAGGAAACGACAAACGTTGGTGAGGATGTGGAAAAAGGGAAACCCTCTTACACTGTTGGTGGGAATGCAAGTTGGTACAGCCACTCTGGAAAACAGTATGGCGGTACCTCAGTAAGTTGAAAATAGAGCTACCCTATGACCCAGCAATTGCACTACTAGGTATTTACCCCAAAGATACAAATGTAGTGATCCGAAGGGGCACCTGCACCCCAGTGTTTATAGCAGCAACGTCCACAATAGCTATGGAAAGAGCCCAGATGTCCATCAACAGATGAATGGATAAAGAAGATATGGTGTATATATACCCAGTGGTATATTACTCACCCATCAAAAAATGAAATATTACCATTTGCAACAACATGACTGGAACTGGAGGGATTTCGCTAAGTGAAATAAGTCAATCAGAAAAAGACAATTATCATATGATCTTACTTGTATGTGGAATTTAAGAAACAAAACAGAGAATCATAGGGGAAGAGAGGAAAAAATAAAACAAGATGAAACCAGAGAGGGTGACAAACCATGAGAGACTCGTAACTATAGAAAACAAACTGAGGGTTGCTGGAGGGGAGGGGAGTGGGGGGATGGGGTAACTAGGAGATGGGCATTAAGGAAGGTGTGTGATGTAATGAGCACTGGGTGTTATATAAGACTGATGAATCACTGACTTCTACCTCTGAAACCAATAATACATTATATGTTAATTAATTGAATTTAAATTTAAAAAATAGACCTGGTTGTTCTAAAAAAAAAAAAAAATAGAACCTAAGGAATGTATGTATATCACACACACCCAAAGCTTGTGTTTTAACCTTTTTCTTTCCTTTCTTTAGTTCATTTATTAATTTGTTATTTTTTTCTGACAGCTATTTGTAGAGGCTACATTTCAGGCAGCGTACAGGTGCTCAGGAGTCAAGGATGAGTAAAAGCTGGCATGCGTCCTCAGGGTGTAGTGGGAATGAAAACAGTTAAGCCAAAAGCACCAAAGAAAATATTTTCGAATTATGCTAAATTCTGTGAACAAGAATATGGCATTGTGTGTAACAAGGTGACCTGATTTAATATGAAGTGTTAGGAATGTCTCTGTGAAAAGTGTCATTTGGGCTGAGAGTGAAAGATGAAAAGAGCCTGGCAGTGGACAGCATCATGCGCGTAGGCACGGGCCACTCTGCATCGCAGTCTTCTAAGGCTGGAGAGAGCATGAGCTATTAGATGAGGGGTGGAAGGAAGACATCTAAAGATAAGTCTGAAAAAATAAACAGAGACAGACCATACAGGATCCTATAAACCATGGAAAGAGGTGAAAGGGTTTTATGCCACTGATGATATGAGGCTCACAGTGTAAAATTATAAGTAGGTTGTGTAGAAAGGACTGGAGTGGTCCAAGATTATGCAGAGAGAGCTATGAATAGCTACTGCCGTGGTCTGGGTCAAACATGATGGAACAGGGTGGAATGGGTAGTGGTCTTTTGTTGCTTATCTCTTATCCTACTGAGCACGGTGCAATGCATTTCCTATGCCCTGGGACCAGACTTCAGAATTTTGGAGCTGTCAGCTAAGAAATAAAAGCCCTGGAAATGCAACAGTGTCTGTGATAAATGGACAAGGTATAAGGAAGCTCTTACTCTTTTACCAATAAATACCAGACTATGGTATGAACTTGCATATTCTGGTTATCACCAAACTATATTATGCCCACATATTTTATGAGATACGGTTCTGTATAATCAGATCCTTATCTTCTCTTTCTCTGAGAGTTTTTAAGATCTGTATAAAGGGCTTCAGAAGGAGAAAGATGATTCTTAACAGCAAAGTTGGCTCCATGATTAAATAAATATATATCCATACTGGACAAGGGA
Organism: Ursus americanus; assembly: GCF_024610735.1. Taxonomy (NCBI): domain Eukaryota; kingdom Metazoa; phylum Chordata; class Mammalia; order Carnivora; family Ursidae; genus Ursus; species Ursus americanus. The sequence goes on along the minus strand of NC_142131.1, from coordinate 47,222,085 downwards.
AGCATGTTATCTCTTGCCTGGGCTTTTTCTTTCTTTGATTAATAATCCCTTGCATGGTAGAACACTGTTGTTAACTTACCTCTGACTGACACCTTTATCTGTCTGTTCTTGGAATAAAAATAGCTTCACTCAAGTCTCAGTAAAAACGGTTGTTCATCAGGGTGCCCCTCCTTAGAGTTCAGTGGAGACGGGAGAGGAGTCCTCTGGTACGTCGCCAGGTTTCTGAGCTCCGCCTGCCTCCCATGGGAGCTGAACGCAGTCAACGGCTGCCCTGTCTGCTAGCCTGGTCTGCAGAGGCTCTTTGCCGTAGCGTCTCTTCTCCTTTTTTTGATACCCAAGCCTCACCCATATCACCACCCCTACCCCACCCACTTGCCACCAATCCCAGTAGACCTTGCTGACATCCCCTGAGGGATCATCGTTTCTGCTTCATTAGCTGAAAGCAGCCCAAGGTGCAACAGGTCCCAGGCACGAGTACCCGTTTACTAGCGCATCGTTGCTTACTGAAAGACCCATAGAACACAACAAATGTAATGTGCAGTAGTGCAGTGGGAAAGATTTGAACCCAATAGCCTGGGTCCAGGCACTTTTTCTGGTGCCCATGAAACCCACGGCAGGGATGACCAGCCAGTCATCACGCTGAGGTGAAGAATATCATTTCCAGAAGACAATACCAAAAATGTATTCGTTGTCAGATTTTTAAAAAGCACTTCCTGTGTTTCTATCTAAACTCCCCCAAGGGCTTAATTTCTGTCATCTTCTATGTGAATCAGTCTTCAGGGGTAAACAAAATTTTATTCACTGGACAATTAAGTGTCAGGGGCTGTTAGTCTTTGTTAGAATGTTACTGCCTCGGATTAATGCTCCTTTGAATTTCTCTTGTTTCTTTTCCTTGCAAATCCCCACCTTCTCCGTTAGCATAATGATCGTTACAAATGAAGAAGAAAATATACTCAGTACGGGTCATCAGTTATCGACAGCCTCCCTTTCTTTCCTGGGCACAGAATTGGAATTCGTTTGCACCCCTGGGCACTGCTTGCAGACACTTAATTCTTGGATTCAAATAAAACCTTAAAATGTGATCTCAGTGACATTATGTCAAAAGAAACATGTCAAAACAGTGCTGATTCAGAGAGCATTATTGTGCCTAGAGATCATGTCTTTGCTTTGAAGGAAACAAAATAAATCATAGCAGCAGGAAAGCATTTTTACAAGCGGCTCTTTGCACGCAGCAGAGGCCAGTTCTGCTCTCCTGTGTCTCATTTCCTCTTCCCGTCTCTCCACCCCGTGCTCCCTCAAGTGTGAAGTCCGTGCTTGATCGAACAAACTGCTTAAAACTCTTCAATGTCACCCCAACGCGTACAGACTTGTGAGCAGGCACCTGTCGTGGGATCTGCCCTGTGCTCCTCTCTAGGCTCAAGCTTCCCCATCATACCTGTTGTTACGGCAAACCAAAACTGTCTTCCTTTCCCCACTCACACAGACATCCCATGTCTGTGCTTAATGCAGCCTATTTTTCTCTATCAAATCTTACTTTTGGACCTGGAGGACTCTTCGGCTCTACCACGTATTAGGTGTTTGACCGTATGCACATGACTTCACCGGGCCTTGATTTCCTCATTTGTAAAATGGGAGGTTAAGCACAGCACTTTGGGGGTCGCTAAGGGAGCCATTTGTAGAGCTGCTGAAGCACCGGCCCCAGAGCAGTGGCTCAATGAGACATCGGTGACACTAGCTTTATTTTGTGGTTATTATCGTCACAATCCTCACTTCTGCTGAGAAGCTTTCCCTTACCTCCCCATCCCAAAGTGAATTACTTCCTTGTATTACGCACTCACTTTTCTATTGCCCTTTTATATCTTTTTATCATTAACGTGGTACATGATTTGTTAGAAGGTTGCTGGGCAATAAAGTTAATCGTGTGGAAAATGGGAATGAGAATGGCTCAAGGACACCTCGTAATTCATATTTTATGGACCTCCTGCAATAGTGTGGTTAAGATACGATTGTTAGTGGTAAGGGGATGAGCGGGGTTTTCTTTAGTTCCTGAGCTTTATAGCTTTGTAAGCTAATCGTTATTCAGTGCTTACTATATGTCAGGCAAGACGTTGAATGTTATATTTGTTCTTTACTACGACCAAATGTAGTAGGTATTCTATACCTTCACACATGTGGAAGCTGACGGTCTAGGGTCTAGACCTAGGGACAGACCATCTGCTCCCAAAGCTCGAACTCTTTGCTCAAGAACACTCTATTCTGATCTCTGAGGTGTCATTTGCCTCTGGGACTCTAGAGTGTGGGAATGTATTTAATACACTTTCATGTCTCATTCTATTCCAGGTACTCCTTCCAAGACGAGGAGGATATGTTCATGGTAGTGGACCTCCTGCTGGGCGGGGACCTGCGTTACCACCTGCAGCAGAATGTCCGCTTCCAGGAGGACACCGTGAAGCTCTTCATCTGCGAGCTGGCCATGGCCTTGGACTACCTGCAGAGCCAGCGCATCGTCCACAGGTCAGTCAGGTCCAGGGGGACAGCCGTGCACTGAGTGTACAGGACAGAGTTCGCAGCCTGCTGCATTCAACAGGTTCATATTGAACATGACAGGTAATCCTCCCTGAACTCTTGCAACAGTCCCTTAAGGTAGTCTTATTGTTCCTCTTTTAAAGATTCAAAAAAAAAAAAAATGAGCCCATTGAGCTTAATTTTTTCAAAGTCACAGTTAATAAACAATAATACCAGAATCCATGAGTATTGGCACTAGACAAAGAAAAGGTGACATACGAGAATGTGTCTCCTTCACTTGTGGAATCTGTGTTAAATGAAGACAAAGAAATAACGCAAGTAGCTATAAACCCTAACAGACAATAGACAGAAAAGGATACTTGTATTTGTAAAGATATCAGTAGATGGGGCGCCTGGGTGGCTCAGTCAATTGGGTGTCTCACTCTTGATTTCGGCTCAGGTTGTGATCTTGGGATTGTGGGATCAAGCCCTGTGTCAGGCTCCACACTCAGCCTGGAGTCCGCTTCACATTTTCTCTCCCTCTCCCTCCCACACACTCTCTCTCTCTCGAATAAATAAACACAGTCTTTTAAAGAAAAGATATTGGTAGGTTTTTTTGTTTAGGTTTTTATTTACATTCTTGTCAGTTACCATATGGTGTAATATTGGTTTCAGGAGTAGAACTTAGTGATGTAAAGTTATTGGTAGTTTTTATGATGATTTCCTCTATAGTATCTCACTTAATCTCTATAATAACTTGTGATAAGTAATCAGAGCAGGTATAGTTGGACTATATTAAATATGAGAAAACCATGATTTGGAGATATTAAATTATCATCCAGGGTATTTATGAGAACTTTTTATTAAGTTTCTAATTTTAATTTCAGTATAGTTAACATAGTCTTATGTTAGTTTCAGGTGTATGATACAGTGATTCAACAATTCTGTACATTACTCAGTGCTCATTAGATAAGTGCCCTCCTTAACCCCTTTCACCTATTTCACCCATCCCCTCACCAACCTCCCCTCTAGTAACCAATCCATTTATTCTGTATAGTTAAGAGTCTGTGTCTTTGTTGGTCTCTCTCTCTTTTTTCCCCTTTGCTTGTTGTTTTGTGTCTTAAATTCCACATATGAGAGCAATCATATGGTATTTGTCTTTCTCTGATGGACTTATTTCACTTAGCATTATACTCTCTAGCTCCATCTATTTCATAGTACTGGAAGTCCTAGCCACACCAAGCAGACAACAAAAAGAAATAAAAGGCATCCAAATTGGTAAGGAAGAAGTGAAACTTTCACTATTTCTGGACAACATGATCCTATATAGAGAGAACCCTATAGACTCCACAAAAAGTACTCGAACTGATTGAATAAAGTCGGTAAAGACAGGATACAGAATCAATGTACAGAAATCTGTTGCATTTTTACATACCAATAATGAAGAAGCAGAAAGTGAAATTAAGAAAACAATCCCATTTACGATTGTAACAAAAACAATAAAATATCTAGGAATAAACTTAACCAAAGAGGCAAAAGACGTATACTCTGAAAACTATAAAACACTGATGAAAGAAATTGAAGACAACTCAAAGAAATGGGAAGACATTCCATGCTCATGGGTTAGAAGAACAAATATTGTTAAATTGTCTATGCTACCCAAAGCAATCTACAGATTTAATGCAATCTCTAACAAAATGCCAATAGCATTTTTCGCAGAGCTGGAACAAACAATCCTAAAATTTGTATGTAACCACAAAAGACCCTGAATAGTCAAAGCAATCCTGAAAAAGAAGAACAAACTGGAATTACCAGAAAACCAGACTTGAAGTTATATTACAAAGCTGTAGTAATCAAAACCGTACGGTACTGACATAAAAACAGACACAACGATCAATGGAACTGAATGGAAAACCCAGAAATAAAGCCCCAATTATATGGTCAATCATTTATAACAATTTTGAACCTCATCACCCTCAATGCGACTACGGTTTGCTGATGACTTCGTCTATGTGCCAGGTACTACGATGTACCGTCGTATGTTATCTTATTAAATTCTCATTATAGTATCTCCATTATACAAATGAGAAAACTGGGGCTCAACGATTTGCGAGGACAAACCACTGACAAATGGCATGGCCAGGATTTAAACCTAGGTCTCTCTGCATCCGAAGTCAGAGCCCTTTCTACTACACCAACTTGCATTCGTTACACATATAAAATAGATGCATTAAGTACGCGTCGTTAAGTGAAAAATAATGCATGTGACTCTTCCACTGTCTTATTTCTAATCTGTGATGTATTTGCTAGGTCTTTAAGTATGTTTACGTCTCTACGGTGTAGTAAAAATTTGGCCAGATAAAAGATTTGCCAACCACTAAGTTGACATTAACCTACAAGTTATCTAGATTAGTACAGAGCCTGTGGGTGAAGATGGAACATCATGGTTTATGGATTCTTTGTGCAGGCACTATGGAATGATCCGTGTGTGTGTGTGTGTGTGTGTGTGTGTGTGTGTGTGTGGCCTTGACTCTGTATACTTACATGCTCGTTGTTGAATTTCCTGTCTTTCGGACGACCTATTTGTGTTGGAAATGCGCTCTTTGGGCAACAGACGACCAGAAGGCAGACCAGCTAATCGTGTAGGATCTTGGAAGTAAATGAACACACCTGCTGTTTTGTCAGGAACTGCGAACCCTGTTCCCAAGCAGTCTTCCTCCCAGACCGACTTTCTGGTCCCCCGCAGTTCTTGCTAAAGAGAAACTTTCCTACCTGTAGTCTGGGGTGTCCCACTGAGGGTATTCATGTTCACTCACCCGACCCGAGACTGCCGACCCACAATCTGCTTGGGGCACTGACGCTCTGGATCTCAGAAAGGAGGCAGGTACCGTGAGAAGCGCGCATGGCCACGAGTGCCTTTCAACTTTCTTCTCTCCCTGTTTGAACCTGGGCCCCTCCCTTCTTTCCCTGGGCTTCATTTTCTCTGTCCAACGCTTAGAAATGTGTTCCTAAAGGAATTCAGGAAGGGAAAAAGACCCCCGAAAACTCAACACAATTTGCACTTGCTAACACCAAACGTTGCCATTCATTACTTCCTCCCTTGCTCTTTGTTGCTCTCACCGTCTTTCTGCCACTTAAACAAGAAACCAAGGATTAGCTTTCTGCCTCTTGGCCTTGACACACTCACGATTATTACTTCCTGCCCATTCTCGGAAGAGGCTCCTTGTCCTGAAGTGTCTCCTCACCGCGGCAAATGAATACAAGGCAAACCCGGTGACGTTCTGAGCATGGTGTTCAAAGGAGAGGACATCTTCTTGGAGTCAGAACATAAGCCAGGTGTATTTCCATTGCCTATAAGGCCTCACTGTCTTTCCCGTGTGTTTTATATATATATACATATATTTAAATTAAGTGATTTATTTACTTGAGAGAGAGAGAGAGCAGAGAGAGCACGAGCAGGGGGAGGGGCGGAGTGCGAGGGAGAAGCAGGCTCCCCACAGAGCAGGGAGTCCGACGCAGGGCTCGATCCCAGGACCCTGAGGTCCCGACCTGAGCTGCAGGCAGACGCTGAATTGGCTGAGCCACCCAGGCGCCCGCGTGTGCTCTATCTGATAGGCACCGTAGCACTCTGAAGCTCTCCCGAGGAGCTGTGACGCGTTGACGTGCACTTACTTACTTAATATCTGCAGCTTTACAGTGTAAACCTCATGAGTTAGGGCCTTGTGTGTTTTGCTTTTCACCGTATAACCAGCACGTAGTAAAAATATGAGGGAATGAACACTGCCTGAACCATACATATGATTGACTAACAGCCGCATTTACAAATACCAAAGACAAAATTAAACTACAAGGCATTAAAGCCAAGAATTTCAGACCTACCTTGGGCGTCACGTGGAGGAACCGTATAATTGATCATCCAAACCAGGCTACTCCTGAGAATGAAAGGAGTCACTATTAATAATTCTGCTTGGGCAACAAACAAACCCATAAATGTTCTGGAAAAAAACCGGACACGTATCAACATCATTAAGCCTTTTCAAGACAGTAGTGACCAAATAAACATGTTGATTGGGAGAGTGCCCCGATAATCATGGCTTTCTTCCCGCAGAGTACCAAATATCAAATTGAGAAGGTGTCAAGTGGCTTAAAACACACGGACACAGTAAAGTAAGCTGTGTTCCTTTGTCTGAAGAGTAAAAGGATAATAATGATGGCACTCCAAGGCTCCGGCTCACGGGGCAGCATTAAAAGCGTGAAAAGCAGCAGGGAAGAAAAGAAGGCTTTTGAGTACTCTAATTCTCTTTTAAAAATCTTTCTTCAGGGGCACTTGGGTGTCTCAATCGGATAAGCGTCTGACTCTTGGTTTCAGCTCAGGTCATAATCTTGGGGTTGTGAGCTCGAGCCCCATGTCCACGCTTAACATGTAGCCTGTTTAAGATTCTCTCTCTCCCTCTCTGCCCCTCTTCTCGTGCTCGCTTGCTCTCAAAAAAAAAAAAAAATCTTGGGGCACCTGGGTGGCTCAGTGGGCTAAGCATCTGCCTTCGGCTCAGGTCATGATCCCAGGGGCCTGGGATCAAGCCCCGCATCAGGCTCACTGCTCAGCGGGGAGTCTGCTTCTCCCTCTCCCTCTGCTGCTCCCCCTGCTTATGTTCTCTCTCTAATAAATAAATAAGATCTTTAAAAAAAAACGTTCTTCAAAAAATCCACAAAACTCATCCTAGATTTGATGAAATCTAAGATAACACAACAAAACATCTTTCAGCTACTCAGAAAATTAGATCATGAGACACGTCCTGAGTTATTACAGTGTGAATGAAGAAAACAGAGTCTACGAAATTCAGTAGCTTCCTAAGACAAGGAAAGGCCATCTGCATATATAAAATACGTGACTTCCTAATTGTCGGACTCAAAACAACATTTTGTCTCTGAACACAGTAGAAGATTCAAAATCATCCCTTTCAGTCAGCAGGTGTGCGCAGAGCAGTAGCCGCGGTGGGCTGCCATTTACTGGGGGCTTCCTGGGGACCAGGGGCTCTGCCGAGCACTTGTGATTTATTTCACTTAATCTGCTCACAACCAGGAGGCTGAGGGTGTTATTGTCCCCATTTTACAGCCAAGGAAAGATGAAGTAACTCGCCCAAGGGCGCATGGCTCGCAAGTAGGGGAGGCATTCCTGAAGGAAGTGCAGATGTCCTCGCCACTCTCCACGCCGCTGGTGCTCAGTGTGGTTGTGGCTCCGAGGGGGGCGGGGGACAAGGTGAGGCCCGGCCACTGCCTGCAGCTACGCAGTCTGGCGGCCCAGGCGAAGATGGTACATATGGAACCAACTGACGAGAGAACCGTGTTCAACCAGATGCTAAATTGTGTGAGCAAACCTGAAGTACTTCAGACAAGATGACAGTCGGGGGTGACAAAACAAAGTTTCTTGGGAGCTCAGAGGATTTCAAAAGGGTTTTCACAGCTAGAGCAGAAAGAACAGTCCAGTGTATGTCCGAGGAAGCGTACTCTGAATGAAAGCACTCATTTATCTCCCTGTGTTACGTAGAACATTCTCTGTTTTTACTTTTTCTTGAATTTCCTGCCGGCAATATCTACTTTAGTTACTTTTTTAAATACCATGAATCTTGTTTCTTTCATAAGTGAGACATAAAAGGGGGGTTGTTTTATTTTGTGGACTTATTTTTAATCCACCAAATTTAATTTTTGGTAGTTTCCTACATATGTAGAATGTTTAGCTACTTGTCCTCAATTTTAGAAACTTCCTTTTCTACAGTTGTTGTGAAAGACACAGGATTGCCCAATAACCATTAATTTGGAATTGTGCAATTAGCACTTTTCTTATTAGCAAGATGCCAAATGTTTTTCTACGAGGACACCTTGAAAATCAGCGTTAGTTTCCAAACGGTGGCCAGTTTCTAGCTCAGTATTCCCCCTTAACTTACATTAAATCAGTGAGTGAAGATTTTAAAATGTAGACACAGTGATTATTTGCTTTTATGAAGAAAACAAGGAAAACGAAACCCATCACAATCCCGCCTGTGGGGATAGTAGTGTTTGATTTGTTGATTGCCACAGCCTCTCCAGTGACTCACGTGATAGAGAGTAATGATTGGGGCCCAAAGACAAATTTGTATTCACTCCCTGGTCAGATATTAAAGGAGACTCAATTACAAATCCACGCTAATGAGGCGAATCGTATGGGACAGTGAAAGAGTAAGTCATCCTGGATCAAACTACCATTTGCGAGGGAATGTTTGATCATTTTTTTCTTCTTGTAAGAATTATTCCGCTCTCTTCAAAACTTATATATATATATATATATATTTTCCCCCTGCTTTCCAAATCCTGTAGGAATGAGATCAAACTCTAATGAGGCAGTTTGTAGAGATAACTGCAATGCAACAGAGTTGCGAACATTTTATCTCCTGCTGATTCCAGATGTATTGAAGGAGGAATAAAAGGAAACGTATGACTGCCCAAGACAGGATGTATTTTTATGCATCACCTTTGTCTTCTTGGCTATAATCACAGGGACCAATAACGGACACTCAGGCTCATCTCGGAGCCTCCAGTAAGAGATTCGTAGGAACTAGTTTTCCCACATTTGCTCTTGGACTAAAGTAGCTACTTGTGAGAAGTCGCTATCATTCTTCTAGAAATTAGTATTTCGATGGTGAAGAAAAATCTTGGGGATAAGGCCTCTACTATAAATATTCACTCAACACTGGTTCTTGAGCACCTCGTGGCTCCATAGTGTTCTCGGTGCTGCTCGCCAGTGGTGAAGGGACAGACAGGTGCCCTGTCATCCGAAGTTAATGACATCACAGCATGAAAGGGAGCCAAGCAAACATTTAAACATCCATATCAGAAAGGTGTTTTAATCCTGTGGCATGCAGTATAAATAACATAGGTGGTTGTGTGTGTGTCCCACCACACACACACACACACACACACACACTCATTTGCATCTTCACAATGGTTATATTCTGCTTCTTATTTGTAGCCCCCCGATCACAAGATTCTTTAGCAAGTGCTGTCTCTCCCTCGTAAACTTAAGTCCTTGCGCGTGGAGACTGCACTTCCCTCGTGTTCTTAATCCCAGCACGTAATCTAATCTGGAGTGGTTGCTGAGTGAATGAATGACTGAACCAGTGAACAAGGACAGCACAGACTTGCGATCCTTGGGTGGACGTAGCAGGTGAAGGGTACTGTGGGTGATGTTGTCTTCAGCAACTTTTTAAATTTATTCCATCCATTCCTATTGTGTGCCCACAGCATGTGGAAATGACCACAAAGGTACTTAACACATATTGATTATCTCATAGTTTCTTCGGGTGAGGAGGCTCAGCACATCTTAACTGGGCTCCCTGCAAGGCTGCATTCGAGGTGTTGGCCAGAAGTGGCTTCTCCTCCACAGGCTGGCCTGGGCAAGGGTCAACTTCCAAGTTCAGTCAGAATGTTGGCAGAATTGATTTCCTTGGGGCTGCAGGACTCACGTTGGCTTATTTTCTCAAATTCAGTGAGGAGAGCAAGACTCTAGAGCAAGTGTGCTAGAAAGGCGGAGGATATATCCCTGAATAACCATTACATAATACAACACAATCGCAGGAGTGACATCTCATCCACCTTGTTACATAATGGGGGTTAGAATCAAGGGGCTGGGGCTGATACACTCAGGGGCTGGGGATGATACAGGACATGAACACCAGGACGTGGGGATCATGGGGGTCACCATAAGTCTGTCCCCCATATTTCCTCCAAAGAAGTTGTGCTACACCAGATTCTGACATCCAGTTTCCTCTGCAACCGTAAAAAGAGCCACAAACTTCTCTGTCAAGGACGTTTGACTAAATGATCAGGAATGGTTCTTTCACACCTAAGAGGCTAGGGTGATTTCCTCTTAGCTCTGGTAGGATGCTTTTCAAAGTATAATCTTGTTTCTTTGCTCTCTACCACAAACCCATTTCTCCCCAAGAAGGCTGTGTGACCAAAATGTACCATCTAAACCGCATGCGGCAGTGACATGTGATAAACTGCTGTTAGCACACTGACCAGTTAAGGTCTTATTTGCTGCTGAGTCGTGAACCGGAAGTATTTGTTTCAACCCAGCTCTTCGGTTTGTTGCAGGCAGAGCTCTCCTGGCTGACATTTCACCTTTCTGTCTGACTCACACGCACCATACTATCCTGAAAGTCGCACTTCATTTTCCTGAGATGATCGTGCATGGGGAAAAAAATGAGATCGTTCTGCAGCTAATCATTTTAGTCAGCGATTATTGAGTGACAGATGAATGAATCTGCCGCCTCAGTGACAGCCCCAGCTTTCCGAAGCCTGTGGGAGTGAGTCATCTGGAGAGACGTTTTTCTCATTCCTAAAGGTGACTACTCCTTTCTGTTCACCAACATTTTTTAAACATTTAATTTATACTATGAAGTAAATAGATAGTCTTCTTAATGATTTAAGAAGAGCAGTCATTTATTACCAGTGGCCACCGTGATAAGAAGCATTTTCTATGTGTGGCCGAATTTGATAGTCAGCAGTACCATGACGGCGTTGAATCATTTGCCTTATATCACAGTCGCGTTCTAAGGCCAGATTCAAAACTGGGATTATCTGATTCAAAGATACCATATATCTGCTCTTAATATAGGCTCCCTTATTTTCACTCATACAAAAATAATAGGCACCCTCAAGATCCGATGAGCTGTTTACTGCTGTTTACCTCACGGCAACAAACATTGGTTGAGATGCGTATATTTAGTTGGTATGGGCTATGGGCTAAATCGCACCTCTCCCAAAAAGTTATGTTGAAATCCTAAATCCAAGTATCTCAGAATGTGACCTTATTAGGAAAATAGAGTCTTCACAGCAGTAATCAAGTAAAAATGATTCATTATGGTGGCCCTAGTCTAACGTAAGTGGTGTTCTTATCAAAAGAGAATACGTGAGCACAAAGGGAGGATGATGTGAAGGACACAGGGAGAACGCCATGTCAAGACGGAGGACTGGGGTGGTACGTCTAGAAGCTAAAGAAGGCCCGAGATTACCAGCAAACCAACAAAAGTTAGGGAGAAGCAAGGAAGGGTTCTCACATACAGGTTTCTGCTGAAACCTTGATTTTGGACGGTACTCTCCAGACCTGGGAGATAACATGTTTCTGGGGTCTCCTAAGCCCCTCAGTCTGGAGCATTTTGTTACAGCAGCCCTCGCAAACTGATGCAGAATGCTCGTACGGTTTGCTTAGCTGCTAAGACTTCCATGTTCACACGTAGCAGGTGCTACTCAGAGCAGCTTCTGTCCTCACTCTTGATAGGCTGCTGTGAATATATTGTGGGATGGGAGACCAGCATTAAAAAAAAAAAACAAAAAAAAAAACAACAACCTTGTTAAAATTGTCTGTAAAGTTAGGGTAACCCAAGAGAATATTCAATAAGTCAAATATATTGGCTTTAGTATATGGTAAACTATTTTATGCTGTCCAAAGACTGCCTTTGTGTTTCAGATTTGGCAAGATATTTCAAATCTCTGTGGCTTTTTTATACCATTTCTCTGGTCCAAGGTGTTTTTGTTTTGCTTTTAAGCATCTATCAGGGAAGTTCAATCTTTTTCAATTTACCAAAGCAGCGTGTCCAGTATGAGAAAATTACGGGTCGAAAAAATGATAGAGTAACTGATTACTTGTGCTGCATACGTTCCACTGGATGTCGGCTTTCTTCTTTTCAGTATGTTGATAATATTTGTTGTTGCAGTGGGGTCCAGAATTTGGTTTCAGGCCACCGTTTTCAGTGGAGGGGTTACGAAAACACCCTTTCTTCTTGTTCTGGTCAATCTTCTCTTCAGGAGATCACGAGCCTTGCAAATGTTCTCTTTTTCTATCTCCCACAACAGAAGGGCCACTTGAGCCTCAAAACAAAACGGCAGTGCAGTAATGAGGGTATTAGGTTGGTAAGTTCTACCCAGCACCTGCTCCCGAGCTACCGAATAATGAATGAGCATGAACAACGCGTCCGAACACAGGAGAATCTGCCCTCTTTGTATGAGGCGTCGGGCAGTTTCGAAAGGAGCTTTGTGACTGTGCTTCTCGCCCGAGACCATCCATTTGTGAAAGCCCATGTGAAAAAGGCAGAGAACGGCTTGTTTACAGGTTAACATTTAATTAGCCTGCCCTGCGCTTTTAATAATTTCTATAAGGTTCAGAGTTCCATTAATATGCAACCTGCGACTTGGTCCAAATTAAATTTTACTTTGCCTACACACACCTATTTCGGTACAAAGCGTAAGCTCCCTTCTTTCAGGTGAGTCACTTGTTTGTGCGCTGGGCACATAGTTCTTGAATAGAGCTTTGAAGAATAAAAACGTATTTTTTGTCCTCGTAGATCTCACGGTTTAGTGGAAAAGATAGACAAGGAACGAGGAACCAGATATGTAAATGACTGTGCTCGTGACTGATTGCCTTCAGTGCTTCGCGGGTGATAAGCAGGGATCTCAGCGAGGACGCATTTGGGGGGAAGGCTACCTGCCGCATTAGCGTGGGGCTCAGAGAAGCCCGAGCTGGTAGGTGGCATCTGAAGCCAGACTTGCCGTCAAGCAGTTCTAAGGTGGAAGTCTGTTCTGTCCTGGAGCAGAACAGTGGTCTTTGCAGTCAGAACGTGTGAGAAAGGGGGAGAGTGGTTCAAGCCAAGAGAGGGGAGCCGAGGCCAGATCAGCTTACCATGTTCAAGCAAATCTTTGAGCTCAACCTCACCTCCCATTTGAGATACGAAGCCAGTCCAGTAAAGGGGACATATTTGAATTTGTTATCACTTTGGAGGTAAGAATAGAGCATTCACAGTAAGTGGACGAAAATAAGGCTGGAAATGGTAGAGAATGGGGTACACTTGCTACTCTAGATATCAGGGTAAGACCGAGCCTGCACTTGAGGGGTTAAAGGGGCTCACTCTGCAGATAATGGATGGGCATACTTTTTCCAAGATTTGTTTTTCTAATTTGTAAAATGGATTTAATAATGTCACAGGTAATACAGTCAAAAAAATATGAAATCTCCTGTTACAGTGCTTCGGAAAACAGAGATGGCTAATGAAGGGAAGCCATATTGCCATTTTCCAGAGCGATGTCAAACAACTAAGGCTATTCCCAAGCCGTAGGATATTAGAGGTGACGGTTAGCTTAGAAATCAAGTCCTACCTCCCTCTAAAGACAGAATTCCTTCCCCAACCTCCACAACAAGAAACTATCTTCCTGGCCTTTCAGTACTCAGAGATGGGACACTCACTGCCACATAAAGTAGTTCATTTCATGTTCAGACACACCTGATTCTCAGAAAGTTCTTCCTCCTACTGACTCAAAGGAAGGCTCGTGGTTGGTTCTGCTGCTGCCTGGGGGAGCCTTACATCAGACCTGGCTTCGCTTAGGCGTCCCCCACAGGTACTGGCATACTGGTCATTTTTCAGTGGCTCCAGGATTGTTACTGGTCAGTGCCCTGTGCTGACTGGCCAGTGTTTGTTCCTTGTGAAGTATTGTGAGTGTCCCTTCTGGTGTCAGGTAAACCTGACGAGGAGTCCTGACTTCTCATAATAGTGGGTGACGATAGGATGGCTCCATCAGCTCTCTGGGCCTCTGGGGGCCCCATCTATGAAATAGGGAGAATCATTGGACCGACTTGATAAGGCTGTTTGAGAATAATGTAGAATACAGCACTTGAAGGCTTATCATGGTTTCTGGCACGTTGGTTAAATGAAATCTACCATCATTAGTACATCACAATGGTGCGATGATAGTTGAAAACAACTATTCATCCTTAATACCCTCAGGGTAACATCAGTTTCTCACCATCTAGCCCTTCCTACCACTGGATACTTCCTAATCATTTGTTCAATGTTTCCTGATAGGGGAACAACCACTGTATACAGACTACCGGACTCAGAGTTTTGTCTGCCTCGTCTCACTAAACCTTCACGGCAACCCTATAGATACTGTTATGTCCTCGAGATACAGAATCAGGGGTCTCAGTCTCAGAAGGCTATTTATAATCTTTTACTGGGGAAGCAAAAGTTTTTCTGAAGGCCCTTACAGTAGAATCCCCCTTAGCGCTCGTTGGCCATTCTGGCTCGTCCCCACGTTCAAGGAGGCTGTGATAAGGAAAACCAGATTCTCATGACTGATGTATGCCAATCATCCCTCAACCTGGGACTGGGGGTACTGCTGCCTAATTGGGGTTCTATCACCGAGGAAGAAGGTGGGACAAATTTCATGATCTCCTTTAAGCAGGCAGTGTGGCAGCGAGGAAAAGGGAGGCTGTACCCGGTGAGCTGGGACTGAATTCCAGCCGGGTCGTGTATGACCCTGGCAAGAGAGGGTATTTTCAGTTCTGGAGCTGAAATGGAACAAATTGCTTTTTGCCTCAAATTGAATACTCTTCTCCTCTATTTGATTATTTAAAAAAAAAAACAACCCTCTCATGACAGTTAATTTGTTACCATCAATAGATGACCAACTTTCAGTCTCTCTTACTATGTAGACTCTTTCCCTTCCTCTAACTAGTACATTTCTATCCCTAAAATCTCTTTGGGTTGAGGGAAAAATCCAGGAGATCCGAGTTCAGGCTAGTGTCCGTGGCTAGGGGATTTAGTTCAGGTCCCTAATGCTGTGTTCTTTCTTCCCTGGTTACAGAGCAGGTAAATGTGACCTAGGTTTCTATCTGTGAGATTCCAAATTAAAGGAAATAATGACAGTGAATGAGCATCGACTAATGCTAAACAGCAAAGCAGGAAGCCTTGTCAGCAAACATTCTGCCTCCGAAGACTGCAAGTTGGCTGAAAATCTCAAGTGAGTGGGATGGTGGTATATAACCACGCTTCTCAGCGGCGTGTCTGTGCTACTGGGTCTGTACCATCAGAGTGAGCATGCTTCACCTTCCTAGAACAACAGACTTACTCCACGGTAAGACACCGGGAACTTCACTTTTACATTAAAAGAGACATGGCCATATGATCGAGTAGGGTGGAAAATATACATGATTTTCAACTATACGAAAAAAATTAAACTTTGCTGCAGCCTAATGTGAGCCACATCCCAGACCGCCAGGTATGTGAAGATATTCTCCTCTCTCCTTAGGAAAACTACAATATAAACATTTGAGATGTAAACGGAGATTTCACCTCACAATCCTCAAACCCCTCTTCCCGTGTCTATGTCAGGATTTGCTGATCAAGGTTGGCACTCTTTTCTCTTGAACCTGAACACCCTCCATTTCAACATGGCAGACACTGCTGACTAAAGAATTGGCCCCATGCTTGGAACCTACTTGCCAAATATAACCAAGTGAGCAACAGTGGAAAGACCATGACATTTAAATTCCATCTCTGCCATTTATGAGCCATGAGACTGTAGGCAAGCCAGGGCCCTTAAGTCTCCTTTTTTTTAAAATGTATTTTATTTATTTATTTATTTAATTTTTATTTTTTGGCAAATGTGGATAGTACTGTTTTCCTTTGGCATCTATGTGATAAATCCATGAAGGGGGGTGACTTTTAGGGAGCCTCTGTGAGAAGCCTTGGGTGGCTCACAGAGAGTCGGGCTCAAAGTGTCGTGAAGGGTCATCTGAGCAGGCTAGCGTTCCTGTGTTGCACGGCCCACCTGCTGTATTGGTGTCAAATTGCTTATCCAGCCTCAGTGACAGCATCCACGTCACATTTTAAGATCTCATGATAGTTCACGCCGACTTTGGAAGTATCTGACTATCCAGAAGTTGCTTCTCAGATCCTGAGTTAAGAGCTTGTTTGTAACTCCCTCAAGAGCTCTCTACTGAAGAATTATCCTCTTTTTTCACCAAAAGGTCATCGACATCTGGTCCCTACCACCCTTCCCCTTTATCGAAGAAACCTATCTTGGTTGGGTGAATCTCTTCGTATGTTGCTTGGGTGGTGGGGATTGGAGGAGAGTGAGATGCTGAGATGGGGCTCTAATGCTCTAGCTTGTGTTTTGACATGTAAGCTAAATTATTACGGACAATGGAGGGGAAATCCAGAAGCCATGGGAGAAGACATCTGAGAGAAGGAAGGCATGGGGAGCGTGCTGGTGTCTTCAGTGATACTTTGGGAAAAGAAACACAAATTCAAAACGGGATACTGTGTAACATTTTCATGGATGCAAGGATAGTAAAATCACTGCCCTCAACACCTGATTAATATATAAAGGCACTGGATCTACGTAGCGGGATGACAAATGAGAAGCAGAGCTACATATATATACTATATATGCAATATGTGCTCCATATTACATTATTACAGAATATATTTGTAACTCCTATTCCCTTGAACAAACTGTGGGAAATGCTGGAGCTGAACAACAACAACAAAAATGAGCAGGCAGAAAGCTGCTAACAGAGTAAATCTTAAAAATTCTCACCACAGTAAAAAACAAAAGACAAAAAAAACCACCGTAACGCTGCGTGGTGATGGATACTAACCAAACTCACTGTAGTGATCGTTTCACAATATATATACGTATCGAATCACTATGTCCTATACCGGAAAAAATTATAATGTTGAATGCCAATTATATCTCAATTTTTTTAAAAATGAAATTTAGATTAAAAAAAAATCAGCCAGTTAGTAGAAAAGAGACAGAGGCTGTACCTGGTCCATAACGTACCTGGCGCTCCACTGCCGCCTCCTGTTCCAAACCACGCATTCCTGCTTAGTTACCCCTGCCACCCTGCCATCCCCTCCTCACTTTTTTTTTCTTAACATACATCTGTTTATGTGCCCAATAGCCTTTGTGTGACATCTTAAATAATATATTATAGAATCGTATGTGTATTTTTCCCTGCTCAAGAGCTTGAGGAGGGCCCAGAGTACGTTATGTAACAGAGAATTAAACCCCAACGGGAGGCCTGTCAGAAAGCCCTGGACACTGACCGGCTTGATTGTGGCTTGGACACGGATTTGCCTGTTCCCTGGTCTCACAACACCCCATATCGGATTGCAGGGTGAACAACTTGATTCCTGGGTAGGTGCAGTGAAGGGATGTAATTAGCCTATTAAGTTCTGCTACTGTCGTGTAAAGTCATTCAAGTGGGAAGAGCTGATGTATCAGCTGGGCCTCGGACCCGCCGCGGGGAGCACTGTATCTCCGCGGCCTATTCATAGTCGCTCAGGAGCCGGCAGCCGACCCAGCCTCTTCTGTTTCATCAAATCAAGACGGAATAAAGAATCTCTACAGAGTGTGTGTCCTTAGAACTGCAATTCACCACCCCCAAAATTCTGTAGCCCTCCGTGAAATCTCAGACTCTAATTATGCAGAAATCACTTCTTTCTTACCCTTACTCTAATATACACTCAAACTTAATAGAAATGACTGATGTTTTCGTTGACCAACAGTAAATACAGTGTATCGGGGATAGAGAGAGGGCTTTTTTGCTTTGTTTTTTTTTCTCTCTCTCTTCTTAAGGAGAAAAGAAATACATGGCTTATTATTCCAGAAGTCTGAGAAGCCAAGGGACCAGATTCACTCGTTTTTTATGACAAATATTTACGTAAACCTTTTCTTCGTTCTGGGCACTTCTACGAGCCTGGGAGCTATAACAGTGAACACTACAGAAAAGATGTCCTTTCTCTGAGAACTTGCATTCCAGTGGGGGGTAGAAAAATCATAAATACATAAGAAAACAGTGTTAAGTTGATTCACTGGGCATAAGATGGAGGCAAGAGGTAAGCATGGTGGGGGAGGCTACGCTAGGTCGGGCGCTCAGGAAAGAGCTTGGGGGAGATGCTGTTTTCGCAGAGACCTGAAAGGACAGGAAGCAGCGAGCAAGTGAAGGTCTAGGAGGAGAGCGCTGCGGGCGGAGGGGGCCGTCTGCAGGCGAGCTAAGGCGGCCCAGTGCGGCTGGGGCCTGGCGTGTGGCAGGGAGCGGACGCTAGTACGTGGCGCTCAGGGCTGTGCGGGGCTGCAGGACATACAGGGTGAATGGCTGATTTTGTATTCCATGTGGGTTGGGAGCCAGAGGACGTTACACTGGGAAGACGTGTGTAATGAACCCCACGTCCCTGGGTGCCATGTGGTCAGTCGTCAGGGGCCCTAGGAGAAGCAAGAAGGTACTACTGCAGTACTTCAACTGAGAGAAGCAATGGTAGCAGCGGAAATGGTGATTATGTTTATGTTTATTGCAGCAATATATATATAAAATAAAATCTATCATTTTAACCATTTTCAAGTGATAAAGTTGTGTGTACCCTTCACCATCGTTCACCTTCAGAATGTTCCCATCTTCTCAAACTGAAACTCTATACCCATTAAACATCGATTACCATTCCCTCCTCACCCAGCCCTTGGTAACCACTATTCTATGTTCTGTCTCTGTGAACGTGACTATTCTAAGTACCTCATGTAAGTGGGATCATACCATGTTTGTCCCTCTGTGTCTGGCATGTTTCACTCAGTATAATGTCTCCACGGTTCATCCATGTTGTAGCCTGCATCAGATTTCCATTCCTTTTTAAAGCTGGATTCCACTGTCCATCTACACCACATTTTTTTATCCTCCCGCCACTGATGGATATTTGGTTTGTTTCTACTTCTTTTTTTTTTTTAAGATTTTATTTATTTATTCAACAGAGAGAGACAGCCAGCGAGAGAGGGAACACAAGCAGGGGGAGTGGGAGAGGAAGAAGCAGGCTCATAGCGGAAGAGCCTGATGTGGGACTCGATCCCGTAATGCCGGGATCACGCCCTGAGCCAAAGGCAGACGATTAACCGCTGTGCCACCCAGGAGCCCCAGTTTGTTTCTACTTCTTGACTACTGCGAATAGTGCTGCTACGAACATGGATATACAATTATCTGTTCAAGCACCTGCTTTTCAATTCTTTTGGGTGTAGACCCACAGAAATAGAATTGTGGGATCATATGTTAATTTCCATGTTTAATTTTTTGAGGAACTGCCATATTGTTTTCAATAATTTTACTTCAGAGGTAAAGTTATCAAGAGTTGTTGAAGGACTGGTGTTATGAGTTAAAGAAAACAGAATTAAGGATGATCTCAAGATGGGGCACGTGGGTGGCTTAGTCAGTTAAGCGTCTGACCCTTGATTTTGTCTCAGGTCATGATCTCAGGGTCATGAGATCGACCCCTGTGTCAGGCTCCACATTGGGTGTGGAGCCTGCTTAAGATTCTCTCTCTTCCTCTCCCCCTGCTTGTGTGCGCACTCCCTCACTCCCCCCCCTCAAATGATCTCAAGATTTTCATTTTTATAATGGGAGAATTATGGGGCCATGTGTTGGGCTAAGGAATTCTGGAATAAAGGGGTTTGGGTGTTCGTGTGGGATGTGGATAAATGTAAAGGTTCTCTTTAGAACATATTACATTTATCCCTATGGCTGTTAGACACACAGAAACATCAAGCAAGAAGTTTGTTATGTTATTAATCTAGAAATCCAGGGTCAGGGATAGAGGTTTTATATACATACATACGTATATATATTTTTATCTATATTTATAAAATATATATAATATTTAAAATCGCAGGACTAAATGAAATAACTGAAGTGGAGAGTAGCTGTATATACAACTGAGCTCTGGGGAATCTCAGCATTTAGATGTTGCACCAAGAAGATACCAGCAGACAAGACTGAGGAGGAACCACTGTGGCAGGAGGAAAGCCAGGAGAAAGGGGCTTTTTGCAAGCCACAAGAATAAAGACATCAGAAGGGAAGGAATGATCAACCCACAGAGAAGTCAATTTGATAAATAAAAGTGCAGCCAGTGGATTCGGCAAGCTGGAGGTCATCCATGTACTTGACTGGGGCAATTTCCGGAAGTAGAGGGGATGGAAGCCTGGTTAGAACAGCTGAGGAGGAGAATGGAGATGCTGTTTCTAGTTTCTCACCTATTAACCATTCAATCCAGAGTTGTTATTGCAAAGGAAAATAGTAAAATGGGACGATAAGTGGAGATCGCTATGCATCGAGGAAGGTATTTCCAAGAGACTCAATCATAACATACTTCATACAAGAGAGATAGAAAGGGAAGGTGTAGGAGAAGGAAGGAATACGTAGCTGAGAGAAATCTGTGAGAAGGTGAGAGGAGATGAGATCCAGAGCCCCAGGGGAAGAGCTGTCTGGGGTAGGCACAGGGACATTTCATCTAGTATAACTGGAGGCAAGACCGTGGGTATGGCTGTAGAAATAGGGCGGTTGGTAGACTTAGTGGTAGATAGTTCTCTTGTCTTCGTGAAGTAAGGAGGTTCGGTCATCAACTGAGAGAAAGTGGGAGGGAACATGGAAGAGACCTGAAGGCAATGGGAAAGTGTGCAGTGCTCCTCTTGGAGAAGGTATCTCTCTGTGGCTTGGCACACTGCTGCTGGCTTGAGATGTGTGGCCATTAATTTAAATGAGAAGTCAATACTACTATGATCTTTCTAGAAAAGCTTAGGGGCATGGCTGTAGGTGAGAAGAATTGGGGAGTTGGGTTTAACCAATATGGGGGTTTTAATAGGTGAGTACCATTGCCGGGGGTAAGAGAATTAAAGATTTGTACAAGGGAGGTTAACAATGGCTGTGGAAGGGGACTGAGGATATGAGTGAGAGTTGTGATGCGTAAATGCAAAGTGACAGAGTCAATAATTGGTGGCTTTGTGGGGCTGCATGTGCCAGCTTGGGAAGCGGATTGGATAGAAGGTGAAGTTGGTCAGGGGGAGGGCTGTTGTAACAGCAAAGGAACAGTTAGGACATAGGAGTCAGGAAACAACTGAGGTCCATAAACGGAAAGATAACTGTAGGTAATTTGGGCCAGTGAGTGCTAAGGGATTCGATGGAATGTCCGCAAAGACTTGTCATCATCAAGAATGATGAATAACGAGAGAGAGAGGGAACTCATTCGTGATCCGCTGATGACATAGAAGTTGTAAGAGTCCTCTATATATATCTTAACCAAAGAATTTTGTCAAAAATGCTAAGTGTTGTGCTTTGCCAATGCCTTTTCATTCATAGATAAGCTTTTAAGAGTTTCATAGTTTAAAATCAGATTGACATCTTTGGCTGTGGACAATGCCTGGATAGTATTTCTGAAGATGACTGTACATCAGAAGGTCCTAGAAGTTTCTGCTTGTTTTTGGACAGACACCTTGGCCTGGCCACAGAGAGTCCAATTGCCCCAGGACTGAACTAGGTCAGAGAACCCAGGTTGTTTACAGCCCCCTCAGGTGATTCCAAACGTAACCACCGAGTTAAACCATAGTATAGGTCACCTTAATTGGAAGAAACAGCTTAGAATAAGTTCTCTCATACTTAGTATTATTTAACCAGGCTAAAGAGATAAGGAAGTAGTGCTAAATTTCAAAACTAGTAAATGTCAACTTGTTCTACCAGGAATTTTAATATAGTACAAGGGGTTTATTTTCACGCCCTTCCATAACAATGTTAGCATGCTGCAGTTTACCCTGTAGTGACTTAGAAGTTACTCGCCACATTTTGGGGAAGCTATGTATCAGAATCTGTGTTTTTACACTTAATTTTTATGTTAAAAGTCCACTTTTTAAACATTTGTCTTATATTTTCCTCCTATTCCTTCTCCGAATTTAGTAGTAAATATACCCCTTTACCACGGTAAACCTTTCAGCTTGGTTCCTTATGAACCTTTCTTACCCTCTCCATCCCAGAGAGAACTAGATCTCGTTTGTCTTTAATTTCCTATATTCTAGCACAGTGCCTTATCAAAGTAGTAAGTACTCGATGAATAAACGTGTCTGAGATTGAAGTAAGAACATCACATGAGCTAATGGTACCTCTCTGATCTCTGTATTATTCTTTAAACTTCAGGGCAGATTCTGGGAAAGGTAGTGGATATAATGAGATGTGGCTTTGATCTGATACTTAAGAAAAATGATGCTCTAGGATTTCATAGAAAGTTCCCAAAGAGTCAAACCCACAGCAAGTCATTTTTCTCACCAAGCCCTCCAGAATTCAAGGCAAAGAAATCACAGTGTTAATCTTGCCATATCCAAGTGTCTTCCCTCCCGGCCGAGCTCCATGGGGCCTCCTTTTTGCGGATGCTCACTGGGGCCGGTCTGAAAGAAGTAGCAAGAGCCTGACACCCGGTTTACCTTGAGCTTTGAATTGCCCAGTATTTGATGGCACACCATGAGTGCGCTGGTATGTACTGTTAGGATTCACCTTCTCGAAGCACTAGAAATTCTCCTGGTGTCATCTTGTCATTCATTTACGGCCTACCGAGCACTGTGAGCCTATGTAATGGAATAGGACGTTAACGTAGAAACCATCCCTGACATTGGGACTTCACGATCCAGGTGGAGAAGAATAAATATAAGCATGATAAATGTTATGATGGAAGAAGTATACCTCGCCGAGCACCTAGGAGGGGCAATGACTCAGAAATGGAAATTCAGAGAAGGCTTCCTGCAGGAAGTGGCACTGGAGCTTTGAGTCGAGGGCTGAATCGGCTTTTGCTGAGCCCGTGGTGAGAGAGCTCTGATTCAGGCAAAGAGACAGCAGAAGGTGAGGGGACGTAGGGAGCATGTAGGGATGCCACCTGCTTCTGTGTGGCTGGAGCACAGGAGCCAGATTATGAAAGGGACTTTATTTCATATGAGTGAGTTGGAATGCATAATTCTGGAAACAATGGCATCCATCAAAGGGTTCGGGGTGATTTGCAACACAGAGAGAGTTTAGCCATAGAAACAGGCAGTTGGAAACCCTCTGACCCTCTATCTTTTTAGCCCGTTGTACCCCGCACCAGAGAAGAATGTGCCACAGATACAGATGATCACTTACAAAGCCAGAATTCATGTTAGGAACCTCACACGCGAAATAAGAAAATATTCCAAGTTTGTGAGACTATCCATGCACCTGCATGCTGGTGTGGCATAAGCTTGGTTCTGCTTGTAGGTAAGGGGCTTGGTATTCATTCATAGTTTCAAGAAAAGAGGACCCTGACATGCTCGGTCTGTCAAAGACTAAGGTCACCTTATTCTGGTGACATAAAAGCCACTTGACTAGACTGAAAATGCGTCCCCAAAACCTATTGCAGAATTTCATCTCTAATGGCTTTTGTGAATTTAGGTTGAAGGGCTTTAATGGTGCATTAGGGAAGGGCAGTAAAACACGGAGAATGCAAGAGCTGGGGCGCTTACAAACAACAGCGCTGTTCTCTGCTCGAGGAGCGCGGCTCATGCTGGTTCTCACGTCACGAGGACTCTGAAAACCCTGCGGGCCACTCCCCTAGGTATTTACCATCAAACTACTCCCTTCACTGGAAGAAGGTGAGTTTTGTTCTCTCGCATGGATTTAAGGATCTCACTAGTGTCTGCAAGACGAGTCCCACTCCTTTAACTACCCCAGCTGTAATAGTTATTAAGTAACTAGAGGCATAAGAGAATCATCCTTAAAAAGATTCTAATTTCGGCAACTTTAAAATATAACCACATTATGTATCATTTTCCCCTGGTTTTGTAGCGTCTTGATGTTCAGTCTAGTGACACAGCGAAAATGATAATAAGTACTACTACCTTACGGCCATTTAATTCCCTCTGTGACCCAGGAGCTAAACTTGCGCGTTTACAAGTCATATGCTGCTTACGAATTTAAGAATGTCAGCTTTCGAATGAGAGAGGCTCAAGCTCAAAGCCCAGTTCTTCCCAACTCTGTGACCTTAAGTTGCTTAACCTCTTGAAGCCCCCGTTTTCTGATCTAGAACTTGGGGGTCTTCATGGTAAGCTTGTCGGAGATTCACCACGGGCAACGGATGAGAGTGGGAAGGAAGACAGGCTAGCTGTTCCCTCCTTGGAACTCCTGTGCGTTTTCGCTTTTACGCTTTAGTTCTGGTTGATTTGTTTGTCTGATTATGAGCAACTTTCTCTTTTCCTTTTACTCCCCTAGGGATATGAAGCCTGACAATATTTTGCTGGATGAACATGGTAAGTAAATGATTTGTTTGCAATCAACATGGCTTGCACATAGAAAAAGCATGTGCGACAAAAATGATTACCCGGGCAAAGGAGGATTACGCACGGAAAACGCCCTGGTTCATTCAGTTGAGTTCTATGCACAAACTTGATTTGATGGGCGGGAGGGACAAGCTGGGTGAACTCCATTATTGTAGCGTGGCGCGGTACCCTAGGACACCCTTAAGTAACATTATATTTACATAATGAAAACGTCACTCCCTTTTCAACTTGTTAGACTTCTACTGATTTTTTCAAGAAAACCATCACAGTTTTTTTTTTTTTGGTGCTAATTTGCCTTAATATCTTTCTAAAAATCATCTCTTTTTTAATAAAGCAGAAAAGGCCTCAAGCTCAGAGCACGTGGCAGGCAAAACTATCTCCCAAATGATTAGTGACACCATTTTGATCTCATTGCATCTACTTTCATGCGTTTCTTCTTATGAGGGAAAATTAGTTTCACGTTTGCAGAAGAGAAAACCAAGTTTTTCGTCCAAAGATTTTTCAGTTGAAGAAAGTGCATCGGTTTAAAGAAAAAGAGAAAGCGGACCACAGTGCATGTGGCATCCGGATGGGAAAGTGATACAGGGAATTTGGCAATCACCATGAAGGTGATCAGTGAATGCCGGAAACCCAAGAAACACAGATGAAGGACATCCTGAGAGCAAACTTTCAGCAACAATGACTAGTGTGTGTCATCTCTTCCCACTGTTTCCTTTAATGTCCATTCGGATATACGGGTCCACCAGGGCAGAGCCGTCGGACGCACAGCCTGCAGCTTATAACTGTTAACAGTGGCACTGAGATCCTTCTTACGTGTTCAGGAAGCTGTTGGATGAGGGAGTCCTAGGTGTGCAGGGCTCCTTATTCATTTGACTTGTACAAAAGGGATGTGCAGTGGGACTGCAACTCCACGTACCATCCATCGCTCATTACTTATTTACCTCACTGCGCTTTCAACCTGATTTGCCAGACCCCACCTGCTCTCGGAGGGCTAAGAAACACTTTTGCGTATGACCTCTAATTTCGAAGCTCAGGGTCATTATTTATTTATGGACTGTCTAAAAAGATTTTTTCCACTTTCTTCCGGTGCCTAATTTCTTCCTTCCCTTTACTGCTTCTGACAATCAGGAGCAGATTCTCAGAATCTCCAAAATGTGAACAATAGTGAGACTTGGCATGAAGGTGACTTTCATGAGAACACCGGCTCTCCATGCCTCCAAGAAGAGGCGGGAGCCTCTCTCACCCTGGTGCGGATAAACTCTGTGGGGCCTCACAGTCATGGGGAGGGCCGCCCCTCACCCAGAGAGACTGCCCCTGCACAATTTAGAAAGAGGTTCTCTGTCTCCCCACCCCAACCCACGAAGGTGCATGGCTGGCCAGGCAGAACACAGTCTGGGGTTCTGTCCCCACCTGCTCCCTTTTCTGGTTGCCTTTGTGTACGATGTATTGCTCTGCCACTTGTGGAGCCCTGGATAGAGACATACAGTCCTGTTGTCCACAACCTTTCAAGATTTACCTCCCATTCAGAGAACAATGCTTTCATCTTGGGCCCCAAACATGGCTTCATCTTATTTCTACCATTAAGTCATCCGATCCTCTCTCATTCGATTTCTTTCTCCTTCTCATTTTCTTGTCAACTTGGTGATTGTAGATTAGGAGAACAGTCCAGAAATAAATTAATCTTCAAGTTTACCTGCCCTTAGAAACCCCCATGTGAAAGAATAATTGTATGATATTATAGTCAAGAGAATGGATTCTGGAGCCCGATTGCCTGAGTTCGAACCCAGTTCACCCCCTCACTAATCACTAGCTCTGAGAGTTTCCACAGACTGTCTCAACTTTCTCTGAATCTCAGTTTTTTGAGGAACCAAAAGAGTAATTCTTAGAGTCACTGTAGAAATGAACTAGCCTACTATCTATAAAGTGCTGATTGTAGTGTCCGTCCCCAGGAAATCACTCAGAAGATAACTATTAGTACAATTTCACGAAGGAGTAGTGACTTTCTCCCTTAAAGAAGGAAGCTAAGGCTTCTAGATCTTGTTTTATGTGTCTCTGTCGATAGCAGGTAGTCAGTGAAAGCTGGGCTCTTGCCTGTCTTTCTAAAGAATTGTTTTGATTCTGGAGGGAATATGCCAAAGCTTCTGTGTGTCTACTTGGTAGGTCTTGTGTTTAAGCCATTTTGTTTGGCGCTTTTTCTCAGGCAGCTATGCCTTCAGTGGTCTGTTCTGCTTTTCTCTCCTGGGTATAGGGGGCTCAGCCCACTTTGGGGGGCATTTTACTCTTGCTAGGGCTGGGGCTCTGTTGTTCAGGGAGTATGAGCAGCCATCCCAGTCGGCCAGAGGGACAGTCCCAGTCTACACCTGTTACCTAGTGAACTATTAACACTGACCCTTTCACTATTAAGGTTTTGGGTTTCAACAATGAATTAAGAGGCCTCTTTTGGTATTATTTTCTCATCCTGAACTCAACTTGAAAATCACCACAGTTAATAAGAGAGACATTGTTTTGGAAAGAAACGGATCTGTGAATGGGATCGAAGCAAACAAACCAAAAAGATAGAGAGCTTTTCTCTGAACACGGTCCTGGGGACCCCTTTCTGAAAAACATAATTTTTAAGGTTATTTGCTCTGTTTATGCCAGTTCTGAGAAGCTAAGCCTTTCGGGCATTGCTCAGGGACTAGAGTTAACCACGCTTAAGTGCGTCCATTCCTGATAACCCCCAGCCCTGAGCACATGCTATAGAGCTGCTCCTGGGAGATTCGGCTGCCCCGCAAATCCATGGGGGCCTTTCCAAGAGTCTCCTGGCATGATTTTCCATGGCTCCTATTTGAAACCCTCATTTGTCCTCTCTATCCACATTTATAGGGTTTCACCCCTGATGGGCCGTCACGCGCGCCTTTTGCACGGGGATTTTAGCAGCCGGGAAGGATAATTGCCTGTGTCTGCCATGCCTTCTACGCCCGTTCCTCCAAGTGAGCTGTGCATCACACCAATGGCTTACATTTTAATTCAGCACCACGCGGCGACAGGCGGGAACTTTGTCTTATTCTTACTGATTCATATTGGTTCGTAGTCATCAGAAAAGACTGATATTTAAAGGAGCTGAAGCCCTTTGTAAAACGCAGAATCTTTCCACCGCGTCAACGAGCATTCAGAACGGGACTGAAAAGAATGTTTTTGATTTAGGGCATACCTGCTACCATTCTCCCCAAATGTCTCATTCACTAGTTCAGAGCCCAAGCCGACGTTAGATCTCGGACGGCTTATCCTCAGTCATCCTGATAGATATTTTCATATCCTACCAACGAAAGTACCGCATCCAATTCTATCAATTCCATCGTGTCTGAATTTTTGTGTGTGTCTTAAATTATTCAGGAAATAAATACTGCATCCAGAGGAACAATAATGTCTGCCTGGAGTATCTGAGGAAACGACAATTATGGCATCATCTATAATTTAGTTCCCTTAATATCATCCCTGGTCCCAGGGACCGGAGAAAGGCAAAAACTCGGTCTGGGGGTAAGAGGAAGCACGACGCGTGCTCCCCGAACAGCTTCTTCCTTGCCGAGTCCCAAAATGGGCCTAAAAATCTAGTGGGAATCTCCTTTTAAGAAAAAAATTCTCTAAGGGTGTCTGGGTCGCGCAGTCGGTTAAGCATCCAACTCTTGGTTTTGGCTCAGGTCATGATCTCAGGGTCATGGGATCCAGCCCCAGGTCAGGCTCTGCGCTCAGCACGGAGTCTGCTTGAGACTCTCCCTCTGCCCTTCCCCTCTGTGCTTGCTCTTTCTCTCTCTAAAAATAAATAAATAAATCTTTAAACAATTATTTATCTATCACTAAATGCCTGTATCTATTTAGTACCTATAGGTTTAGGCGGCTACATAGATAATAAATATATGAAGAGAGAGAAAGAGAGAGAGAAAAGCAGCACCCTATCCCCAATAACCAAATTCACTGAGTCTCAGCTACTGCCTAAGGATATGCATTTTTTAATAATTTATTATGTTATGTGAGTCACCATATGGTACTTAAGGATATGCATTTTTAACAAGAATCCCGGAAGACGTGGCACCCACCCTCTCAACACTTCGGGGTGGTGGAAATGTTTGAAAGCTGGGGCAACACCGGCAGACTGGTCACGGTGGCCAGGAGTGCTGTGTCGATAAAGATCGTCAGGCAGAGCAGACATAGTGAGAAAGAGCTAGAAGTAATGACAATAATGATAGTTGAATTAAATGACTCAGTGCTATCGATTCAGATTTGCAATGTGCTTCTGTATCTCAAGGTACAGAGGTGAAAAGAAAGGCAAAAATGCTTTCCTAAGGTACCAAATCGGGAGCTTCTAAGCCTTGTACCTGGAAAACCCCACGTGAAGGCAGTGGTTCTGACTGGGGGTGGTTTTGCTCTACTTCCTGCCCCCAAAGGGGACATCTGGCAGTGTCTAGAGACATTTTCATGGTCAGGATTCCAGCCTGGAGCGGGAAGTGCTATTGGCCTCTAGTGGGTAGAGGCTAGGGTGTTACTGAACTTACTACCATGCACAAGACAGCCCCACGGTGAAGAATGACCAGGTCTAAGAGGTTGAGAAACTCCACGGAAGGGCCTGGGCTGATGGTCCCCCGTTCCCAAGGCAATTCCCGTGTCCCTCAACCAGCAGGGGACTGCCCCTCCCCCTGTGAGCCAGCACTTAGGTTCACTTTCACAGCTTGGGAGGAACCTGGCAGAGGGATGACCAGCTATGGGGACATCCTGGGCCTGGAATTGCGCTTTGGGGCCAGGGTCTACGGGCTCCGCGGAGTTCTGCTTGTGTACTTTCGCTAAGAGCCCCGGACCCCAGGTTCCAGTAGAACCCGGCTAGCCCTCAAACAATTTCTCCCCACCCATACTGTGCCCTCTGGCAGGGAGACAAACTCTGAGCCAACCGGGAAGGGACTGTTTCAGTTTCTCCAGCTCTTTGGTCTTGTGATAAAGCACAAAAGGTTTGGAGGAAATTCATAACTCAACCAAGGGGTCCCGGACCAAATTCTCAATTCTAATCCCAGCTCTGCTACTTCTGAGCTCCGTGAAATTAGCCACAAACAACTTTTCTATTAAACAGGGACTATTGCGCCCGGCTAACCCATTTGAAAATGGCAATCCATCCATACATGTAAATACCACTGAAAGATAAAATCCAGCAGCCTGTCAACAGATTCATAAGATACATAACGAGTACTTACTGGGTCGGGATCTTCTACCAGGCCAGATCTTACTGTAAAAGAGTGTTCTCAAACTTGACTGAGCGTCAGAATCACCTGGGAGTCTTGTTTAAACACGGGCGTCCCACCCTCATTCTCTAATTCAGTAGGCTGGGGGCGGTACTCAGGAGTTTGCATTTCTAGCAGGTTCCCAGGTGCTGCTGGTCTGAGGACCACGCTCTCAGAACCACGGGGCTCGAAAACAACCTCGACCTTTTATTTCTGTAAGAGCGTGGATAATCTCAGGATTGAGTTGGCTCCGGACGTCTGCTCAGACTAAAGTAAAGGGTCCCCTGCCAGGCTGCTCATCTGAATCACCTGTGGAGTTTCTGGTTGTTTCTAACACGGGTGTCTGGCTCTCTACAGTCCCACTGCTAGCAGAGTCAAGTCCAGGCATGTGTGTTCGGCAAAATGGTGCTGGGGCTTCTGATCATGAGAAAGAGCAACAGTCGAACACTTTCTTCCTTCCAAATGCTGAGCGAAGTTCTTCCACGGTATTATTTTATTTGATCTCCCCAACAAACTCATAAGAAAATTCCTGTTGCCATCCCAATTTTACAGAGAAGGTGTCACCTTAAGGTAACACAGAAAGTTAGTGGTCAAACTTGGACTTGAAGCCAGGCAGCCTGACTCCAGAGAACAAGCCTTTCGTAACTACAGTGTCTCTAGGCTGACCTAATTTGTATCCGTGAATCCCTTGAGCTGACTCAGGGGGAGAAAGAAAGAAAGAAAAAACGGAGGCAGCCTATACAATATTAGAAGAGTTATCAGAATTATCTGTTGGTACCATTTGAGCAAGAATACCTTCACTTTCAGCCGGACGAGTGCTACTCTTACTTTATTAAAATGTCGTCACATCAGCACACAAAACACTTTTTTTGCACAAAACAAAACCCCAGCGATACAGGCAGTGAGGTTTGTCTTCAGCGCACACTGGGTGCTATCAGGGAGCAGACTGAGAGGTTCGGCAGTGGGGAGTGGGGAGTGGGGAGTGTGGACTGTGAGCCACGGAAGAAGGATACGACGACATCCCCTCCCAGGGCGGCCGTGTCTCATCAAAACCACAGGGCATGGAAATGGAAATGCCAACACTTCAAGGGCCTCTGAAAGCGTATGAATTTTGTGCCAACAGCTGACATCACGGGCAGTCTGCCTGCTGCTGCTCCTGCCCTCTTCCTCCTTCAAGCTGGAAATGCAGGACCCTTGGCAGGGGCCGCTCCTTGCAGAGCTGAGGCGTCAGACCCACGCTCTATGCCCTGAGTGTCAGAGCTGAGAGACCCTAGAGAGGAGCTAGTCTGCCCGTTTCTTTTTCTTTTCTTTTTCTTTTTTCTTTTCTTTCTTTCTTTTTTTTTTTTTTACAAAAAGAAACTTGGGTTCAACATAGAAAACGGACTCAAAGTCTATGAGATATCAGGGGCAGAGTTCAGGGCAGAACTCAGGTCTCTTGGCTCGCTGCCCAGGGCTCATGATACAGCCTCTTTATAAATAAAACCTGACTTTTTTGCCCCTGCCTTCCCCTAATACATTATTTTGTTGGGGGTGGGTAGAGGACAACCTAAACTGTCAGACAAAAAATACTCATGATATTTCAGAGAAACGAGGAGGAAAAAGGTACTCTTGCTTGGCAAAGAAATAAATACATGTATCCACATTTGTGTCAGCAAATTGTGTAGCAATATTTATCTCGGGGAAAAAATCCCCTAAGTGGAGCCTATTTCCTAACCTAGATTCAGAAACCCTTGCTTGTTTCCTCGCTATTACTGTCAAAAGATTGCCGTGTGCTTTTTAAATAAAAACAATCAGGAGAATTTACGTCATAAAAAAAAAAATCCCCTAAGAGACACTTGGAAAAATGCTTGGAAATTCCATACATAGAATACCCCTGGCTGCTTCCCTCTTGATGCTTACAGGTGTGACCAAATTAAAATGTTGCCAACGAAAAATCATAAGCAGAATTACCAGAGTGTGAGCTCTTAACCAGGCAGCTTAAAACTTTCTGAGATTGAACTGCAGGTTTACCAGCAGACTCAGCTGGTTGACGATGACGCTGGTCTTGAGGGCAGAATAATTGTGCTGCTGCTGCCTGGACCGCGCTTGCTACCGGCACGCAGGCATTGACAAAAGCAGCTTCCAGAGGCTCTCCGTAAGAAGCACGGCTGCGCCACGGAGTTGAACGGGACTTAACGTTCTGTGTGGTGCTTTTGTCTCTCCAGGGCACGTGCACATCACGGACTTCAACATCGCCGCGATGCTGCCCAGGGAGACGGGGCTCACCACGGTGGCTGGCACCAAGCCTTACATGGGTACGGGCCTCGCGAGCGGCGGTGTAAGAGCAAGGCTGGGCTTTTCCATTCCGGTAGACATCTACTCCAGGTCCAGGCATCTGGAGCCTCTTGCGCTCAGAATGCCAAGTTCCCCTGTGACTTTCCCCGGGGAGCTTCTGAGTTCACGGGTCTGGGGTGGGTCTCAGGAGGCTCCACTGAGCGAGCACCTGATCTGAGCTTGGTTCAGGAGGGCCACTGATGACGCTTCGAAACACTGCTTTATGAGTTATGCAGGACAGCTTCTACCCACTTCCTAACAAAGACTGCTAGTTGATTGAATAAGTTCTACTAACGGCCTCTGTGGGCGTGGCACAGTCTCAGGGACTGGTGACCCCGTATGTGAGCAAAATACCCAAGGTCTCCTGCTCATGGAGCTTACCTTCTAGGGAGAGGAGTTCTTAAAAATAGAATCAGGGGCACCTGGGTGGCTTTGTCAGTTGGTTTCGGCTCAGGTCATGATCTCGGGGTCATAGGATCAAGCCCCGCATTGGGCTCTGTGCTCAGCGTGGAGTCTGCTTGTCCCTTGCTGCCCCTCCTCCCACTCATGAGCTCCCTCGCTCTCTGTCTTAATAAATAAATAAATAAATAAATAAATAAATAAATAAATAAATAAATAAATAAAATCTTTAAAAATAGAATCAAATAGAAGTAAAATGCAGTAATAAATCAGATGGTGATAGGTGACATAAGTATTACTATACCCATCATTTACATAACCAACCCCTCATTACACGCATAGGACTGTAAAGTTCACACAACGCCTCCCAGATGTCATTTTACTTTTAGTTTTAGCAGCACGACAAACCCATGAGTTCTCCTTAAAGATGAAGAACTGGATTTTGCCTGAAGATTCAAAATACACCCAGAGGGTGATGAAAAGGATAGGTTAGGTGCCAAAACTGTCAACGAGGTCTCACATTCAATTATGTTAACACTCACAAATTACTACGAATTCTAAGTGCTCTTGCTGGAGCGTCTCTGTGTGGACACCATTCTGGCAGAACTAGCCTTGCCGCCCACCCACCCCCAAGAAACGTAAAGGGAGAACTGCTGTCCTTTTCCCGAAGGGATTCAGGAAGAGGGACTTGTCCGCTTTCCCCACCTAGGACGGTGAGTCAGGTCTTAAGAGAATTATCTGGAAAGTCGGTGGGTGACTGTGAGGCGAGTGACCTGGATTTCCAAGCTTGGTCAATGTCTGGTTCGTCACCGTACGTGCTGACGGGTCCTGGTACTCACAGAACCCGATCTGTCCATGGGGGTTTGATGAGTTTGGAGTTAAGTCCTCCCAGGGACCATGACGTTAGGAGACAGAGATACAGTAGTGTGGGAGTGTGTCTGGATTAGCCAGAGGGTGGGGTCCAGCTTGTCTGGGACCCTGCCAGTAGCCTGGAGGGAGGGCGGTCCCTATCGGTGTGGCTTACTGGAAACACCACCAATTCCAATAGAGCTCAACCATAGCAGAATCCTGGAGGTGCCCCCCAAGCACAGGGTGCTTTAGAAGCTCTTCGGGTAATTCTGCCATGTAGCCAGGGTTGAGAGGGTTGCCACAGAGAAGGAGAGACGTCAGCTATTAGAAGCAACTAAAGAGAGATCACCTCAGGATCCCTCTACCTCCACTATCCCTCAACCAGGCAAAAAGGATTAAAATGTATTAAGCAAGAGACCAGGAGCTATCATCAAGGGAGCCCCCTACCCAACACAAACGGGAAGCTAGCCACTGCACAGCTGTAGGCAGATGACGGAAGACAAAAGCCTATTTCTGCTTCTACCCTAATTAGTTGAGATGCTTAAAGCAGCTAATGTCACTGGTTAAGCCAGTGGAATTAGGGAGGTGGGATGAATTGTCCTGACTAGATATGGTCAGAGTAATTTATGAGCAAAATATTTGACCTTGAAATCAAGGGTAAGAGCAAAGCCACTTTTAATATGTCATTTCCTTCCTCATATAACTAGAGAGAGGAAAAGAAAAAAGAAAAGAAAAGAAAACCCCTTGGCCACCTCACTTTCCAAGAGAAAGAAATCCTCTGGGGAAAAAATGAGTCCTATTTTAGATGATATTTGAACAACTATAGATTTCCTGGCTTCCTATTACCAGTGCGGGGGAATAAATCTCCTTTGTCACTTCTAAAATAATGGACACATATAATTCAGCCTATTTTCTGCCTAAAACTCACAGTTCTCAGATGATAAAAGGAAATATCTGAGCCCGCTGGTCTGATGAATTTTTTCTGCAGGTTTCCTGGGTTTCCATATTAAGGGCTATTTTCTTGGAGCCAAATCAGAATGTGCATCTGGGTTTTCTAGGCCTGGTTTCCATGGTGAGAGGAGTAAAGGGAGACTACCCTTCTTTTCTCTCCCCAGTGATTTTAAATACAATATCCGTATAATTTAATTCTCCTCATATTTGGCATTTCGGGTCCTTTCACAACACGGAGCTAGGAAATTGGAGTGCGTTCAAGGTTCTCTCTGCTTTTCCACCTTCACCCTTATAATTAACAATTATTAATATTTATTGAAAGCTTTCTATGGGCCAGACAACGTGTTAAATGTTTAACGTTCATTTTACTCATTTTTTTTCTCAGCGACTTTATGAGGCAGACTATAATTATCACCATTTTACAATGAGAAAATCAGAAGCTAAGTCACATGGCTAATAATTGAAAAAGCTTAAATTTAAAGCAAGCTCCGACTTCAGAAAGTCAAGCTTCTTCCTGAAAGAGAGTTAAGGGAGAAATTTATTAGAAATTATTTGTGGTCCGTAAAAGGTTGCAAATCAATTTAGGTAAGCCAAACTTTTAGAAATGTTTCTCATTTCAGTATAAATGAGTATCTGTCATCACTTCACTCTGAATGCAGAGGTTGCCTTTGATTTTTGGGTAAGAGTCTTTCTAAGAGGTGTCATAGGTAGAAATCTGCTTTTTCTTTTTAACAATTATGATCCAAATAATTTAGTAATATCTAGGTAACAGACATTCACCAGCACCCATACCCATTTAAAGCGCTCCTGTGGGATACTAACTGGCAGGTATAGAAGAAATTTTCTTTTTTTAACGATTTTATTTATTTCAGAGAGAGAGCACTTGCGCAGTGCACCTGCATGTGTGCGAGTGGGGTGAGGGGCGGAGGGGAAGCGAGGGGGAGAAAGAGTCCCTAGCAGACTCCCCACTGAGCACGGAGCCTGACACAGGGCTCAATCTGAGATCACAATTCTGAGCCAAAACCAAGAGTTGATGCTTAACTGAGGGAGCCACCCAGGGGCCCCAGAAAGAAAAAAATATTCTAAGAAGAAAGAAAGAAAATGAGGATGAAATACTGAGGTTGATAGGAATATAGGACATCTACTAAGATAGGTGCTGAGCACGTTAGAGCAGTTTCTTGGCTCTGGAGAGGCCGGGCTGAGCAGTCTCCCCGCTCTGAACCACCTCCCTTTCAGCTCCCGACTCCCTTTCCTCTTCCTCTTCCCTTACCCTCACTTCTCCTCCGTGTGAGTATAATCCAGATCTCTTAGAGCTTCACCGAGGAAAACATTCCTCTCTTCCCAGTTAAAAACAAAGCAAATTCACTATGGAAAATGTGTAAAATGCTGATAAGCAAAAGGAGGTTAAATTAATCCCTCTCCTTGTAGATATTTATGGTTTCCTTCCAGACTTTTTTTTTCTGTGCACATACGAACACATATTTTTTAAAAGTTGAATCATACTGAATTTCTGTAACCTAAATTTTTACTTTATAACGTAATAACAATAGACATCATACAATGAGTAGTCATTATGACCCAAACGCTTTGCTAAGCTTTTAACATTTATTGTGCATTGAAATTCTCAAGGCAACCCTGTGAAAGAGGTTCATAATCACACAGCAAGTAGCTGGTGGAGCACAGACGGGTGGAGCACCACGTCTGAAACCGTCTCGAGCCTTAGCACTGATGGTGATGATGGTGGTGATGATGATGAAGGGCCGACAATGGCCGACATTGACTGTGCTCTTCTGTGTGCCAAGCACTGTTCGAAGTGCACGTATGACATCGTGGAAACGAAAACTTCCGTGAGGCCAATACTATTGTTATTCCCACTTGAAACATGCCACTTGAGAAATGAAGCTCTTTGCCCCGGGTACGGCTAGGGCTACTGCTGTCGAGGGTCAGAGCCCCGACTCTCGAACACTCTGCTATGCTGTGCAACCTCTCGGCCTCCGGTCTCTAACCCGGCCTCAGCCAGAATGGCAACTTGTTTCTCTCGGACTCCAGAGCCTGGGTCTTGGCAAATGATATTCTTCTTCTTGGCCCACACCTGTGTGTAGAACTATCATTTTTAATGATCGTGTGCTACAGAACTAGAGGACTGCAGCAAATTTAACCAATTCTTTATTGTGGAATGTTAGGTTGTTTCTGATTTTGAAACATAAATAGATTTGTCATGAAACTCCTGTTCGCAGAAACGGGTCCTGCAACTTGATTATCCTTGTGACAAACTCCCGTTCAAAGATGGGAGTTTGGATCAGTGGATATTTATGTGTTAGTGCATTTCCTCTAAGTTCACATTGATTTCTGCTCGTTCATTCTGGAAGTGTCTGAGAATATTCACTTCCCTGCATTCTCAGCCGGGCTGCACATTGAATCTCTTTAATCTTCCTGAAAAGATCACTTAAAATGGTCCCTCGTGATGCTAATACTGAAATTCTCGGACTTCTTTTGTAAACTGTGCTTTGCTTGTTTCCTATTAGGGTGTTAATATTTTTATCCTATTTCTTATTGATTATATAAAAAGTTCTGGAGCCTTATATATTCAGAATATGATAGTGTATCATATGTGTTATAAATATGATTTCCTATCTTTTAGTTTGCTGTTGTTCTTATAACATTTTTAATGTAATGAACTATTTTTCTAACATCATCACACCATTAGTCGTTTTCATAGTTTCTACCTTTTTTATTATTTATTTTTTTAAAGATTCATTCACTTATTTGAGAGAGAGCACGCGAGAGAAAGAGAGAGAGTGCACACGCAAGCAGGGGAGGGGCAGAGGGAGAAGGGGAGAGAGTTTCAAGCAGACTCCACACAGAACGCAGAGCCTGACGAAGGCTCGATCCCACAACCCTGAGATCCTAACCTGAGCCAAAACCAAAGTCAATCCCTCAACCAACTGCACCACCCAGGCGCCCCTAGAGTTTCTACCTTTGATGGTATTCTTAGTAAGACCTTCTTGTCTCCAGATTTGGGATATGGTTACCTAATATTTTTATTGCTGTTATAGTTTCATTTTTCCCCTTATTCCAGTTACATATAATCTTGACTGAAGGTATGTCGTAAGGATCTGACTTTTTTTTGTTAGATCATTAAATAATTGCTTTGAGATGACATATCAAATAACGATATGTCATGTTGATTTATAATATGTTCACCATAAACTAAATATTCTTATATATAAGCATTTTCAAATTTTAATTATTACAGCTTTATAATATAATTTAATACATGAGATACATGTCTATGTCTTTATTTCTCAGAAAACCTTTATTAGTCACAGATATTTTCGGTAGATGAAATTTAGAATTTTTTTTAAATTTCATTAATTATTTCTATTGCATTACATTTATGGATTAGGTTGGAGGCCCTTTCTTTATTTCTTGACCAAGAATCTACTATCTAGGGGGTGACTCAGTTAAGTGTCTGACTCTTGGTTTCATCTCAGGTCAGGATCTCAGTGTCATGAGATTGAGCCCCATGTCGGACTCCGTGCTCAGCAAGGAGTCTCCTTGTCCCTCTCCCTCCCCCTCTGCCCTCCTCCTCACTCTCTCTCTAAAAATGAATAAAATCTTTTTAAAAAATCTACTATCCAGATATTGTAAAACCTGAAAACTAAATGATGGAAATCCACATAGCCAATACACGCATTAAAATGTGGTGAAGCTTATTAGTAATCAGGACAATACCGAGTTAAACCACAATGAAAGCTCAATACACACGTGCTAGACTGGCAAAATTCAAGAGGTCAGTTAACGCCAAGTGTGGGTAAGGAGGCTGAGCGAAGGAAACCCTGATACGACGCTGGTCACCGTGTTAATCGGTACTACCACTTTGGTTAAATCATTGATCATTATCCAGAGTACGAAGAATCACATCGTATCCCCAGAGACTCCCCTTCTAGGAACACACCCTATAGATGTGTGGACTTTTAGGAGTGTTCATGACAGCATTGTTCACAATACTGTCAAATCGAAAATACCCAGCTGGTAGGAGATGCCTGTCACATGTCACTGGGGGTACTGGTAAGGGAAAGTGGAAATAAAGCCCATTTCCATCCAATGTGGGGGGTACCCTGGGGTCAGGGCCATTATCTCCCGAGCTGATGGGGAGCTGTGACTTAAAGATAGGATGCAGTGATTCGTGGGAGATGGATTCGCTGGGAAATGAGGCTCTTACAGGCAGGGTCAGTCCAGGCACCGGGATGTCAACATTCTACCTCGGACTGGATGCCGTCCACAGGATTTTACTGGGACGTGAGTACCCCAGCTAGGTCAAGCCCATGTGCAGGCCTCACATCGCGCCAATTTCCTTTGTCCAGAGCCAGCGCCTTACTACCAGAGGCTTGGGTCAACTGTGTATAGCTTTTGATAAGTAACATTCCCATCCCTATGTTTGCCTCTCCAGAACAGTGACTCGTTTTTGGAGCACTTTCTAGATGCCAGGAACGGAGCTCAGATTTCGTCATGCAGCATCTCATTTAATTTCTCACGCTCTAAAGATCATCTTATTTTGACTTGGCTGATGAGGCTTCTCAAGCTCAGGCAGCTGACTTGTTCAAGGTCAGGATAAGTGGTAAAGGCAGGTTCTGACCCCAGACGGCATGTCTCCAGAGCAAGTGATTGCCACCATCTCTTGTTGACTTGACTCCTCGTCGTTTCTTTGGTCAACACAGTTCTGTTGAGTGACTCTAGCTGCCAGGTTCAATATGAGACCCTAGAAGTGTAGTGGTGAGCACCCTGCCCTTGCTTCGGCTTTACCCCTCACGAGCCAGGTATTTTTACCTGGAGGAGTATGAAGAAGGTTCTCAGAGCATCGACGTGCTTAGAGAACGCATAACCAGGCGGCCACCACCGGCGGCAAAGTTGACTGTAGCTTTGCCTTTCCTTGGAGTCCTTTCAAATAACCACATTACAAAGTGTAAGTTTCTCCACCTCATGTGAAAGCTTCTATTTCTCAGAGGGCCCACTCCCTCCTTCTCTCTCCCTCACCACCAACAGCAGGCTGGAAACGCTGCCCTTGGGTCTTCGAGATGACGGTGAGACGGAAAGCCAATCCAATACACCTCGCACCAAATTCTAAGTGTTGTCTGCAGCAGGAATACGGATCTCAGTCCTTTAGCACAAACCTTTCAAATCAAGGCAACAAATAACATCTTCCCAGCCTTCCTGATTTGATGGTCAGCTGAACATTTGAGGCCTTACGGGATCCAATTTTTAATAGTTGCACACTATAAATAAGAAGGGAATTTGTCCATCCAGGCCTGTGCATGCCTGTGTGTTGGCGGATGAATGAGGCCACTGAGACAAGAAAATCAGCCGGTTTTGCCTGCTGTGCGCCATCTAGCAAGGGATGGTAGACGTCCGTGGCAGTGTTGATTCGTTTTCCTTGCCCTGGTACTACGCCTCAGGAGGAACACGCTGGGAGCAGAGATTTGGGCACGTCCCCGGGAGTAAAACTGACCTCACTTTCCTATCTTTTCAGCACCTGAGATGTTCAACTCCAGAAGAGAAACAGGCTATTCCTTTGCTGTGGACTGGTGGTCCCTGGGAGTGACGGCCTATGAGCTCTTGAGAGGCCGGGTATGTTAGAACTGCGTTTCTCTTTGGTTTCTCTTCCAGCAAGTTTCATTTTTAGAATGAAAGAATGGATTTTTTGCCCCCTAAAATCAAGCAGTTTGTGTGCAAGGTGAAAGCACTATGCCATGTGATACCTGGGATTTCGGCACATACTACTCTCCTATATATGGACCCAAGCATGTGAGTTTGCTTTAACTGCAGATAAAATTAAATGAATATGTGTGTGTTAGAAACTCCCAGAGAGGGAAGATCAGTGCACCTCACTAAATATCTTGTGGAAATACATTTGTTTGTTTAAAGAAAATCATCTGGCAGTCACAGTACAGGATTCTAACTTCGACATAGTTCCCCCAGGTGAGTGTGAATTATTAATACAACACAATTCATGCCCTGTCTTGTTGGATTCCTCTCTGTCATATGGCTCCTGGGTTCTGAGTTTGGGGGCAACTTAGAGCAGTTTCCTTTTAAAGGAGACATTTCTTTTCTTTTTTTTTTTTAAAGATTTTATTTATTTATTCGACAGAGATAGAGACAGCCAGCGAGAGAGGGAACACAAGCAGGGGGAGTGGGAGAGGAAGAAGCAGGCTCATAGCAGAGGAGCCTGATGTGGGGCTCGATCCCATAACACCGGGATCACGCCCTGAGCCGAAGGCAGACGCCCAACTGCTGTGCCACCCAGGCGCCCCTAAAGGAGACATTTCTTAAACTAAGAAAATGCCTAGGAAGAATTTTACCCAGAAAATATTCCCCCTCCCATATTATTTTATCCCCGTGGTAGTTCTCTGTCATATGATGTATTAACATTGTCAGATTCACTTTTTTCTTTCTTTTTTGGGGGTAGGGGGAGGTGAAGAAAAGGTACTAACAGATTATTGAATTTAAATTCCATTTGGTAAAGTATTGCCCTTGTGAGTTTTTCGAGATCTATCCATTTTTACCTTATCTCTTCTATATTATTAGATTACAAATTCATTAAGGTGAAGCATATAAACTGTACCTTATACAGTTTAGTATTATCCCCAGTATTTAACTTTAAATAGATACGTAACAACTGTGTACTGAATGAATGGGGGAACAAGGCACTACATCAATTCTGCCACATTCTAGCAAAGAATCACCAAGTAGGCTGTAGGTCATTAGGGTTCAAAATCTAGCTAATCACATTTAATTACAACTATCAACACAACCAAACCACAGAGGACGGGCGCTAAGCAATGATCTCCTCCACATTTACAAATTCTCATTTATAGAAAAATACATGCCTCGAAGACAAATATGCTTGACCTCTCTGCAGTTTCTGAACTTCACATGAACAGGCCCCTTAGCCATTAAGCTGCTTTATCTGCCATCGTAAAGGCAAGGCCAGTCTTTTCTCGCTTTAAGTTACTTAAGTGTTTACTTAAGTCTCCATAATTTGGCTATTGTTGAGAAGGCTGCTGTAAACATCAGAGTCCATGCGTCCCTTCGAATTGGTATTCTTGTATCCTTTGGGTAAATACTCAGTAATGCAATTGCAGGATTGTAGGGTAGTTCTATTTTTAGCTTTTTGGGGAACGTCCATAGTATTTTCCAGAGTGGCTGCACCAGTTTGCATTCCCACCCACAGTGTAAGAGGGTTCCCCCTTCTCCACATCCTCACCAACACCTCATTTCCCGTGTTGTTAATGTTAGTCATTCTGACAGGTGTCAGGTGATATCTCACTGTGGTTTTGATTTGTGGCCCCCTGGTGATGAGTGGTGATGAGCATATTTTTATGTGTCTATTAGCCATCTATAATTACATTATCTTTTAATACTGATTTACAACAGGAAGAATATTAAACTCTTCCACCTCTCCCAATTTATTCCATCAGTCCACAGTCATTTATGAAGTATCTCGAAAGGGCCAGGCACTTGATGAATGTACGTGTCCATATTAAGTGTCCCATTGTTGGTTGCTCTAATACGGAAATTGTTCATTCAACAAACATGTAATGAGCGTCTACTAGGTGTTAGGTCCAATGGACACAAATATGAATAGGGGATGATCTCTGGCCCTAAGTAG
The DNA here is from genome assembly GCF_024610735.1 of Ursus americanus. Classification (NCBI taxonomy): domain Eukaryota; kingdom Metazoa; phylum Chordata; class Mammalia; order Carnivora; family Ursidae; genus Ursus; species Ursus americanus. The sequence continues at coordinate 47,180,196 of NC_142131.1, read as the reverse complement.
CTCACAATTCACACAAAAGATAAAACCCCATAAATCTATTTTCTGAGAAATAGAGAAATTAATATAGGTAAAGGCTGCTCTCTAGTGGACAGCTATGAAAAATATAACAAAACCACTGTTCTGTTTGATTTCTTTGCCCCAACGTTAAAACTATAAAAGACCTTGGTTCTCTCAGAAGTAAAAATACCATGCCTCATCATCAAATTCTCCACCCCACTCCACAGAACTAGCAACTCATAGCATTTTAGACTGGAGTTAGTTTTCTGGGTGACATTCTATCCTGAACTTACTACTGCTTCAAAAAGCACAAAGAGGTGTAGAGTAAAACTCTGGATCTCTTTACAATCACTGAACATTTGTCCCATGTTTCACGTAAATACTTACGTAACCTGCCTTACAAAACACTCCCAAACTGGGATCTCAGAGGTGTGTTTAGTGTACAGAAATGTTTCATTTGGCCCAGTGGAGTTACCAAGTTTTTAAAAATTCTGAGATTTCACAGGAAACTCGAGATTTCTGGTGTCTTTTTTTGTTGTTGTTGTTAAATAAAAGATCTGGCAACAGTAGACCACATTTGCATACGAAAACAACAATCAACTGGAAGGGATCAGAAAATGATACTGAGATTTTACTGGTTGAAAATTTAGCTTGGGAACATGGGCCAAGCAAAATCTTTTCTTTACCCTATAAAAATGAAGACTCTTCCTTCTTCTCTTCCCCAAGAGACCATACCATATTCGCTCCAGTACCTCCAGCAAGGAGATCGCACACATGTTTGAGACCGCTATTGTGACTTACCCCTCTGCCTGGTCACAGGAAATGGTGTCACTACTTAAGAAGGTAAGAAGGAGGACCGCATGACAAAAGGAAGTGATAAAGAGAAGCATGCCCTCTGATTTGAGGTGAAAAGTTAGTTTATAATATTGGAAGCAGCCATGATAATACACATTTCTAGAGTGGGCTTGTACCTAACAGCTTTCATTTTTTATTTTTTAAGATTTTATGTATTCATTTGACAGAGAGAGAGACAGCCAGCAAGAGAGGGAACACAAGCAGGGGGAGTGGGAGAGGAAGAAGCAGGCTCATAGCGGAGGAGCCTGATGTGGGGCTCGATCCCAGGACCCTGGGATCGCGCCCTGAGCCGAAGGCAGACGCTTAATGACTGCGCCACCCAGGCGCCCCTGTACCTAACAGCTTTCAAACCCATGGCTTCATTAAGGCAACACGCGTGTCCTCTTGTTGAGCCATGTCAAACTCAGTGTGTCCAAAACGGAGTTTCTGATCGCTCTCTATTTCCTGGACTTGCTGCGATGTTCCCTCTCTCAATGACTGGCCCCTCCATCTAGCCAGTTATAGAAGCCAGAAACCAGAAGTCACCCACCATCCCCATTTCCAATTCATTGCCAAGTTTTGTAACCTGATTTTGTAAATATCTCGTGACTCTGTCACTTCTCTTCCTCTCTGCTGCCATCTCCCCAGTCCTACTGCCATCAGGTCTTGCCTTATAACTGGTTTGTCCCGGACACTTTTACACACTCCAATCAGTTCTCCCCTCTGCCCCATACTGATCTGTTCAAAGCAAAATTCATTGTCTTCTCATTATTCTCAGAATAAAGATCAAAATAATCTGTATGATATAAAGGTTCCAACTACCACTCAAGCCTTATTTTGGACTTTTGTTCCCCTTTTGACTATACATCGACTTCTTGTCTTCTCCTTTTCTTGTCCCTTCTCACCATCATTTATCAATCTCTTACCACAGGGCCTTTGCACATGCTCTGCCTGGAACAGTGCCCCCATCCCCAGCTCCTCCCACTACCTCCTTTAGATCAACATTATTCAATGGTATTCACCAACTGGTTCAAGTCCATGAATTGTTTCCTACAGGCCCTTGAGAAGTATAGAAATTAAGAGAAGCGTTTAGAAACTGTTATAGCAATGCGGTACTGCGGATGCCTCTAAGTACATGGTCAATGGACTCATCTCATTGAACAGGGTATTAACTCAAATCACAAGGTGTACATGGTGTGGCCCTGCATACTAGCCATGCACAAGAAGACCACATACTAATCTCATGGTTGGAAATTAAACAGAAAAAGTTGGCCCTTCTACATAGATAGTTTGAGAAGCACAGCTTTAGATTTCAGCTCAGATATCACTTCCTCAGGAAGCTTTCTTCTGTTGTAAGCTCACAAACACTATCTTTCCTTCATACCATTTTTTTTTTAATTTGAACTTATGTATTACGTATGTGTGATTCTTGGGTTAATGATTACTGTCTCCTAAGCCCTATAAGGGGCTTCTTTACCATGCTATCCTCAGCATCTAGCACAGAGCCTAATAGGTGATAAAATCTGGTATTTGAATAAATGAGGTCCATAGTGTCTATCAGATTTGCAGGATGCCCATGTTCATGGAAAAGATTAATGGCAACTATAGCGGCAGCTAAGTTGTATGCCTTGAATTATTATAAGGAGGAAAGAATGAGGAGCCCCACAGGATGCACTTGGCTTTCTTTGAAAAGGAAAAATCACACACAGGTTGTGGTCAGTTAAGGATAAGAGCTTTGAGGGCCTACAGTTCACCCCTGTGCCTCCTGCCTTTGGGGTCAAGTACCCTGTTATGGAATAGGGATATTGATGATGTCAAAGATGAAGAAGAGAGGGGTTATTTTCCATAAGCAAATTGTCCTCAGTTCCAAGACAGCTCTCCTCACCCCACAATTACACACTGATGATCCATGGCTATAATCTCCAGGAGAATTCTCAAGCAGAACTGACATTTCCCATTTAAGCCACGAGACCAATGTGATATTGGCTGTGAAGCAGTTACCGGGGGAAGATCTTTCATCACAGTCAGCAAAACCCCAAACCGTAATAGTAACCTTGGTTACATCTTATCTGTGGCACACCCAATATACTTTGATTAACTGTATGAACAGCTACGACTTTTAGTAGGAAATTAATTTCATTTGTAAAAACACATGAGCGTTCCCCACATAATAAGGGCAGACATCCTCTTAGGTACTTTATATACATGGCCTCATTTATTCCTAGCTACAACCATACAAAATAAGCTATTATCCCCTTTTTATAGAGGGTAAACTAAGGTTTAGAGGACAAACTTGCCCATAGGTAGTAAAATAAGGGAGTCAGGAATCAAAGGTATGTTTGACCCAATAGGACAATCTATTTTCACTCACCACACTGCAAAAACCTACTTACAGCTCGTTCTGTCCACGCATTATCACATTATTTATGTATATTATTATCGTTATTATTTGATAGGATTAGGGAAGGGGAACACTACCTTGTTTCCGTCAGACCCACACTAGAAAACTTTTACAGGGAATTTGTATGATTTTTTGCCCGACTTTGACCTTCATTATGATCTTGATGTTTGTATTCCGTTGGCAGCTACTTGAGCCTAATCCAGACCAACGCTTTTCTCACTTGTCTGACGTCCAGAACTTCCCGTATATGAATGACATGAACTGGGATGCAGTTTTGCAGAAGAGGCTCATTCCGGGTTTTATTCCTAACGTGAGTCAATCCTAACACACCCATAATAACTCTCATCCATTACACACACGGTCTCATTAGATAACCCCACCAGTGTTGTGAGACAGCCCAACTCCTATCTCACAGATGAGACAGTGGAGGCACACACAGGGTACGTGGGCCACCAAAGGTCATGTGGCTAACAGGTGGCCGAGTGGGATTCTCGTCCAGGTCCATCTGCGTCTGCAGTTCTAGCTCCTAATCGCTTTTTGTGGTGTGCTACTGGAAGGAAGCCCTAGTCCTCCAAACAGTCATTCCCAGGAATCTGCTCATTGAGGAAACAGTGTTTTCTCAGATTTTAAAGATGGAGAAATTTGTTTCCATGGAGTTCTGTGAGTCACAGCATTGAAAATGTTGGGGTTATTTTTACCACTCACCCCTCTTCCTTTGGTGGTTCGCTGCCACAGAGCCACATTCATAAGCACTAATAGCCAAAGGGAAGTAAGTCCCACTGGGTCAGTACGTGGCTGAGGACATCTGTGGCCTCCTTCAGACCACTGGTAAAAGCTGGAGTGCAGAAGCTTCGGCCAAGGGACCCAAGGGAGACCTCTAGCTTCCCTCTGTCAGTCTGATTCTACACACTCAGTATCGGGTAGACTGGCAGAATAATGAACTCCTAAAGGGTACAACTGAGACAGTTCAGAGTTTTCTGTGGTGCAGCCCAAGGGAGACACATGCCGTGGGCTTGTGGGGGTGTGATCCTTCCTGTGCAAACAGAGGGCGACGCACCTGCGGGTGGGTTGGGTGAAGGAGCACAGTGGGAGACATGAGTAGGCAGTGTGGTGGAATTCTGGGTTGGGGAGTTGCTCTCTCGTGGAGCAACAAGAAGATAGGTGGAGGTCTTACCAGGCCGTGATGCAGAGTCCTACAGGGGCCACGTGTACCATGGCTGATGGATGCATGACACTGTGGAGACCCAGACACACCTGCTGTTGCGTCCACTCTTCCTCCGACGCACACACCACAGCCATTAGCCACCCACCCTGCCTCAGGAGAGGCTCCATGTGTGATTCTCTAACCTTACCGTCCATGCAAATCATTTGGGAAGCTTCTTAAAAATGTAGTTTCCTCAGCCTCTGTTCAGAAACACTGACTCTGAAGGCCTGGCCGGGGAACTGGGCAGCTGGGCAAACAACTCGGGTGATTCTGATCTGCATACATGATCGTCAGAACACACTTCGAGAAACATAATTCACAAGTTCAAACTGCAGAAAAATAACTAGAGTTTGATTTCCTTTCTCACTCACAGAAGGCTTGTGGGGAGTTTAGAAAACAAAATATAAATGAAGGTGTATGAAAAACAACGCCGACCATAAATTATCTAAAACAGAGTAGGAATCACAGCTCCTTATTCTTGGACAGCGCCATCAAAACTAGGTGGTCTTCCTGGTTTTCGGCCTGGCGTCCTTGTAGAATGACCCAGAAGCAAAGGACTGAGCCAACTGGTCTTTCTTGCAGAAAGGCAGGCTGAATTGCGACCCCACCTTCGAACTGGAAGAAATGATTCTGGAGTCCAAACCTCTTCACAAGAAAAAGAAGCGTCTGGCAAAGAAGGAGAAGGAGATGAGGAAGTGTGATTCCTCTCAGGTAAGCTGGTGCCCGCCAGACTCGGGGTCACGGGACTGTCCCTGATGGCCACTGTTCGAGAACTTCTGGTGGGAGGACCGCTCAGCACCCCTCACGGCTATTCAGGGAACACACGGGGTCGCAGGACACCCGGGCTTCTGAAATGACAGGCCTGGGCAGCTCTGGGGTTCCGAGCAGAACAGCCACGTTTCAGGGGGGACCCTGGCTCCGCCATGAACTTCATTCAGCTATTGTCCTCTCAAGCTCTCGTTTCAAATTGTACAATTTCCTGGAAGACACTCCAATCGGTAGCTCTGCAAACAAATAAATATTCTCCATGTCCTTCGTGTCTCTAGTCCTCCAGGGACGCTGTATACTTCACAGTCCATTTAGCCACGTCCACATGCGGTTGTTCATAGAATGGGCCTCTTGCCAGCTGCCCGTCCTCAAGTATTTTCTACAGCGTTCCAAGGGAGGCTTCGGTGTGGCCAGACCCATCGTGCCTGTTGCTTCTACTTCCACCACCTTCCTCCTAATGATCTGCTCTTGGCATCGTAACCGCTGGTTTCTCCAGCCTTGCTCCCTGCTGTGCACCTGCAGAGCTTGCCCGGACAGGCTCCCCCAAGAACAGACCCCCCAGTGTAGCCCAGGCCAAGAGATCATCTTTATTAGTATTCTAAAGTTTCAGTGACGACAGCGGTTTGTGAATAACTTTTCACCGGGCCTACCATGCTCTACCTGGTCCTTAAACTGGATCATTCTTGCCCTCGCTCAAGACATTCCAACCACATGACCCTACAGGTACCCGACCCTCTCTAACTACAGGTTTCGTCCTTCTTTAAGACCTTTGCCCTTCCCTTTTCCTTCAATATTCTACTCTCAGATCTTGATGTAGGGGGTTTCCTATCGTCCTTTATACCCTAAATGCCATTTGCTGAAGATAAGGTCTCTTCGCTACTGCGCTCTTTCTCAGCCCCAGTTTTTAATTCCTTCATGACATTAACATAATTTACAAATATTTATGTGTTTCTTTTCCTATCCCACTTAAAATGCGGGCTCCTTGTGGGGGAAGCCCAGGTCATCCCCACCAGTGTCTTCATGGAACCCCAACGGTGCCTTCACACAGCATAGGCTCAATAAACAAGAGGTTCAGTATATTGGAAGGAAAGGACATTTTGTAACTGCACAGTGAAAATTAGGCATCGCTCTTTTTAGAGTTATAAGGTCATGTTGCCCCACTGGTCATCTTCCTGGAGTGCCCTCTTGTCCTAGTTCTTCCCCAAAGCCCAGCCCCAGGTAGCCTCCCTCCTGATGCGAAAGGTGACGAGCCGCTCACCCACAGTACAGACCCTCGCATTTTCAAAGACCACCCAAACGAGGGGCGCTGCTTCCCCTTTCTTCCAGGCCTCATATCGACCTCAGAATCATTTACCAAGAAGTGGCTTTGCCCATGATAAAAACAGGCCCTTCCATCTCTAATCAGGGAAGTGTACCCCCACTGGATCTTTTTGTTTTGTTCTTAACATTTTATGGAGGTAGAATACCTATAACATGGAATTTCCCGTTATGACCATATTTAAGTGTACGATTCAGTGGCATGAAGTGCATTGACGAGGCTGTACGGCCACCAACCACTCTTTAGTTCCAAAATTTTTTGTTACCCCAAACCCCATTTGTTTTTTCTTTGATTTCTTTCAGCAATGTTCTGCAGCTTTGGCGAGTATAAATTTTTTGCCTCTTTGGCTAAGCTTATTCTTCAGTATTTTATTCTTTTGGATACCATGGAAATGGGATTGTTCATTTCCTTTTTGGAGTGTTAATTCCCGGCGTACAGAAACACAACCGATTTCTCTACGTAGATTCCGTATACTGCAACTTTGCTGAGCTCGTTCATTAGCTGTGTAGCTTCCTCGTGGGTTCTGTGGGATTTTCTATCTATAAGACCATGTTATCTGCAAATAAGAATAGTTTTATTCCTATCTTTACCGTTTGAATGCCTTTAATTCTTTTCTTCCCCTGATTGCTCTAAAAATTCCAGCACACTGTTGAATAGCAACGTCAAAAGCAGGCATCTTTGCCTTTTTTCTGACCTTAGGGGGAAATACCTTTTACCAGTGAGTATTGTGTTAGCTGTGAGGTTTTTGTAAAAGCCCTTTATCTCGTTGAAGAAGTATTCTTCTATCCCTGGTTTTTTTAGTGTTTTCATCATGAAGGGTTTTGAATGTTGTCAAATGCCTTTTTCTAGGTCAAATGAGATAATCTTGCACATTTTTCTTTGCTTAGTTCTATTAATGCAATGTGTTATGTTGGCTGGTTTTCTTACGGTGAACCATTCTCACACTCTTGGGATAAATCCCACTTGCTCGTTGTGTATAATCTTTTAATATGCTGTTGGGCTTGGTTTGCTAGTACGTTGTTGAAGATTCTTGCATCTATATTCGTAGTGAAAATTGTCCTGTAATTTTCTTCTCTTTTGATGTCTTTAGCTGGTACTGGGGTAAAGCTGGGCTCATAGAATGAGTTAGAAAGTGTTCCCTCCCCTTCTGTTTTGTGTGTGTGTGTGTGTGTGTGTGTGTGTGTTTTCAGACGAGTTTGAGAAAGATTGGTGTTATTTCTTCTTTAAACATTTGGTAGAATTCATTGCTGAAGTCATATGGTCCTGGACTTGTCTTTGTTGGAAAGTTTCTTATTATAGATTTTTTCTTGTAGATTACTCTCGTTATAGGTCTGTTGGGATTTTATATTTCTTCTGAAGTCAGCGTAGTAATTTTTGTTTTTCTAGAGCTTTGTCCGTTTCATCTAGATGTTATTTGTTGATGTACAGTTGTTCACCATAAGGTTGAAAGTCATGTCCCCACTTTATGATTTTAATGTTTCGCATCTTTTCTCTTTTTTGATGTATGGTTAAACATTTGTCCATCTTGTTCATCTTTTCAAAGAACCAGCAGTTATGTCTGTTGTTTTTCTATTCTCTATTTCATTTGTCTCTGCTCTCATCTTTATTATTTCCTTCCTTCTGCTAGCTTTGGGTTTAGCCTGCTTTTCTTTTTCTAATTCATCAAAGTATGAAGTTAGGTTATTGATTTGGGATATTTCTTCTTTTCTAAGGTAGACGTTTACAGCTATTAAATCCCCTCTGATTACTGACTTCACTGCATCCCCTAAGTTTTAATATGTTGGGGTTTTTTGTTTATTTATTTTGAAGTATTTTCTAATTCTTGTTGTGATTTTTTTGACACAGTGGTTTGTTGAAGAATGTGTTGTTTAATTTCCACATATTTGTGAATTTTCCAGTTTTCCTTCTGTTGTTGATTTCCAGCTTCATCTTGTTGTGGTCAGAGAAGATAATTTGTATGATTTTAATCTTTTTAAAGTGTATTGAGACTGTTTTTGTACCCTAACACATGGTTTCCTTCCACGGTTTCTTTTATCTTTTTGAGCATATCTAAGATAGTTGTTTTAAAGTCTCTGTTTGGGGGCTCCTGGGTGGCTCAGTCGGTTTAGTGTCCAACTCTTAGTTTCAGCTCAGGTCGTGATCTTGGGGTTGTGAGATCTAGCCCTGCACCGGGCAGAGTCTGCTGGAGATTCTCTCTTCCTCTCCCTCTGCCCTTCCTGCTCTTGCTCTCTCTCTCTAAAGTAAATAAATAAATCTTTTTTAAAAATGAAGTCTCTGTTTAGTAAATCCAATGTTTGGGCATCCTCAGGGATAATTTCTGTTCCTTTGAATGGGCCTTCTGATTTTGTTGTTGAAAATCTGACATTTGAAAAAAAAAAAAAAAGAAAGAAAGAAAACCTGACATTTGAATATTATAATGCAGTACCTCCAGAAATCAGATTCTCTCCTTTTGTAGGGTTTGCTCTTTTTTGATTGTTGAAGGCAGTGCTTATCCTTTTTAAAGTAACTTTTACAAACCACTTTTGCAAACACCGTATTCCTTGTCATGTGTCATCCCTGCAGTTCCTGTTATGTTAGCTTGTGTTTAGCTAATATTTTGACAGAGATTTCCTTGAGCACCAGGAGCATTTTTTAAGTTGCTTTTTTTCTTGATTTAGTGTTTCCTTGGTTGTTAAAAAAAAAAAAAAAAACTTTGATTGCTTTCCAGAATTCTGACAGTTTCTGCTTGCTTTGTTCTTTCTGTTGACGGGGAGCTTGGAGCTGCCTAATATAATGTTCTAGTGCCTCCTAATCTGGTACCCTAAGTTTAAAAATAAAAATTATTTTGCCTCATAGTGAGGGCTAGTATTCCCCCAAAGAAGAATCAGAAAGATCTTGAATCTCCAAATAGCACTCTACCTACTCTTTCACATCAAGGTTTTTAAAATGCGAGGATCAATCTTCGCAGCTCATTACAGCATTACCATGATCGTTCGTTCATTCATTCATTCATTCATTCATTCATTCATTCAATACATGATAGTAAAGTGCCTGCTATGTCAGGAAATATCTCTGACTTGCTAGTCATTGCTGACCTTAGAGGGACAAAGTGCTCTGGGAATTACTCATGGGTCCTGAGTGAAGGTCCAAGACAGGCTTTCCAGAAGAGCAAACATTTGATGTGGTTCCTTGTCTAGCCCAGGTCTCTTGACCACAGGACTGGTATTTCTGACTGTTGGCAACCATCTGCCATTTCATTTCTTTTGAAATAATGAAGGCATTTCTATACCCTCAGGATGTACCAGTCCTGAAACGCCCTTATCCTTTGTTTTCTGTGTGGCTACCTGTATTCAACCTAGAAGAACCAGATCTGGAACCAGACCTGACCTGGAAAAGTGGTCAGCAATCCAACTGTGGTCATTTTAGTGATAATGCATGGTCTCCTACTACTCCCTCAATCTTTAAATCCTGCTTTCTGGTTGGGAAAAAACATGCGCAACAAACCCATTGACTTATCTTCTCCTTTACCTTCCATCTGCTTTCTTATTTGGCATTTCATTAAAATGGAAATTCTGTCATAATTTTTAGCCCAATTAATTGTATTCATAGAGCCATCATTTTCATTTAAAGATGTACTTTAAGTATCCTGCAAACCCGTTAACCTGTGTTTTATCTGGTCTGTTTTGATTAAATTGTTTTAAGAGGGGCGCCTGGGTAACTCAGTCTTAATTTTGGCTCAGGTCATGATCTCAGGGTTGTGAGATCAAGCCCCATACCCAGCGTGGAGCCTGATTGAGATTTTCTCTCTCCTTCCTCTGCCCCTCCCACCCCTACTCTCTCTCTTAAAAAAAAAAATTGTTTTAAGAGATGCTAGGGTGTGAGAGAGAATTTGCAAGATATAATTATCCTATGGGCCTATATGTATATCCTAAAAAGCCCTACAATGCCAATTTCGTGTATGGGAAAATAAAACCTATTGTAATATATATATATATATATATTATATATATATATTATATATATATTATATATATATATTTTATATATATATAATATATATATATATTTTATATATATATATCTTGTTTTTGTATATGTATTTTGTATTTATATAATAATATATATTTGACATATATAGTTCTATAAATATAAAATTGTATTTATGCACATCTTACATAAATATGTGTAACTCTCGTAGAGTTGCTTTGTTTTCGTTTTTTAACTTTTTCATGTGGGAAAAGAGGTGAGGGGAGTCATGCCTCAGATGCCTTCTCAACTTGTAAAGATAATCTATGTAGTTATTTACATCTCAGGAGGAAGGGATATAAATGTTATTAAGGAAGCTTTCCACTCAACATAGTAGACACACTAGAGGGTAGAATCTATTTCCACAGGGCTTATCAACAACCTCTGAAGTCCAAAAGTCTTACAAGACACTTTCTTAGAAATATCTGCTAGAATCTGTGTGTGTGTGTGTGTTGTTTTTGTTTTGCCTTCATGATGAAGATCTCTTATCTGTAGCCATAAGGGAGAGGGAAAATTCTCTTCTTTCCATCTCGTAGTCATGTAGACTTCTTTCGCCCACCGTTAGGAGGGTCTGTGTGCTTCAAGACTAAGAAATGGAATTGCGTTAGTGAGTATGGAACAGAAAGAGGCAGGCCTGAAAAGCTCTAAACTTATAATAAGGATAAGAAAGGGGTAGAATTATCTTGTGAAAAGATGGAATGTGGGGTGCGTAACTATCTGCAATGATGGTTTCTGTATGTTGAACAGTCACTGCTAATACAACTAGCATGGTGACAGTTGATCTTCGATAAACTGTTTAGAATCTGTTAGAGAGTACATGTCCCTTCTCTCCAGTGAGAGCTGTCATCTCCTGTGAATACTTCCTCTTGTGACTAGATGAGGCAGTGTGCGCAGCGGTTACTTACCAAACAGCTATATGGTTCTTTTAAATGGAATGCTTTAAACACTAACTCATGCATCCTTTGTAAGCATTGATTCCTTTATATTAAAAAAAAAAGCAATAGTAATGGGACCTCCCTCTTACAAGTGATCTGAGGAGAAAGTAAGATAATGTTAGTGAGGCATATTGACCATTAATAGTGCTGAAAGCTTGTTGTATGACCCCTTGGGCCTCTCCTCCAGGTCCCCGCTGCGTCAGTGCTTCTCAAACTTAGCATCACACTTAGCGCGTTTGGGGAAACTCTTTCAGTATACTGGTGTCTGGGTCCCCCCCAAGATCAGGTACATTTGAATCCGGGAGTGTGGCCTGGGCGTCAGTATGTGAAACCGTTCTACAGGTGATTCTGTATCTGCAGCTAAGGTTGAGATCCATTGCTCCGGAATCTAGGGTGTGATTAAATAAAGTAAGAACACTACAATTTTCCCTTTCTCTTGTTTTCTTATTTATAAAATGGAGTTGATACCAGTACCCATTTCATAGACTTATTCTGAGTCAATTAGTTCATGCAATGTGTCCAGCAAAATGATCAGTTATGATGTTTTACTTTTCCATTCTATGTCCTGACTCCTAACTTCTTTCTTTCCCGTGTTCCTACTTTTGTTCCTGTTCATGTCAGATGCCTCTACTTCTTTGCTTCCAGAATATTCTCCCTTTATCCCTCTCTGCTTATGAACAACTTTAAAGTATAAAATGAAAAACACAGACACACCACCTAGCTAATCTGCTATTGAGGCAAATGACTGAAGTCCTCTTTTACTATCTCCTGAGATTTCCACCTGCTCCAATCCCTTCAGATGTTTCTGATGCCACCTCCGTGCCTACCAGTCTAGTAGCTGTCTGCTCTGCTCATCCCTGAGAAGCGGGTTCAAAGAGTTCTAACTAACCTTTTCCTTCTCAGTCACATAAGACCCATTCATCCCTCCATTCCGTTTGCCTTCCCCTTTCCCTCATCTTCTCTTTCTGGCTACTGTTGTTGACTTAGCCATGTCACTGAACTTCTTAAACTTTTTCACCTAAAGCAGAGGAAAGAGAACGTGTCAAATGTGAATGCTTCATGGACCAGGGGGAATGGGTGGGGGGACTCGTGGAGTCTACTGTGCCAGATCACAAATTCTTCTCTGAGTGCCTATTTTATATCTCTAAGTAAAACAGAATTAGGTGATAGAGAAAAAAAAATTCACATGAATTTCTACATTTTTAGTTGATTTTAATCTTGACTTTTAATGTTAAAAATATTTTAAAATGTTAATATTTTAAATATTTTTCATGTTATATTTTAAGTAACATTTTATATGTCCATATATGTATATAAATCTTTATATGTGTTTATATAAATATGTTTTGTTTATATATTCTATATAAACATATATACATATACAAATATCTAAACATATTATGCAATAATTTTACATATATTTTAAATACAATATTTTATGTATATTTATATAAATATGCTTTGTTAATATATGATCTATATTATAAACATATATACATATATAAACATAAAATATTGTATATGTAAAAGTGTTGTATAATATGTACGTTTATATATTTAGGTTTTATGTAATACTTTAATGTTAAAGAAAAACACTTGGTGAACTATACTCAAAGAAAAAAAAACACAACCTTTAGCTCAACTAACAAAGGAAAAAAGAGGACCCATATCAATAAAATATAAATGAAAGAGGAGACATTACAACTCCTCTCTGTAGGAGACAGCACAGAAATGTTAAGAGCATAAGAAACTACTATGAACAACTATATACACAACAAACTAGACAACCTAGAAAAAAATGGGCTTTTTTTTTACTAAGAAGAATTCTTAGTAACATACAACCTACCAATTCTGAATCACAAAGAAATTAAAGATCTGAAGTTACCAATTACTAGTAAGGACTTTGAATCAGTAATCAAAAATCTCCCAACAACGAAAAGCCCAGGACAGATAGTTTCACTGGTAAATTTTACCAAACATTTAAAGAAGAATAAACATTGATCCTTCTCAAACTCTGCCAAAAACTCGAAGAGGAGGGGACATCCCCAAACTCATTTTATGAGGTTAGCATTACCTTGATACCGAAGACAGAAAAAGACATGAAAAGAAAAGGAAACTTCAGGACAACATCCCTGATGAATACAGATGCAAAAATTCTCAATAAAATACTAGCAAACCAAATTCAGCAGTACATTAAAAGAAATGTTCATCATGGTCAAGTGGGATATATGCCTGGGGTGCATAGATGGTTCAACATATGCAAATCAATCAATGTGATATATCACATTGATAGAATTGGAAGAGAAAAATCATATCATCTCAAGAGACACAGAAAAAGCATTTGGCAAAAATTCAACATCTGTTCATGATAAAAACTCATAACAAATTAGGTATAGAAGGAACATACCTCAACTTAATAAAGGCCATGTATAACAAGCCCACAGCTAACACCATACTCAGTGATGAAATACTGAAAGCTTTTCTTCTAAGATCAGGAACAAGACATGGGTCCCCACTCTCATCTCTCCTATTCAACATAGCCCTGAAGTCCTAGCCAGAGCAATCAAGCAACAAAAAGATATAAAAGACATCAGAATTGGAAAGGAAGAAGCAAAATTGCCTATTTGAAGATGACATGATTTTATATATAGAAAATCGTAGAGACTTCACCAAGAAACTGTTAGATCTAATCACTGAATTCAGTAAAATGGCAGGATACAAAATTATCATATAGTAGCATTTCTATATACTGACAATGAATTATCTGAAAAAAATCAATCAATGCTATTTACAATAGCATCAAAAAACAATAAAATACTTAGGAATTAATTCAATCAGGGAGGTGAAAAATATCTATACTGAAAACCATAAGACATTGATGAAAGAAATTAAAGATAACACATATAAATGGAAAGTAATCCTGTATTCATGGATGGAAAAATTAATATTGTTAAAATGTCTGTACTACCCGAAGCCATCTATAGATTCTGTACAATCCCTATCAAAATGCCAAGGGGATCTTTACAGAAGTAGAACAAAAAAAAAGTCATAATATCTATATGGCACCACCAAAGACCCCAAATAGGCAAAGCAATTCTGAGAAAGAACAACAAAGTAGGAAGCATCATATGTCCTTGTTTCAAGCTATACTACAAAGCTAGAGTAGTTAAAACAGTATGGTATTTGCAGAGAACCAGACACATAGACCAATGGAATAGAATCAAGGGCCCAGAAATAAACCCATACAAATACCATCAATTAATATTGACACAGGATACAAGAATACTCAACAGAGAAAAGACAGTCTCTTCAATAAATGGTGCCGGGAAAACTGGACATTCACATGTAAAAAAAATGAAACTAGGCCCCATATCTTACAAAAATCAACTCCCCAAAATTAACTCAAAATGAATTAAAGAATTAAATGTAACACCAGAAACCATAAAACTCCTGGAAGAAAAGGTAGGAACAAAGCTCCTTGACAATGGCCTTGGCAATGATTTTTTGGATATAATACCTAATGCACCAGGACCAAAATAAACAAGTAGGACCGCATCAATAAAAAGACAACTTACGAAATGGGAAAAATGTTTGCAAATCGTGTATCTGATAAAGTGTTATTATCCAAAAACGTATAAAACTCATACAACTCAACAAAACAAAACAAACAAACAAAAAAATACCAAATAATGCAATTGAAAAATGGGTAAAAGACCTGAATAGACATTTTTCCAAAGAGGATATATGAAGGCCAACAGGTACACAAAGAGGTGCTCAACATTACTAAACATCGGGGAAATGCAAATCAAAACCGCACACACCTAGTAGAATACCCATCATCAAAAGACAAGAAGTACCAAATTTCGTCCAGGATGTGGAGAAAAGGGAACGCTTAAACACTGTTGGTGGAAATGTAAATAGGTGTGACTACTATGGAAAACAGTGTGGAGGTTCCTCAAAAAATTAAAACTAGAACTACCCTATGATCCAGCAATTCCACCTCTGGGGATATATCGAAAGGAAACACAAATACTGTGTTGAAGAGATACCAGCACTCCTATGTTCACTGCAGCATTATTTATAATAGCCAAGACATGGGTGGACGGGTAAAGTTGTGGTATGCACACACACACATGGTAATATTAATTCAGCCTTTAAAAAGAGGGAAATCTTGCTATTTGCAACAACACGGATGGACCTGGAGGGTGTCATGCTAAGTGAAATTAGAATGACAAATGCTACAAGATCTCAATTATTTGTGGAATCAAATCAATCAACGAACTCATAGAGAAAGAGATCACATTTTGGGTAACCAGAGGCAGGGGGGTGGGGTTTGGGTAATTGGATAAAGGAGGTCAAAATGTACAGACTTTTAGTTATAAGATAAATAAGCAGCAGGAGGCAAAGGACAACATGATAGCTGCAGCTAACACTGTGGTATGATCTAGAGAAAGGTGTTAAGACAGTAAATCCTAAGAGTTCTCATCAAAAGGAAAAACCATTTTTTTTTTCCTTTTCTAATCTATAGGACAGTTGATGTTAACTGAACTTGTAATTATTTCACAATATATGAAAATCAGGTCATTATGCTATATATCTTAAACTTATACAGGGCTGCATACCAATTATATCTCAATAAAACTAGGGGAAAAACAATACATCTAATAAAGATGTTTCTAAGAACACTATGTATAAGCTATATATATTTATTTATATAAATATATAAAATTTTTAAATAAAAATCTTGGGGAAAAGCTGCTTCCAAGAAGCTCTATCAGATTTTATTTACCCCACGGTTTCATGTCATCATGATTGATACTAGAAACCCTCAGGGTTACAAATACCCCACTTTGAGAACAAGACTAAGTGTAGCAGAGCCTTCTTTCTCTCCTTTGTCTTGCTCCCCTCCCCACTCCTCTGAAATGTCCTCTCCTTTTCATTTGCCTCTGCTATCACCTAAACGTGCACTCAGGAAAGAAAATTCTCCAGTACTTGAAGCCTTACTATTTCCTAATTCCTAGATTTAAAAAAAAAATGAGTAAATCAATAACTATTTTTTCCTCAGGGAATATTTTTTTCATCCGAAGTCATCTGGAAGTATTTTGTTGCAGACTTGTAAAACATTTGATCTGGGTCTGACACTGTCCTGGGCCTGATGATAATCACCATTTTGAGGTTAAATTTTCTCATTATAATGGAGAAGTCATCAAGAGATGTTGAAAGCTGGATAGTACAGTCAAAGCAAATGTTTTGCATGTCTTTGAGAAAGTCACAAGATCCTGCTCATTGCTCCTGAGGTCTATAGTTACCCGTTGTTGAAGGGAACATTCCAGCAGAACTCAGTGTTTCCAGGCTACTCATTAAATCCAAGTAGAACGTCCAAACCTTTCACAGCAGGCCAGGAGATGACTGGCGAGTAGGTAATCAGCTCAGTAAACCCTCATTCCCACCCACCTCGAAGCCATTGTTTCTTCATGGGCTGACGTCAGGCTCACAAGCCAAAACCCACGTCCTCCTTGCTGTGGGGAGCAGAGTTGACCTGCTTTATCCTCTGGCGGTTTCTTCCTTATTTGCTCCCCTGTTACTCTAATTGGGGTCTCCTGCCACATATTTTTAGATAGGTGTCCATTGGGAAGATACACTGGCGCTTGTGAGATTTAAGCCAGTGGACAGACAGGAGGTCACTGGCTGTTTGACGTTTGAGGATCCCCACTGGTCCGCTAACTCCACCTCTCTCTCCCCACCCCACTCCTACCTGTTCCCCCGGAAGATGTGCCTTCTTCAAGAGCATCTGGAGTCTGTCCAGAAGGAGTTCATCATTTTCAACAGAGAAAAGTAAGTAAGCCCTGGTTCCGCAGCAGCCCAGCAGACGATGGCGTGTTTCTGCCAGACTTACTCGCAGAGCCTTAATAGATTTTCTAACATTTATTTCTTCTCACATCAAAAATGATATGTATCCATAATAGAAAAAATTGGAAAATTCAGAAGCTCCCTCCCCTGCCCCCCGTATGAGATTTCAAAAATTGCACTAGGTAAATTAGCTTAGCACCAAGTTTCTGTTTCAGGGAAGGACAGAGGCATGGGACTAAAAACACTTAAAATCAGTGACGTGTTTAAGATGGTTTCCTTGGCTCATGCCGCTTTATACATCGTGGGGCTTAATTCTATCATTTCAAAGCTTAAATTGTTTCTTTTTCTTTCCAACAATAAGCCCTGGTTGTTTGTTTGTTTTTTTCTTTTAAGAGTAAAAAGGGACTTTAATAAAAGGCCGGCTAATCTAGCCTTGGAACAAACCAAAGACCCACAAGAAGAGAATGGCCCGAATAAGGCGTGAAGTCCTCCACATCTGCTTGGGACACTTCCTGCCACCTCAGGCCAGGAACTTCCTGCCAACCCAGGCCGGGAATTGCTGACAGTAGTTCTCACCTCTCCACACCTCACACACCTTAGAAAATGTGTACGAAAGCCTTTGGGAGGAGGCAGCGTGACAGACGGAGAGTCCCGGGTCTCCTGGGATGGAGTTTCACTACTCATGAACTGTGTGGCCTTGAGCAAGCCACTTCCCCACAGTCTCTGCTTCGGGTCAATCATCTACGATAAGAGGGTCACACTAGAGGAGCTCTGCTCGCCCTTTCTATTGGTACCATTCTGTTACTCCACACAGCCTTTATTTTAAAAGGAATATTTAGATGTAGATTTATTTTTCCACTCATTCTAACTACCCTGTGACAAATGGGCAAATGGACACTGCCGGGTGGGCGATGATTGCGTGAGGCTCTTCAGAGCTAGCAAATCTCAGAAACAGGTCAGAATCCCCCCATCTGATTGAAGAGGGCGCAGGAAATGAATCAGGAAGCAATGAATGGGAGCGGATTAGAAGTAACCAGATTTCTGAGGCTTTCCAGTGGTGTTCTGGAGTCAGCACACCCTATCAGCTCGTGTCCGCCAGCAAGAGCCTAGTGAGCACGTCACTCCCATCCCCCAGACAGTGATGGGAAGCTGGGCAGCTGAAAATGGTGATGATTGGTAAATACTGGCAATATTTACACCATGGAAATGGGCAAATGCTTCAAATCCGGGCTTTTCTTCCCCAGACAAGCCAGCTGTGAAGGAGTTATTAGAATACTGCTCACCTTCTTCTAGTAAGTATGCTCCTTGAGAGGGAATTGCTGTCTTATCAGAGACCTGTGTCTGGGGAGGACCGGAAAATAATACTGTCACATCGGGACTATGTCTACCTTGTAGTCCAGTCAAGCTCTCCCTTACGGTGCAAGGGTTATAGTCTGAGTAGAATGGAGGCGAATTTGGAAGAGGGTAAAATTTACACTTGGAAACTCCCTTAAATTACACACACTATGGTAGGTATCTTCTCAGCGAAGCCCCAGTGCAGTGAGCCACCTCTCAGTAATGAAACTAATCACCATTTGGGGGTTTGATTTTGTCTTTTATTTTTGGTCTCATTTTTGGCCAGTATCAGATGAACCAAAATGTGGAACCGATTATACATTCCTTTATAGACTGGAATAACAGAACTACGAGATGCCGCTCCGATCACCGAAACCTTGTCCTTACAGACAGTAAGGCCTTGCCAAGATGGCAGTAAGCAGGCAGCAGGGAAGCCCAGACAGAGAAAACAGGCAGAAGGAACAGATCCCACACCCGCCACGCCAGACCTCCAAGGAGGCAAGCAGCACTCAGGCAATTAAACGTGGGTAGGAAGCCAAAGCTGGATTTTAACTTGACCTCCAGGATTTTCTCCTGAGTTAACAGGCCCAGAATTCCTGGCAGAGCTGTGAACAGTGCCTCTCTGCTGTGAGAGCAGCCATATTTTTGTTAAGAATTAAAACCAGCTCTTTCCTTCTGATTCTTTTTTTTTAATGGTTCCCACATATTATTTGCCTGTGCTATTTTGCTTTTCTCCAAACACTATAGACTACGCACTGGCCCTGACTCCATCTCTGATTATATATGAAAAGAGCAAGGGGAAGAAGGTGACCCGGTTCTGTTCCAGGCTGGTAACCCCAGGAGTGTCAGGGGCCACTGGCATGTTTCCAACTTGCATCTTTCATGCGTTTTGACTCAAGTCCTGATGCTCTGTAGTCCCCTGGTGCCTCCTCTTGCTGTGACCTTGTGTGTGTCATTGCAGGGAAAGACTTTGAGAAACACTTGCCGCATGACAGTGGGATCAGAGGCTCTCCGTGGGGAAGGGAGCCAGTTTTCTATGCCATTTGTACAATGTATAACAGGATAGGAACCCCATACCATGTCTGTAGTCTGAACCCCTAGTTTTTATTTCCAGTGAGTTGCTGCTGTGCCTGAGGCACCTCTGTGGCCAGTCAGGAACCGTGGACACACCAACTAGAGAGCACAGCCTCCGAGCGGTAAGATGGGTTTTCAGTCCTAAGCAGGTTACAGACCCACCACGTGTTTCCAGTTAGAAATGAAAAAGCATTGCATCTAGAGTGCAGAACAACTGATTATAAGCATCTCCCACCACCACACGTTTGAAACATTAGGACAAGTTTTCCAAAGACCAGAAGGATGCCTAAACCTGCACCATGATTGCTAGATGATGGTATCAGATTCTTTGGCTTTATTCTGTAACTTGGGCCAAAAGTTACTATCTTAACCAGCTGGAACATGTCTCATCAATTAGATTTGTGACAACCAAGGCTCAGGGCTCAGAATTTTAGAAAACAAGCCGAGTATTGCAGCCCTTTGTCTGGAATTCCTACAATGTTCTTCTGTTTCCTCCCTTAACCTGTGTGGAGCATCTGAGAAGTCCAAGCAAGACCAGAAGCATCCTGGTTTTGTCACTCTTACACGCAAGCAGGGCCACCCACCCCCTTGCATTCAGTGACCCCTAGTGGGTGGGTGGGCACCCAAGCCCGGCAACCCTGCCCACGCCCCGAACTCCGTGGAAGTCCATACTCTGCTAATGGCTAACACATCTCGAGGGCAGCGCTGGTTTGGGCTGGGGTCATGGCCGGGGCAGCCGTGAATGTCCAGCAGCACAAAGCACTGCTAAATGAATTACGGTCACTAATTAGTAGTGAAGCATCTTGGGATAGGAACGTTTTAACCGGAAACGACTAGGCTATAGATCAGCACAGCTTCGTTAGATTGGATGGGCAGATACATAGCTCGGGAGAAAGGATGTAAACGAGCTAGCAGGACACAGTGTCACTGCTTTCCATGATGCAGTCATGCTAAGGCTTTCATTCTCCAGCCGACCGAGGAGGCGTGCAACACATCGTGTTTGTTTCAGCAGCCAGTCATGCTTGCATTGTCTACACAACATCCTGTTTCCTCCTGTCCGCCTGTGATTGCTCTTTCTTACAAGCTCAGTGTGTCTGATGTTAGTCATGGATGTTCAAAATCCATATTTCAGTGATCTGCGCTGTTGTGAACAGGCAGCCGCTGGGTGGGAAACACGTGCTTCTGTTGATATAATGTAAATGTGCCCTGGTGTATTAAAATGTCTTCTGTACACAGTAAGCCACTGGTCCTTCCTTGTCAGCTGTGTCATTGTTTTTCCTACAGGTAGGGCTGTGGGTGCCCAAAGTCACCTGCTTGTACTTCTCTTTCCCACTGTGAGGACCGTCCTCGACCAGGGACAAGCTGGTATGAGAGATGACGTTCTAGAACGATGGAATGGAGTACCATTTAACTGATCCACAAATAGCAAACCTAAAAGCCTGACCCCCTTAGCATTCACACCTTAGGGAGCACAGCCCAGAATTCCAGATTTTGCCCTTCGCTCGGACCTCGTCCGTGACAGCCCATGACCCTCTTTTTCAGCACTGGGCCTTGCTACCTTTCAGCATCTTTGTCCTGTCCCATTCCATACACCGGAACAGTAGGAAGATGTTCCAACCCTGGGACAGGAGCGTCACAGGCAGCTCTGGATCCTTGTAGCTGGAAGCAACTTCCTTTTACGCCCACAGACGCTTAGCAGCCAGGCCAGCTGGTACCCTGGGCTTGTCCTGAAGTCAGTAGGCTCTTGTAAGTCATGTAGGCTCTGAAGTCCTAAATGCTGAGTGACCTGTTGTCCAGGCCATGTCAGGTGCCTTGTTTTGTCCCCAATAGCCAACTGAGCACACGGCAAGATCTAGAACTCTTGATTCTGAAGAGTGCCACCCTTAAGTATGTGATCTCATTTTTGTCAGTTCTTTGGCCCTTCCATCCCCCATTTCCTGCTCATGGTTGGTGTCCCTTTTCTGATGGCTTGATGGTAGCAGAGCTGATTCCAGAGGTTCTTTGAAAGCAGAGAGACCTTTCTTATGCCTGTGCAGTACTCTCAGCCCTAAACAGCTCTCACCCACAGAGGTGTGAAAGTCACTATGTCTGTTTCACCAACATTTTTTAAAAACACTGCCTCATCTCTTGTAAACCCTACAACCTGAGTTCACTTTAGTTAAGCTTTGCCCATGCCCTTTAAACCCACTCTAATCCTAAGCAGAGCTCAGTTGCTGCCTTGGTCATGAGCTGGGACAGGTATTTCACCAATCCTGAGTTCAAGCTGCAAACAGACTATGGGCCAAACCTTGAACCTCAAACTAAATTGTGCCGAGTGTAGTTTTTGATGTTTTCTAAGCTTCAGTGTTAAAAGCTATCATCACTCTACGCTCCTGTACTGACAGCATTGTTCTACAGACGCGAGAAGGGTTCACGACACATACAAGCAATTAATAAGAAAATACCATTCTCTGGTCCCCATGTCCACCTGCTCCAACCTACACACAGCCTCTTCACTGAGCAAAACACTCAGGCCCTGCAGGCTTGAGAAAGTGCCACGGCCATCTGCTGGTTTTGCCCATCCAGTATCCAGATCTGGTATCACAAATTGGTTGTTCTGGGTATGATCCAGAGTCCTCAGGGTTCACCTGGATCTGGGGCTGGGCACATGACCAGGTGGGGCTCATTAGCCTCAGTGTCCTAGCCAGGATGCCTAATCCTACGGTGAACACAGGTCCCAAGCCAGGCCAACTAAATTGGTCTCTTTGGTTGGAACTAGTGAGGGAGCCTCTCTCCTTCCCAAGTTGCTAGGCAGGCAAAATGAAAACCAGGGGATGCCGATGGCCAGTTCTACTCCCACACCCAGCTTTCCAAAGAAGCACTTACTGAAAGCAAGCAGGGCTAAGAGATTAGGAGAAGTTATGTTCTAGACCCAGCTATGCTCCAATCAACCCAATTCTATCCCTGAAGTTCTCATTACACCAGACTTTTAAATACCCTTTTCAAAAAAATTTTGTGCATATGGTAGTCTACCATTTGCAATGGGAAGTATCCCATACAATATGGAAGTGGATCCAGGTGTGTTTCCCCAAAGAGAGTTTACCATAATAGGTTCACTGGGATGTTAAAAGAGGATATAGAAGGGTTCAGCAGTCAAAAAAAGTTTGAGAACCTTGAACAGGACAAATTCTGAAAGGCTTACGAGATCTCTCATACCTTTTAATTGGATGATAGGACCTTAAATCTGTCAGAGAAGTAGCTTAGTAAATAATCCTTTCCAACACGCCAACACAACTTGGGATCAGTATGTTAAAAGAATATACCTTGAGGGATGCCTGGGTGGCTCAGTCAGTTAAGCCTTTGGCTTGGGTCCTGATTCTGAAGTCCTGGGATTGAGCCCCGAGTCGGCTCCCTGCTCAGCAGGGAATCTGCTTCTCCTCTGCCTCGGCCCCCCATCCCCTGCTCGTGCTCTCTTTCTCTGGCTCTCTCTCTTTCAAAAAGTAAATAAAATCTTGAAAAAAAAAAAAAAAGAATGCGGTTTGGAAAAAAAAGAACATACCTTGGAAAATGCTTAGTTTGAATTTCCTCAAAGTCCAGGCTTTTAGGGAGAAACAGAATTTCTTTCAGGGGATGACAAAAAACAAACAGATGAAAGAAACCCTCTCAGGATCTGTACTGGACTCAGCCAGACTTTATCTCAAATGGCAATGCGTTTTACATGAGACAATCCTCAGAAAAAACTTCAGTCATTCTAAGTTCCAATAATGGTCATCAAATTCTATGGCCAAAACAAAAACTCAACCTCAACTGAGAAGATAGAAACCCCCCAAATTTCCTCTGGAAACCTCTTGTTTTCATCAAATCTGCCCCTCTCGTTAACCATGTCAGTTTTATTGCACAATTTTCATAGTGCAGGTGAAACGGCACATCGCGTACAGAAGAAGGCTGGACGACAACATCCGTAATTTCATAGTTATTTTAATAACCAGGTGTACATTAACAGTCACTTGATGAACTTTTCTTTAATCTCAGCTAAACTCAAAACACAGTTTTCTTCACGGTTCAAATCAAACAGCTCTTCACGTTCCAGAGCTGCCTCACAGCTACCACAGATCACAGGGAGATTTACGGTCTGTTCATATTCACCAGACACAGAACTGAACACCCACACATCGTTTTCCAAAGAGGGAACTTGTACAATGAATGCTGGCTGCCCGGGACAGCCCATGGGTATATCTGGGACTCAAGCTGGAGTTTTCCAGGGGGGAAGGCCTGGGAAGCTTGTGGCTAGAACCAAAGTCAGGGGGGCTCATCCACCCTGTTGGGAAGGGCCTCTCAGGGCGAGTGCAAGTCCAGGCTTAGGATTAAGGCCTTCACAGCAGAGCATGACTCTCCTGGTGTAGGCATGAGGAAAAAGGCCAAAGGGTGACTGGTCTTTGAAGAAAACCCATTTTCAGGATGACTACAACCCTGCCATTTTTAAAAAGCAGAAAGAGAAGAAACACCTCTACGGGGTTGGCTGATCTAACGATTCCACAAATACCTTCTCAACTACCTAAGATTATGGCCCTCCCAGAGAGAACCCCAGCTGATTGCCATCTGGGTAAGGAATAATGCGAGAAGGTTGGGGGGGGCAGGGCAGCCTTAGAGAGGGGCCAGGCCCAAGAGACGAGAGGACAAAAGAAAGCTTGGGCAGGAGAGGAAGGCCCAGCAAGCCCTCCCACACGTGGATGAGATGCCGTGAATTCTGAGAGCGCAGTGACTTGCGTCATATTCTCTTCCTAAACCCTGTGCATAGGGAGGGCACTTTGCTGTGTCTTATGGAAAAGGACGCATTTGAATATAAATTTTAACTTAAGTAACAAAGTCAAGGAAAGGGGGTTTTCTTGCAATTCTTAGGAATCTCTGTGCTTGGGAAGTTACTTATAGTAAGTGAAGAAAGGGAGGCCTTCCCAGATCACGTTGCCCATCATGAAGGCATTAGCGGGCATCCCTGCAGCCTGGAAAGCTTGTGTAGGATATGAAGTTCTGGTTGAATGCTTCATTCAGCAGTCCCAGTGCAGTGCAGATGACCAATCTGGCCACGAAAGATTTATTGTCATGGCACAGACAGGTCAGGGAGGGAGGAGCTGGGCTCTGGCTACGTAAAAGGAGCAGATGGTACAGAAGAGGACGCCCCCACTGGTTTCTTGTCTTTTCCTCCACCTGGTGGTTGTGGCTGGTACTGCAACACTTCCTACAGAACAGCCCAGCCACTGAGGTATATAGCATACACGCTTCAGATCTGACAATCTCCCTCTGCCTGCAAAACTGTCATTCTGAGTTCTGCGACAGGCCCCCACATCTTTGAGTTATAAATCAAGAGCTACATGCTCCCCTTAAGTTTCCTTTAAAATAAAGGCACCATGAAAAAGCCTTAAAATTGCAAGATTCCTTATTATGAGGAGAAACGATCATTTTCAAGAACAGAACAGTAATTAGCTGGCTAGGGATATCCTCTTCCTTGGCTATTTCCAAATTCCTTTTTAGCCGTGCGTTGTGCCCTTTCCTCTGGTCTTCAGCTTATTAAAGCTGCTGTCAGAGAGAATGGCTTCTCCTGAGCACCTGAAAGGTGTTTGAGACCTGCTCTTTTTCTTCCAAGTACCTAGTACACAGGGTTAGGGGTCCTAGCAGCTGGATCCCCCAAGCACAGATATTCTGATCCCAGGGTGAATGTACTTTTTTCTGCCTCTGGGCCTCTTAGTTCTACAGCTCTTCAGCTGGCTCAGAGAACTTGCTCCAACACTGAATTTTCAGAAGTGGCAGGCCAGGGAAATGGACATTGAGCTTCACTTCCGTTCTGGGCCACAGAACACAAAGCTGCCTGTCATTTCCACTCACCTTGGGAGGCTTTAAAAGGAAAGAAAAAGCTCCCCCAGAGGATGTGCTAAAGGAAGAGGAGACAGATGGTTCAGAGCTGAAAAGCAGACCCATGGCCCCAGAATGTGCTCCCCTAGCTCCACAAACGAGCTTTCCTAAATCCTTGCTTGGCTCCCATCTTAACTGAGATTACCTGTTCAGAGCAAAACTCAGAGAACACCTAACCACTTTCATTTTCAAACAAAAAATCCTATTCAATCACAGATGTGCCTGGATCTTGAGACAGAAAAAATCAGCCACTAACCTCCAGCAAGAGAAGCCCTTCCTGGGGTCCCAGTTCGGTTGGTCCTAACTCGGGACGCCGGAGGCACGCTGCTCTTCCCGGTTCGCAAAGCCGTGCGAATGAGAGGTGATCTCCAACATGTGTTTAGAGGAAGGTGTGTGAGCATGGCTGCCCTCATCCCAAGGGCCTGTGTGTGCTCCCAGCTGTTGCCTTTTAAAGAGCACCAAAGAGGCAGGCAGGACAGAGGAGAAGGGTGGTTTCCTCTCTCCTCTCTTCCTTCCCAGCCCAGAAAAGAGGAGAATTTGAAAGCAACGCTGAGAAAGAGGCCCCACCAAACACTGGCACAATCAAACAGGTGAAAGTAATGGTTGGGTTTTGGTGTTTTAATAAAATGTTCAAAGGAATAAAATCTAGGAGGGGATGTGAGAAAGTCTGGAACCTGAAGACTGCCTGCCTTCTCCACAGACCCCTGTGGACCGTGATGAAGGGACGGCTGCCCCAAGTAGCCATCTTCCGTGGAAATAAACGTGCTTCATCAACACAATACACAAGCCCCCTTATGCTCACCCACCCACCCGCCTCCCCCTCCACGCCCTACCCCAGCCCCTCTGAGCCTTCCGCCTCGCTCTGGGCTCCCACCACCCCCACACCCCAAATAACTGCGTCCCTTTTGTTGATTTTCCTGACATCCCAGCTTTGTCTGTCCCCTTGTCATAAAATGCAGCACTACACACGCTCTCAACACTATATAGCAGACTTTTACCTTAGTAGCCTGTCTGATTGCATGCACGTAAATGCGGGGAGGCAGGGTCAAACCAATCAAGGCTATGCATGAACAGAAAACAAAGCAATATTCGTAAAGCTAGGCAAGCGAGTGTAGCATCGGAGAA
Organism: Ursus americanus; assembly: GCF_024610735.1. Taxonomy (NCBI): domain Eukaryota; kingdom Metazoa; phylum Chordata; class Mammalia; order Carnivora; family Ursidae; genus Ursus; species Ursus americanus. Next base: position 47,153,464 of record NC_142131.1, on the reverse strand, counting down.
ACATAAGGCTTGAGGCTTATTGATTCTTTAGATCGCAACTGTTTGGATTCGCTTTCCTTCTTAAATATTGGTGTACCATTTTGGCTTCAAAAAAATCTCTTCTTGCTTCTGCCCCTCTCTTTGGGGAGGGGTCGCTTAACTCAGGGACGTGATGTTAGAACGGCCTCCAGGGGGTGCCACGATGCGCTTGCTGGCCGAGCGGACCCCCTCATCCACTTGGGTGCCTGAAGTTGGCAATACATTCCCAGGAAGAGAAAAGGGAGAGCAGGGTGTGGACGAGAGAGAAATTACATTAATTTTCAGGGTGTCAGATGGAAAGTACCATCCTGGCCTCATCTCCCAAGAAACTTCCATTCCAGTCTGTCAAGCATTCCAGGCATTTCATATCCACCCTCCCGAACACCCGTGTCCGCCAGGAAAAACCAGGTTCTCATCTAGATGCCATCGGACCCTTAGCATCATAAAAACGACAATAAAAAACAAGGCCGATGATCTGAGAAACAGCTGTTTTACATTCAGCGTGCCGAGCAAAGTCTCACGTGGCCCTCAGACACCTCGCCCGACCCTCACCACTATCCTGCCACAGGGAGCTACTGTGATTGCTCCCATTGAACAGAGGCTGTGACTGAGGCTGTGAGAGCTTAGGGAACCTGACCAAGGTCTCACAGCCCGGCCCAGTGCTGGTCAGGCCCCTGCAAATCAGCATGGAAGGACGCACTCGCGTGCACCTACGTCCATTCACTGGGGAGCTGCCAACACGTTAGGGAGCAGGTCAGCCAGGGAGCAATTCAAATGGCCAAAAACACTGACAAAAATTACGTGTGACAATCATGCAACCTGTGGCAACATCGCCTCAAAACCTGCAGCTTTCTCCTTCTGCCTTCCTCCCCTGACCCTGTCCCCTTGTCTCTTTCTGGCTTCTGCCATTTCTCGCTCCTCTTCCTTCCCTAGACCTGTTCCTCTTTACCTCTCCCTGCCCCTCTGGTTGTCTTGCTTCCCTTCCACTTAAATTGTTCATCGTAGAGACGCAAATCAACATTTACTGTCCCCCCTTTTAAGACTACTGGCTATGGAGCAACTGGGTAATTATTTTCTATCAATATCAGTTCTTAAAGCGTAGCTGAGGTTAATGGTACAGCTAGCCCAGGGTAAGTACGTACTCAAGGGCAGCTCGTGCAAGCACCACCATTATTACTAGGAAGGGGGGGGTGTGGAGAGTAAAAATGCCAGGTTCGAAGAAGCCCCTGCAATATCCACTCTCTTTTTACCCTGGGCACACAGAGACGGGACAACACCACGCACAGCTCCCATGGTCTCACGTGGAAAATCAATACCAATTCCTAATGGGAAGCCTCTCGCCCCCGCCCCAGCAGGTGTGATCGCTAAGCAGAACTGGTCATCGTTTAAACCTGACCTTTAACCTCATCGAGCCCTACCCTGCCTTCTTAAGGGGACTTCTTTTTGATTGGGCAAAGCTTCCTGCTGGCTCCCCTCACTGTCTTTCTCAGAAGGTGTTCCAGGCTCAGGTTCGGGCTCAGCTCGGGCTCTTTCCCAGATCACCCGCCAGCTTGGAGCGCTCGCTGCTTCTCCCTTGTCCCCCTCCCCAGCGAGGGGCACCACGTCCCACTCACCGGACAGGCTGAATCCTGACTGATGGAGGTTCCTCACGGGCGGGTTGGGCCGCGTGGGCGAGCCCCGGGTGGAGCCTGCGGGGGTGCCCCCTTTGGGCGTGGTAGTCAGGTCAAACACCGGGCCGTCGTATAGGCCCCTCGGGACGGCGTGCAGGTCTGCCATCTGCAGCAGAGAAAGTGAGTCACCCCTGAGTCTGTCAACAGTTAAGGGCTGTGCTACGTAGCAAGATAAGTCAGGGAATTCAGGGGGTGGTGGGAGCCAACAAATAATAAAATAGGGTAATTTTAAGGAAAGAAGATGCAGACAATAAAGGGGGCGTGGGGATAGAGTGACAGTGGAAGAGGTCAGTGAAGTCCTCTCTAAATAGGTGAGCTTCCCTCTTACAGAACAAAGGAGGCTGTTGTGGGGCCGGGCAGGAGGGAAGGAGGACGCTGCGAGGGGCAGAGGACCAGGGTAGAAGGCGGCGCTCCCCGCAGAGGAAGCAGGTGGGGGAAATGTTGCAGATGGAAGGACCGCCTGTAGGCCTGGAGCAGAGGGAGCGGGAAAGGCAGCCGTTTGGGCCAAGGTCTACGTGCTGGCAGGGTAAGGTCCGGCGGGAGCTCCACCCACACACTCCTCAGCGCGCAGCAGAGTTGACAAACCACAAAGGGAGCGTCCTGCAGACTGACCCCCTGGCCTCGCTGTGGCTGTGAACCTGTCCTGGGACTGGGGAGCCAGCCAGCACCACCCGCCCCGCCCCACACCTGGCACGCTCCAGGCTAGGCCTGGTGCCAGGAGCGGGAGGCAGGGGCAGGGGGGTCACACGAAACATGGTGCCTCCCCCAGAGGGGCCCCCGGTCTATCAGACATAGGCTGCCGGATCACGCAAGGCAGCAGTGCAGCCCGCACAGCACCTACGCCCATGTCCTCTCCCCGGCTGCCAGAGGAGGCCAGCAGTACAGGGCGGCCCACGGTAAGACGCTGCTCACATCTGCCACAGAGCCTGCCCTCCCCTCTGGGAGCGACTCAGGTGCAGGTACAGAGGCGACGCTCATGACATCTGCAGGTGCGGACAACTCAGGTGGGACCTTGTCTCTAGCCGTGTTCCCCAAAAACTTTAGCTAGTAACTCTGGAGCTTCAACATCTCTTTGGGTGCAGAATCCAAGTCGCATTAATGGAAATAAAGACGTAATGTAGATGGTAGGCTTGAGTTCCACTCTCTTCTCTAGTAGGCCGCAGCCGGGGTGTGCAGTTAAACTCCGTACCGCCTAACGTTAGAGGCGGGGCCGGCGCAGGGGTCTAAAACGCTGTCAGAAGGGACACCTGGATGGCCCAGTCAGTTAAGCGTCTCTCTTGGGCTCAGGTTATGGTCCCAAGGTCCTGGGATCCAGTACCGAGTCAGGCTCCCTGCTCAGTGGGGAGCCTGCTTCTCTCTCTCCCTCTGCCCCCCCCGCCCTGCTCTTGCTCTCTCAAAATCTTTAAAATAGAATAAAACGCTATCATAAGCTGTGCAGGGATATTCAGACTAAAGGACAGATGCGTCTGGAAACATACACGTGCTCTAAGAGACGGTGAACCTCACTCCGCGAGGACGCCAGGGGCAGAACAGAGCACGAGTCGACTGCAGGGAGGGAGCCTTGCCGCCAGCAGGAAGAAGCCGGTTGTCACAGGCAGAGAGGGCAGCTGCCTCCGCAGACAGCGAGGCTCCCTGCATCCGCTCTCAGAGGCTGGATGTTCACTGGCGGTCTGGGAGTAGGTTGGGTGCTTGGGTACGGAGTTCCCGTGAGTCTGTCTTTAATGGCCACTACAGTGTGTCCCCAGCCCCCCGCCTCACCGTCACCATGACTGAAGACTCACGCTCCCAGCTGCTGGGTGCTGGCCCATCCCATGCGCACAGATGACTGTGTGCCTTCCAACAGACAAGGTTGGGACCGGGGTCAAATTCCACCCCATCCCAGGGCTGGTCTAACCCCGCTCTGTGGATCCCTAGCCTTCCTGGAAGGCAACCGTGTGGCAGGTGTGGGGGTACTGGGGGCGCTGAAAAAACAGACTTCTGGGCCTCACCCCTTAATTAAGTAGAGTGCTCAGTTTGTTATATTTAGGTAGATACACAGACACACATATGTGTCTGTGTATCTATCTTTCTACTTTATGAAATCAGGGACATAAACAAGATTTTATGTGAACCATAGAACTAGTTAAAAGGGTTATAAACATTTGCCCTGTGGAGCAACAGTGGATGGAAGAAATGAGACTGGGAGGGGTGGGTGTGGGCTGCTGATTCTCACTGTACGCCTTCAAGAGTTATTTTTTAAAAATATATAAACATTTTGAATTATTAAAATTTTAAATTATTTTTAATTGAGAGTACTACAAAAATGGAGGAAAGTTATTTGAGAAAAAAGGTTCCTTGGGCCAAAAAAGTTTCGGAAACCCCCTTTTTATAGTACATTAAATCTGTGCAAGTGTCTCTGGAGAAGAGATCACTGCTGTGAACTTCTCTGGGAGGGTCCAAGGCCCACAGACTCCTCCCGATCCTGTGGTTACTGTCCCTGGGCCTGAATGGGACACAGTCCTCCCCCCACCCCCAGGCCCGGCCAGCGTCTCACCTTCCTCCGGGCTTTAATGCGCTTGTAGACGTAGTCAGAGAACGGGCTGCAGGGGATGAAGCGGCCGGCCCCCTGGGTCACGTGCAGGTTGCCATCTTCCAGCATGATCTTGCCCTGGCAGATGACCACCAGAGGAGCCCCACGCAGCTCCAGCCCTTCAAAGATGTTATACTCTGCAGCCTAGAGACAGGGGTGAGGGACAAAGCCATGAGTGGGGGTGAAGGATGGGGAGAAGAGGGACACGGTTTTCCTGGGCGTGGGGCCTGCCTTCAGCCTCACTATAACCAATGCACCGGGGAAGCCAGGAAGAGCCTCCAACGCTACCAGAAGCTTTGGGTGGGTAGAAGCCCTCGGAGAGAAATGGCTGCTAAGTAGAGACTGGACTTGCCAACAAAGAGAAGCATCTAAAGATTTTTAGAAAGGCCCTGGTGTGGACGGACATTTTGCCACTGGCGGTGTTCAAAGAGAAGCTCGGAAACTGTCAGGGACGCTGTGCTTGGCCCTGCTGTACGCAATGGGTGAGTGGGTGGGCTCCACGACCCTTAGGTCTCCACTAGCCCAAAAGTGAATGATGTGACACAATGTTTGAATGAAGGCCATCCCCACCAAAAATGGGATTTCTCTCCACGGCCTTCATTTATTCACCAAGCAGGAGGCATTACTGCAAAGGGTCAAGGACATCCATTTGGAGTCCAGATGTGTGGGTCTGAATCCTAACTTCACCATTTACTTGCTGTATGAACTACTGAATTTCCCTGCACCTCCATTTCCTCCCCGATAAAATGCGGATGATAACAGTGCCTGTAATGGAGATTCAGGGAATGAAAAGCACACTGCCTGAAACATAAATGCTTTAAAAATATGAACTATTTTTACTAACACGGATGAAGCCGTTTCCCTTAGGGACTGGGCTTTAATTATTATCCTTTACACGAAACTCCTCGTGAGGAAGTTGTCTGGGCTGCTGACCAATTTTTTTCATGTTCTCTCTCCTTTTAGGTGCAGGGGGGATCCTGCCCTCCCCGCCCTCCTCGGGTAAGGTCAAGTACAGGGCTGGCTTGGGCCAGTGCGGTATGAGAGGAAGGGCCATATACCACTTCTCTTAGGAAACGTTTCTGAGCCAGTACTCCAGGGACCATGACCTGGTCCCCGGCCTCAGCGATCACGGAGGCGGGTGTAGACATGTCACCTCTGTGTTGACTGTGCTGGGAGCAGCCCCCTGCTGACCCATCAAGGAGAGCAGGAGTGAGGAGTAACGTACTGAGGTGTTACGTCACTGATAATTTGGTAAGGTTTGTGACTGCGACCCATCCGGGTCTAGTTGGCCTGGCACAAGGCACATGCACACATCTCTCCTGGCCGACTTCCACCCGCGCCTTCTCCATGCTGCTCTTCTCCCGCCTGCGCGAGCCTTACCGACTGGTGGTTCTTGGCGGAGACGATCTTCACCGCGTCCGGATCCCAGATCACCAGGTCACTGTCAGAACCCACAGATATTCTCCCCTTGCGGGGATACAGGTTGAAGATCTTGGCGGCATTTGTGCTTGTCACAGCCACGAACTGGTTTTCATCCATTTTCCCGGTGGCCTATGGAAATACCAAAAAAACTCAGCGCAGGGCTCCCGCGGTCAGAGCACCGTGACCATAGGGATGGGCCTCTGAGGTGATGAGTACAGACCCCACCCGCAAGCTGCCCACCTGGCCGCGCTGTCCCGGTTACACACACAGCGGCTAACCCGCAGCTTCGGGAGGCCGTTACGACTCCTGGAGTGTGCGTTTTCTCTGGATATGTGTATACACTTACTTCCTTGCCCCTCTAATTCCAAAAAGAATTACAGAGTTCCCAGTAAAAACAAATGTGGTTACGAGCTCCTTCTTTAGATATTTATTTGTATTTGCATGGTCACGGGATAAGCACGGAAGAGCTTCCCCCAAATGATAATAATGGTTAACCCTGGGTTGTCGAATTATGATTGATTTTTGTTTTCTTTCATCTGTGTGCTTTTCTGTGCTTTCCAAGTGTTCTTTTAATGAGAATGTATCATGTAGAATTAAAAAAAATATATATTATTTTTAACAATTCCAGATTGTACTAAGATCACTATATATTCACAAATATGTACCAGTGTTGTAGAAAAAAACAAAACCTAAGTATGTGAGAGAAGAGACAAAAATATTTATACTTTTCCTCTTTACAAAACAAAAAGCCTGGATTTAGTTTCAAATCTAACTTTGAACTTCCTAGGAGCTAAGATAAGAAGGGAAATAATATGGTGGCTTACACTGTGTAGATGAATGAGGCATTAGTTCATAAGTAATATATGTGGCTCAGAAATAATTGTCTTTAGGGTTTTTAAAATAAAAGAGAAGGGGGGCGCCTGGCTGGCTCAGTTGGTAGAGCATGCAACTCCTGATCATGGGGTTGTGAGTTCGAGCCCCATGTTGGGTGTAGAGATTACTTAAAAATAAATTCTTTTAAAAATATAATAAAATTAAAAAATAAAAAGGAAGTGATCAACTTAATGAGTTAATTATTATTTTTACTAAGACCTTTGGGACAGCCTTCATTTGCATGGCTATTTCTTTTGTTTGGTCAACAATCCATCGTACAGCCTAGATGACCACACACTCAGTGAAGGGCATCCTTGATGAGCAAGTTGACTTCAGTCTCTTAGGCATACACCCCTTGCTTACCTTTTTTTTTTTAAAAGATTTTATTTATTTATTTATTTATTTATTTATTTATTTATTTATTTATTTATTTATTTATTTGACAAAGAGAGACAGCCAGCAAGAAAGGGAACACAAGCAGGGGGAGTGGGAGAGGAAGAAGCAGGCTCCCAGCAGAAGAGCCTGATGTGGGGCTCGATCCCAGAACGCTGGGATCACGCCCTGAGCCGAAGGCAGATGCTAATGCCTGCGCCCCCCAGGCGCCCCCCCAGGCGCTCCCCTTGCTTACCATTTTAACGGGTTCTGTCGAGACGTTTCAAAAGAAGTGATAACACTCTCCAGAGAAAGAATTTTGATTCACTATTAAGTACAGATCATTCATGCCATCAGATGAAGGGTCTGTATGTGTGCCTCCTAGTTCTTAACAATCTAGAGGAGGAGGTCTCCTCACAATCTCAAGGCTCATCCCTCTAGAAATGATATTCCTATACCACTTGAGACACATGGTTCCAGAAACATCTCAGCAGGCATGAGGGCTCACCTACAAAAAGCAGTGGCAGGAGGCTCTGATCTGGCCCTGGCCCCCATCCATGACCTTGATCCTTACCACAGCCTTGTCCCAGATGACAGACATCCGCTCTTCCACACCATTGGTGCCCTCAGGGATGGCTGTGAAGTTGTCCTTCCCAATCGCCTTCTGGGCAGTGCTGAAGGTGCAGTGGGCACTCCCAGAGAGCTGCAGGTCTCCACTGGCAAAGGAAAAAAGCTCCATATAAACCAGAGAAGTGGCTTAGAGGCACCGCTGGGGACAAGCATCAAGTGTCTAAAGTCAGCATTCTGAATTCGAGGACTTGAGTTTAGGATCCTTTCTGTACTTCTTAGCAGCTGTGTGAGCATAAGTGAGTTCTTTCCCTCCCCGGGGCTTACAGTTAGCCCAAATGGAAAACCAGAGGGTTAGATCATCTCTGGGTAACAAAGTACAAGAGACCCAGATGAGTGACGGGACTGACCCTACATGTCCTGGGGGCAGGGTCAGCCATCAATGAGCGTCCCTTTCATTTCAGTTAGGTGCTGTTCAAAATTAGACACATGATCTGACCCTCAATGGAGATGACAGTCCCTCGCACATACAGTTGTCATGAGGATCGATGAGTTCATGTGTGTAGTCTCGCCACAGGACTTAACACATGCTATATGTTAACTGCTGCTGTCATTATTAATATGATTACTGTTAGTCATGTGTAAACTATGACGGGGAAGAGCCCGTTGCTCTCCATGTGTTCTCCTCACTGCAGATTCTAGTCTAGCTGATGGATGGGCTGTTCCAGTCCTCATCCCACCCTCCCACCCCAGTCCCACGAGGTTTCCACGGGATGCATGCTGCTCGTCATCCCCGCACCAACCTGGCCAGCAAGGAGTTGATGTAGTCAGGAGTGGTGGGGTCAGGGCTCAGAGGTGGAGATGTCACAAAGGCAGCTGCCTTAGCCCAGTTCTTGCTCCAGTAATGGGTTCCATCTGTGCCGAGGCTGGCAGTGATGGGCTCACCAAAGACCACGTTTCCTGCGATGGTAGGAAAGAGGTGATGGGTTTGCTAACGTCTGTGCTGCTCTGGGCCAGGCTCAGGTAATCACGGCCCCGAGCCCTCCTCAAGGCTTGTGGCTCTGAAGTCAGGCAGGCCTGGGGTCAAGTCCATGTGCCCACCTTTTCTAAGCCTCTGCTTTTCTATCTGCTAAACATGAACAATGTCGTATCCCCTAGCTCGCAAGAAGCCATCGGTTATAAGGTGCAGCTTTGAGCCCCAATTTGAGGCAAAACAAAAAATGTATATATACTGATTCTAAGATTCATTGACATTTCAGAAATGTTAAAATATGGACTAGGCCTTTCCTGGAATAGATGAAATAAGACCATGTCTACTTCTCAGGATTCTGAAAATGAAAGGATCTGGGGGCCCCTGGGTGGCTCAGTCAGTTAAGCATCTGCCTTCAGCTCAGGTCATGATCCCAGGGTCTTGGGATCCAGCCTCATGTCGGGCTCTCTGCTCAGCGGTAGCCTGCTTCTCCCCGGCCTGCTGCTCCCCCTGCTTGTACTCTCTCTATCTCTGTCAAATAAATAAATAAAATCTTAAAAAGAAAAAAACTTAAAAAAAAATGAAAGGATCTGGCACGTACAAAGTGTCTGGTACACACGAGACGCTTGGTGACTGCGATTTCCTTATGCTACTGCTACTCCTTCCCACGGCAGACGCCCGAAGCCCCCAGCGTGCCTGCGTGCCTGGGAGCTGCCAGCTCCTGCTTGTTGCAAGGACATGCTCTGGTTCCACAATGAGGTTCTCATAATCTTTCCATCATGCTTGTTATTCCATAAGCTAAAACAAGGAGTGATATCTGCTCGAGGGCACCCAATAACCTGGGACACATCAAAGATGAGGCTCACTTCTTGGACCCTGTGTCTGCAATTCAGGGTTTATATGCGCAAACCAAGCAGCAAGGAGAAGGGATACTGGGAAATAAACTGATCTAAGCTGAGCTTTTTAAAGAAGAAGGGAGAGAGAAAGAGAAGGCAAATGCTGTCTCACAGAAGGTTGTTTGGTACCAAGTTTCTCTACACCAGAATCTTGGGCAAAAGATGCCCCATAAAGCCCAGGACTTCTCAAGCTTCAGTCCTCCACCTTCCACATTCAAGTTCCCCCTATTGTCAAAGTGTAGGAAGGCTCTATGGCCAAAATTATAAATACGTCTTGCCTTCCTTCAACTCCAATCTATGGGTTTTGGTTGCCTGGAATTCTTTGCCAAAAGAATTCTAAATATGCTCTTGGTTTCACTGTAAGAGTCAAGACTGACTTGTGATGTCTGCCATAGGCAAAAGAAGGAATCAATGGCAATGATTCATATATGACAGCCCTGCTCTTTGGGAGGACGGGAAAAAGGATCCACACAAAACTAACGAGAATTTCAAGGGCTCTCTAAAGCAATTTACCCAACTACATCATATAGGACCACAAAGAAAGAAATGGAGGTCAAGGCAAGCCCCAGGTACTATTAAGAGAAATACGATCTTAGAAGTGGAAGAACTCTGGGGCGCCTGGGTGGCTCAGTTGGTTAAACGTCTGCCTTCAGCCCAGGTCATGATCCCAGGGTCCTGGGATCAAGCCCCACGTCGGGCACCTTGCTCAGCGGGGAGTCTGCTTCTTCCTCTCCCCCCGCTCGTGCTCTCTCTCTCTAATAAATAAATAAAATCTCTTTAAAAAAAAAGTGGAAGAACTCTCCCTTCAGACTGTCTTTAGATGGAAGAGTAGAATAAGCAAAAATTTTAATAAAGGTTGGGTTTGAACACCAGCTCTCCCAGCTGGGAGATCCTGACACATTGTGCTTCAATTTCCTCATCTGAAAAATGGGGATAATGTCTATTTCTCAGGGCTCTTTGACAATTCTGCGTAACAATACATTTGAAGTATTTATCTCTGTGCGGGGCATACAGTTGGTCCTTATTAAACTGTGAATCCCTAATATTAATTCTGAGCAGCTATGCAGAGTTGTTGAAGAATACCTGGTGAGTGAAGACACCGGACTTCAGGTCAGGAGGGAAGAGAGTAAGCCCTGCTATACTCTCTCCCTGCTCTAAGTATGCTTCTTTCCTTCCCTGCGAATGACAGGTCCCAAGATGTTTCCTGGCTTCCGTGTCAGGAGTCAGCGTTTCAGCCCTGAAACAAGGTCTCCCTGCCTCCCGGCCACTCTGGAGACATGGCTATCCTAGCTCTTCTTGCCAGACAATCATGAGCCAGAAGGCGAAGGGTGAGGCATCTTTCTCCAGGAGTTTAAAAGAAGACCCAGTGTATAGTGGAAGCTCTCTGTCCTTGAGACTCTCGCTCATCCTGAGATGGTTCTGAGGGAGGATGTAGCCATGAGCAGAAGGCATGAGAGTAAGTATGGTAGGTGGTCTTGGGGAGAGGGTGGGAGGGTTCCCCATGCATTTTTCTTGCTCGCTTGCTTGCTTTTTTTCTTTTTGCCTTTCTCCAAGAATGGGAAAGGAAGATTGGGCTACTTTCCTGGCTCTCACCCAATGACTCATACCCAGGAGAGCAGCCACCCATGTCACGCTGAGACATTTACAAGCAAAGAAAGAAAACAGCAGGCTTACTGTGAGCGGGGTAAGGCAGGAGATGCCCCAGAATGTACTAGCTACGAAGCCTGTCTAGACAATTAGGAAGAATCCCCTCCCAGAAGAAAGGGGTCCCCTTTGCCAGAAGGGCAAGCAGCTGAACACTCAGCCATCAGAGTCCGGGGAACTATTTTTAGCCACCCAAGCCACCCACATGCAGGTCTTTACAGACCCGCTCAGAGTTTGGTGGATAAGTCCCTTGTCTGGGGTCTCCACGACCACAGTGGCCGCCAGGACAGAGTGGTAACAAGTATACACACGGGCCTAGGAAATCCTCTCTCCCGACTAACACAGGGCCCCACACCTCCAGGTTCTCAACCATACGCTGCTCACAAGTGAGCCCATGAGTGTGCCATGGAAGACGAGAACAAAAAGCAGAAGAGAAAGCTCTGAAATGAGAGTAAACTTCTGCTTGGTACCGGAGGAGCAAATGAAGCCCAAGTTAACAGCCACGGAGGAAAACAGCAGGAGGCAGAAGGCGGTGGGGACAAAGCTCCGGGGTGTGAAGGCGGTGCCACTAGTCATGCTTTAGAGACCCATTCAACTCCTTGTCCAAAATCAGCTGTGCTAACCTGTGTGGCTCAGGTGGTGGGACCCCGCCCCTGCTCACTGCCCTCCACCCTGGCCGATCAATTGCAGCATCCCCGGAGCAGACACTGGCTCTAGGAGGGGCCCATGACCCAAGCCGAGGCAATCAGAGCCCTCCTGGGCACTTTTGATGGAGCTGTTGGAAAAGCTCCATCTTTGATGGATGCCCCCCCCATTGAATGCTGAGGACAACGGGTGCCTCTGAGCATTTACTCTTGTCACTGTTCACCCTGAAAATGAAGCCAAAAGAGAGGAAAACAGAGACAAGAAAGGATCAAGATAGAGCCCCAACATCATTGTTGAAACCCCTTGATCCAGCTATGCCTGAAACACCTCCAACCAATAATTTACTTTTGTTTGTTTAAGTCCATTTGAGTTGGATCTTTGACTTCTGCACCCACTATAATCTTGACTAGTATGTCCATTTATAAAGCTCAGATAACGTGAATTGACAATGAAGGATCAAAGGGAGGAAGAAAGACACCTGGGGCACCTGGCTGGCTCAGATGGTTAAGCGCCTGCCTTCGGCTCAGGTCATGATCCCAGGATCCTGGGATCGAGCCCCACATCTGGCTCCTGGCTCAGCCGGGAGTCTGCTTCTCCATCTCCCTCTGCCTCTCCCCCTGCTCATGCTCTCTCTTTCTGTATCTCCGTCTCAAATGAATAAATAAAATCTTAAAAAAAAAAAAAGAAAAAAAAAAAAAGAAAGACGCCTCAAAACACTGATCGAAGCTGTGTCATCCCAGACAAACAACTTGCCCTTCCTGAGCCTAGTAAACTCACCCACCAAGTGGGAGAAATGCCAGAGTCCTGCCATCCACACAGGACCCTCTGCACTAACACGGAGGAAGGGCTTCCCAGAGAGCAAGGCAAGGAGTAAAATAAGCACATTCCCACAGGACAGCCAGAAGGGGGAAGGAGCCACATGGCTGGTGCTGAGCCCTTGGGAGCACCAATCACCTTTTTTCCTGGCTTGCGAAATCAGGTCCGCCGCGCTCTTGCTCATGACCTTTGTGACGTAGAGTGGACAGTTGGTTTGGCTCGCAATGGTGATGGCACGGAACACAGCCTCAGCTTCCAGCTGCAAAAAGAAGTCCCGGGAGTCAAGAGAAGCACAAGCCTCTTAGGGGCCACTCCCCTGCCTCTGCAAGCTGAGAATGTAGCGAAGCACCGAGCTGCAAAGCCCAGAGGGTCTGCAGTTAGAGGCCCCCAACCCACCACGTCCCCGCTGTGGCGCTTCACTTGGCGTCTCAGAGTCTCGCCCTCACCTTCCTAGGTTGCTTCCCTCCTCTCCCTGTCATGATCCCAGTGGCTTCATGTGATGGAAGCTTTTGCTCCCCAGTCTTCCCAGACAGATTCTCTGGCAAAGCATCCCAACACCAATATGGAAATAATAACCAGTAAAGGTGATTAGACATCAAATCCTTTTCAGTCAGAGGTGGCCATCCCAGCAGGCATTTCTTGCACTGATAATTCCCAGGCTTCCAGGGCACTGGGGTGGCTCAGTCAGTTAAAGGGCTGACTCTTGATTTCAGCTCAGGTCATGATCTCAGGGTTGTGGGACTGAGCCCCACGTCAGGCTCTGCACACTTAGTGTGACCTCTGCTTGAAATTCTCCCTCTCCTCTCCCTCTGTCCCTTCCCCCACTTGTGCTCTCTCTGTCTCTACAATAAATAAATAAAATCTTTAAAAAGAAAATGAGTCCCAGGCTTCTCAGCAGAGGGTTCTCTTCTTCTCGATTTCTTCCATCCCCTCCAAGGTAGAATCTACATGTTCAAATACGCTAGCCAACTTGGTTGGATTTATTCAATAAGAAATAATGAGTTTCCCCTTACTTTATTAACAAACGGTCTTTAGAGCTCAGGTTCTTTCAAATGGCCTGGGTCTGGGTTCTGGTTCTGTCACAGACAAGCTGGGTGACCTCGGGTATGGTACATAACCTCCCAAAGCCTCAGTTTCCTGTCTGTAAAATGGGGACAGTAATAGGACCTGGCACACAGGGCTGTTGTGAGGATTCTAAGAGCTCATCCTTTAAGGCACCTGACCTGCCCCTGGGACAAGGCAAGTGAGCCTGGCAGGCGGGCTGTTGGTCTTATTGCTCATCACAGCTCCTGGCCAGTGTGGGAGAGCCTGTGTCACTGCCCAAAGCCCACGGCAGTCCGATTCAGCCCAAAGCAATGATGCTGGCATTCTCCCATTCAATCGGCAACAGTTCCATGTTGGATGGATAGGACATTCTGGTCAGCCTATGCAGCCCAACACTTTAAAAAAATACCAAAAACAGCTTGCAGATTCCCGGTGTTTGCATAACGCAAACCAGCCACTGCCCTTGGTGGGTGTGGTTCAGGAAACAGACTCTAGAACTTGGCGGGTCCTGCCTGCTGGCATCCCCCAAGCAGCACTTGCTTCCAAGGGGACGAGCCCCTAGAGCCTCTGACCACAGGTGAATATGGCCACCTTCCTGAAGCACCGGACTTCGGGAGCAAAGCTCAGGTTCAGCTCTCTCTGCACAGGGTGTGCTGAGATGGTAGCAGAGTGTGCTCCGAACCGAAGAGGGGCTGGCCCCCCCTCCGCCCATCCCGCCTTCTTCACACCTGTGCTGCCCACTGCACTCCCCACGGCCTCAGTCTAGCCCCTCGGGTCCCACCCCCTCCCAGCTCTGCGGGTTCTTCTGCACCTTGACAACATGACTATCTTTGGAAGGTGACATCACCCTGCAGCTTCACCCAAAAGGGCTTTCAGGGTTGTCCAGATCTACAGCTGAGAAGCTTTTTACTAAAAAGGAGACGGGAACAGGAGGAGTGGGGTGGGGAGGGGTTGGGAAAACAAACCAAGGAACAAAAATAGACTTCGCTCAGAAATCCCCTGGCTGCTGCTACACAAACCCATCTTGCCAGCAAATCTCTGCCGCGACCAGCATTTAGGGAAAGTTTCACAAACAGTGCCGATCACCCCGGCCCGCTCACGCCGCGTAAACAGCTTTCCAGTCCTTCACATGGGAGCAGCTAGGGGCTTAACCCCCTGAGCCTTCGCTTCTTCGCCCAACAGTAGTGCCCAGCACCCTGAGCAGCATCAAGGACAGCTAAGGTAATTAGCACAGCGCCGGGTATGGGCTAGCGTTCCATAGAAGGGGCCTGATATTCCGGAGCCAGACCTTTCTGGAATGCTGTGAAATAAGGATAAATGATTTTAACCGGGAACAACAATGTCATTAGATGCTGAGGAGTTTCAGGAGTGCTGACAGTTCTGCTTCTCCAGCTGGGCATGAGTGACACAACTGTATTCAGCTCGTAAAAAGTCCTCGAATGTTTATGATAGGAACATTTGTCTGTGCGTGACCTTTTAATTTTTAAAAGCCTCTAAAAGAGGCCACAGGAATCACTTGTTTCTGGTTCTGCCTTCTGTAGAGTGGGGGGGGCTGGGGCGACAGGGCAGGAGCTGGGCTCAGGCCACTTGCACAGAGGGCCCTGAAGGCACTCCAGGCGCCACTCCCGGGCTGGCCTCCCAAAGCCGGTATGCTGTCAGCCATGTGGCCAGCCAAGGCCCCGTTCTGCACCCTGTGCCAGCAGTTGAAGCTGCCGACATCCCAAACACATGCGATCAGCCACTAGTTAGCATCTATTCACTCGTCAGCTACTAAGCAGGCCCTACTCTATTCATCATTCATTTTACACGAGGGAAACGCCCATACGCAGACTTACTCATCACCTTACAACAAATCGATAGACATAATGTCTATGAAACACCCACTCCACCTACTACCCATATGGCTGATATTTTATTTTGCAGGACTCAGAATATAATATGGAATCAGGGAGGAAGCGGAAATGTCTTTGAGATGGACCCTGATTAAGAAAGGATTTAGGTATTTACCTCTCCAACTGAGTAGGTGTGGAAGACCCTCCACCTTGAGTTCTCTTTAGAGAGACAAGGGGTCACAAGTACGCATTTCCCTTATGTTGCTTTCTACTTTTCTCTGAGTCCCTTGAGTTGGTCGATCAGATGTGTGGTCTTTGGAAGAAATGATCCAATACTGCTGTCTGGTATTCACAGACTCTCCCCACCTTTCCTCAAGGTTTGCTCCTACCCCGTGTAAGCACATACCTGGGGGAGGCAGGCCAAACACAAACACTCCAAGTGTCAAACGAGCAGCAGGCCATTTACCAGGCTGCTGGGGACTGTAGGAACACGAGTCTCCCAGAAGATGATGGAAAAACAGAGCACCTCCACGGCTGTCCTGCCCCCTCTTCCAGCCCCATCCCCGGCCCCCCACAACTCACCTCCTCTGGTCTGCTCAGCACATGGCCTTCTGGGCCAGTGATCCCCATTTCCAACATCCGGGTTTGCTCCTACAGCAAGAAAAGAACCGAGAACAGTTTTGAGATAAGCTCCACTGAGGCATGGAAAAACTATGCTGGTATCTTAATCTGAAGAAAAGGGTCCAAGGGAACAAAAAGAATAAGACGTGTATGTTGAATACCTTTGTTAATGCTCCATCTGGAATTATAAAATAGGGTCAAGTCTTAACTAAGAGGAGAAAAAAACGTTTCAGGGTAGATTTTTTTTTTTTTTTATTAAAAGGACGGCAGTCACTTAGAGCATCAGAATTTTGTCGCTGTTACACATCAAAAGTCACACCAACTCACTGACTTCTTACCGCTTCCTGCTGTGTTTCACAAGGTCTAGTCGCCTCCCCCTACATCAGAATCGCCCGGCTTGCTTTTGTAGCCGTGCGGCTGTCTGGCCCTCTCCAAATCGGAATGCAGAGGTGACATTCTGGGGATCTGCGCTCTAACAAAGCCCTCGGGCTTTCTTGTCGTTTAAATGGATGGCTGCAACAAACAGACTCAGAATTTAACCAGATGAAACAATGCCTCCAAACAGCATTACCTGACTCAGTCCTACGGTCCGATTCTATTTAATTAGTCTGTTTTGTGACAAAATTGCCTACCCCTCACAGCTGATGGCTAAATTCTTCAGACTATGGCCAGCTTTCTGGAAGGAGCAGGTGGCTGGGCAGTGAACACACACGTCGGCTAATTGGGACTGGCAGGACTCCTAAGCTGCCGTGTCTGTAGTTTTGCTGGGCTTCACTCTCCAAGCACTGAGGCCAGTGCCAATGAACCTGGGCGCTGTGCAGGGAGAGACGAGGGAGAGTGACCTGAACGAAGCCTTGTGGCTCTTTGGAAGTAGGAGATGTGTAGAAAGGAAAGGAGTCCTTCTCTCTGCACAAGAAGAACTATTTTTTGTCATTGTTGTTTTTATTTTGTTTCTAATAGTATAAATCTTTTTAAAGGTATAGGAAGAAAGATGCACACACTCGAAGCAATTGCGAGAAGAGGCATGATCACCGTCTCCAGCTCTACAGGATTAGAAAAAAGGCCACAGGCTGATTTTGCAGCAAAGAACCTTCACTTCTCATTCTTACTGTTCCATTTCTCGAAACTTGCACTGAACCCAGTTTCTTCTGAACTCTGGAGAGCTTCTGCTCTGTGTCGTCTCCTGAAGTCACACAAAGGTCGAGGTGTCCAACTACAAAGCCTCTTCTGTCTCATCTGACACTCTCACGTCGATCTTGTCCAAGGGTGCTGGCCCCGCGCACAGGAGGGAGCGCGCTCCAGCCGCGGTCTCCCAGGACATTGCATCACGTGCCTGAAGCTGAGTGCCGACCTCCTACACCAGCATCTCTGCAGCCACGAGAATCCCAGGAATCCCCACGCTCCGCAGGTGATTTTAATGCGCTGCTCCTGCTGGGAAGTCCCAGTCTAAACGCCCTGGTGTCCCTACAGCTGGAAGGTTAGGAAGGGGACGCAAAGACCCTTCGAAGCCACCTTACCTGGGGGGGGGGGGTCGTGGGCACCTTGAGGCACTGACCATGGCTGTAATTACATCCCAGTTTGGGGCATGACACAATTTTGGTTTGCTCCAAGAGGACAGGAACCCTGTTTTTTTCATCTTCCCTCTCCAAGGCTCAGCACATAGTAGGTGCTCAGGAACTACTGTGAGATGAACGGCTAAAGAGGCTACCTTCTCAGATGGTCCTGCCGGCTTGAAACTTTTGAAAATCTCCATGGCTGGTACCCATGAGGAGATTTCTTCTTGCTCTTTGGTGATTTCTGCATCAAGGCTGAATACAGCAGCTGCCTTCATTTCGACAATGTGATAAAATCTTTCAGCTCAATCTGAATATAATAAATACCCACAAGAAACTCACCCAAATGGAAAAATGCCCTTATTCTTTCCCTGACTGAGAACAGATCCTTGACAAGGTAGGGAAGAGAGGGGACGGGGGCAGGGGGGGGAGGAACCAGAGACAGTTTGGTGCTAAGGGGCCACCAGAGGAAGCTGGAAAGGGGGCTTAGCACTAGAGTCCGTTTGCCTCCACAGGGCCTTGGAGGAAGTAGTGGGGAGTTTGGTTTCTAGGGCATCTGGAAGGAGGGCTGGGTCCTCTGGCTGCTGTGCTGAAAATGCAGAGCAAGAGGAGGAGTGAAGCTCTAGCACCACGGGGATGCCTCCTGTGAGCACCGGACCCTCTCTGGAAAATGATTTCATTATCTCTGAGTGTGTGGGGGACGTGGGAGAAGGCTGTCAGGGGCCTGACTAATGAATCTCCTTGGTCAGCAAGAGGAAACGACACATTTAGCTCACCTCCTCTGCTCATGAGATAACACCCAGAGTCTGAAATCCTAGCAGCTGGAGCCCTGCGCTGCGGGGACATGCTGTCTCTCTGGGGGGCCTGCAGCGGGACTGCTGGGGCAACAGGCCCAGGACGCACCGACTCTGGCGAAGCCACACCACCTCAGAGCTAAGATTTTCTTCTCCCAGTTACCGGCTGGGATCCTTGGGCCGGTGACTGCATCCTTCTGAGCCCAAAGTTCTCCTCTACAAAACAGGGTAGATGGTAGCCATCTCTGAAGGGCCAGGTGAAGAGTGAGAACACACTACAGCGCGCACCAGCGCCTCGCACACGGCCGGAAGGGCTCACAACATGGTACCTGCTCTTTGATGTTCACAGGTCTGAGACAAGGGTCGGCCTCATGGTTCCCACACCCTGCTGACCACATTCACCAAGTCCTGCACGACTTCTAAAATGAAGTCTCAGCCCAAGGACTAGCAAGCTATGGAGTGTGTCTGTTTTGGTTCCCCTCAGTAAACTCGTGCCTGGCACAAAGCGCTCAGGAAATACTCTCTGAAAGAATGAATAATGGTTTTAGCTGTGAATGTTATTATATGGACCAAGAGAGCTCCCACTCTTCTAGCGGCCTCCTCCTAGTAGAGGCCAATCTTGAATGCTTCTGAGGTAAAGAAGACCCTGGCTAAGACACATCTGGGCAGCCAGCCCATTAAGTGACCCGGGAGATGGAGAGAGTGCCTTCTGCTTCCTCATAAACCATCACTTTGGGTCTTGGGGCCTCGCTTTCCTCATTCTTGCCTCAGGTTTCTCAGTACAACTTCTAGGAAACCAGTGGGATGTCTGATCCCCACAAGACCCGCGTTCTTTATTACCTAAAGCCGTGAGCTCCGCAGTCCTGGATCGGATTTCTGAGAAGCACTGCCTGAGGGTTCTTCCCTAGGACAGAGACTGTCACGTAGCTTGGACTCACTTTTCAAAGAGAATCAGCAACAGTCTCCCACTAAATGGCCCAATTGGAAAACCTCTTCTGGGATGCCTGTTCTGATCCCCTTGGATGGTCAGACAGTCCCCCTTTTCACAGCACCCTCGGCTTTCTCCCTTGCTTCCCTTCATTGCCTCCTCCTAGCCTGGGAAGTTCTTTGGGGCAGGTGCTGTTTTTAGCAGAGGGTTTGGGACCGAGCCTCACGCCCATGAAAAGCTCATGCAATACTGCAGGAACAAGGAGAGAGACGGGCCGGGGATCCAAGCCCGTGCAGAGAGCACACCCAGGGCTGCGCGGCGTTACCTGGGCAATGATATCCCCATTCTCTGCGTGGACTTGCGCAATGGCTCCCAGCTCACCCAGACAGGTGAAGATCTCGTAAAGCTGAAAGAGAAAGGAGTTGCTGTCAGCTTCACCAACCACTGAGGCTTTCAACAACTTCACACAGGGGTCCATCACTAGGGCCACAAGTAAAACAAATAAGGAAAGCCAGAGAAAATCAGTGATTAGGACAAGAAACACAGACTAAAACATGCACGACCAAGAAGTGTGAGTCCACAGGAACTCTAGGAAACTCTCTGTGAAGAACATGTCATGTCTCCCCAGCCGACAGGGTAAATGTACAACAACGTGCTGTCGAGCCTTCTACGCTGCCTCCAGCACGTTTTTAATGGTCCTTCTCGACAAGTGCTCCTGACAGCTGCTACAGCCTGGCCAGAAGCTCGAAGGAAAGCTGGCACCCCTATTCCCTAACCCTTCAAGGTAGACCTCCCCCCCACCTCCTACCCAGGAGGGATGGGAATTCATTCCTTGTATTTCCTCTGAAAATGTGAGATTCATCTCAAACCAACACATGCCATGAGAATGTCTCAGGGAAAGTCAGAGACAAGCTATTCGCCCAAACAGCAGAAGGCCCTCTTAATCCTGCGAGGCAGAGCACCTCATACTTCTGCTGAACTCCTGCGGGGTTTAGGGCTGGTGTGGCAGCTGGAGATTTCGGCATGCCCTTCCTCTTGTCCTTCTGAGAAAGCTGCTGCCAGTGGAAATTCTAGCTCCTGGACTGCCTTGCCATGGGCACCCTGCCTGCTCCCTTATTTAAAATGTAGTGTGGACTGCGAGGGCCTTAAGAAGCACTCTGGCCCAACAGTCTCCCACAGAGACCACAGTGACTCACGCTCCAAGAGCCAAGGTCATCGGCAACAATGGGAAACCCATCCAGCTACCCCAAACCACACAGCAATGGCTTGTTACCTCTGTGTTGGACACTTGATACAAATCCTTATAGGCCATGTAAACCATGAAGGAGTTAACCCCTGCAAGAGAGGGAAGGGAGGGAAAACAGGAAGAAAAAACCATTAGCACATCACATCCACTCTCCTTCCTTTGCTCCCGTCGGCCATGGGGTCCAAGTGCATGACAGGCGCCCGTCCAATATAAAGCAGTTGCTTCCCATTCTCCATTCTCGCCTCCCGTGCAGAAGCAGCAATGCCGACGTGGTGTCACAGCAGAAGGAGCTCTGCTACGCCTCTGTCTTGCCTCCCCGTCCCCCCGTTCCCCCGTCCCCCAGCCCAGGGAGTCAGTAAGCTTTGCTACTGCTCGAGGCAGGATACAGCACCGAGAATCGGGGGCAGCAGCACCTACTAGCTCAGTGAGCTTGGGATACCTCACCTCTCCGTCTCCTCACCTGTAACATGGAAAAATGACCACAGCCTACTTCGGAAGGCAGTTGGAAACGTTCAGTGAGACAACAGATACCGAAGGCTCAGCACCAGACCTGGCACCATATTTGAGCTTCATTAATGCAGCTCCTGGGATGGGTTTATTTCGCCACTTTAGGAATGCCTGCTCCACACTAGAGCCTGTGCAGGGGTCTGCATCGAGGATGGAGACCACATCCTCGGGGAACTAACGGAGCTAAGGGGCAGAAGTCAAGGTGCACCGTGTGCTTAAATATCTAAGCTGTAAGGGCTATAACGAAAGCGCTATTTAATTTTTCACTCCCAAATAGGCTATTAATGTAGTAATTTATATAAATAGGTGGGGCTGGGGAACAAACAGAGAGTCATTTTGAGGAAAGGAGGATAATTTTGGTCTCCAACCATTAGGGCCATCTCAGCCCACAGTGTTCCAGGCCAAAAGCGGGTTGTAATGTGAGAACTTCCCTACCCAGAATGGTTCAGCTCGGGGCAGCTTTTCCCAACACTACCCTTCCCATAAGCCTCTGCATCATCTGCGGAATGACCCGGGCTCCTTGGAAGGGAAGTGGGCGTTAAAGCCGTTCCATTTTCTACCCCAGTTGAGATGCATGGTGTGAAAGGAATCACAAGACAGGAGGGGGGTTGCAATCTCATATCCTGGATCAAGAAGGTCTGGGCAGAGCTCGTCGGATGAGGAGGGACGTGGACCCTGGGAGCCTATCCTCTCCCCTCCCCTACAACCCAGAGCTCACTCTTTCCACTGCACTCCGGCATCCGCATCCAGGCAGCTCACTGAGAACAGTATTATTAATTTAGTATTATAACAATACATCTTATTACATTAGTATTAGACCGTGATTGTGATGAAATTAGTGTAATGCTATTACTATTACAACACTATCCAGCACCCTGTGGCATTTATCCTGTAGCTCTTCACTGGCCTGCTTCCTCTGGCCTTGCACGCTCAGCAGAGACCATTCCTTACATGTCCCTAAATCCCCCAGGTGACGTTATGATGCTGAGCACACTGCGGGTCTATTTGTGTGTATGAGGGGGTAGTGCGTGTACGTGAAATATCTGATGATTGAAAGGTAGAAGGAAGTAGAGAACAGAAGAATCTAAGACGACCAGGGAAACCCAAATCATGTACCCACTGAGAGGACACACACATTTCCATGTCCTAAGCTCCTAGCCTGAGTACGAACACATCTTCGCTCCCACAAGTGCCATAGCCTTTCCTGAGTATAACACTGTTTGAGAACCATAATGGTTTGATCTTTAGAGCGCAAGTTACAAAGGTTAAAAATTCCTAATCTCACATTTAGTAGCTGTGTGACCTTCTAGAAGATGCTAACCTCTCCTGGCCTCAGTTTCTTCCTCTAATGGG
Organism: Ursus americanus; assembly: GCF_024610735.1. Taxonomy (NCBI): domain Eukaryota; kingdom Metazoa; phylum Chordata; class Mammalia; order Carnivora; family Ursidae; genus Ursus; species Ursus americanus. The sequence continues at coordinate 47,131,124 of NC_142131.1, read as the reverse complement.
CAGTGTTGCATGGAGGTGAAGAGTACAGACTTTGGGTATATTTACCGCTAACTAGCCCTGTGATCCTGGGCCACTTATTCTGAGCCTCAGGCTCTCCATCTGCTAACTGAGATAATCATCCTTATTCTGAGGCTCTCATAAGGAGGGAGATGGCGTACACCAAGACAAAGTGCCTGGAACACAGTGGTACCCTCACCTAGCACTCACGCTCAAGCGTCCAGGCTCCGAGCAAGAAGGGAGGGGGGCGCCTGGGTGGCACAGCGGTTAAGCGTCTGCCTTCCGTTCAGGGCATGATCCCGGAGTTATGGGATCGAGCCCCACGTCAGGCTCCTCCACTAGGAGCCTGCTTCTTCCTCTCCCACTCCCCCTGCTTGTGTTCCCTCTCTCGCTGGCTGTCTCTATCTCTGTCAAATAAATAAATAAAATCTTTAAAAAAAAAAAAAAAAAGAAGGGAGGAGGGCACACGGGGCTCACCTTTGTCCTTGATGAGGTTCTGCACCTCCTGCTTCACGCTGTCGTTCCAGTGGGTGATGTCCACGTGCAAGGCATAGTCGCAGCAGCTCTTGCCATCCGCCCACTCTCGCCACTTCTCATAAGCCTCCGTCAGGCTGGCCTCGGGCTCGGGCACCACGTGGTCAACTGAACGACAGAGGCCCCAGATGGGTAAGTCACTGACACGGCCTCTGCTCCCCTCTGCACAGGCCTGCTCCTGCTTGCTTAGCTAAGGCTGCAAAGCCTCTACTTCCTGTGCATAGCGTTAGAAAGTGTTCCCTGGCAGTTTCCAGACTGCTGATCATTTAACTGTCACTTACCCGTGTTGCTCTTGGACAAGCTACTAGCTTCTCTAAACCCCAGTTTTCTCATCCTTGAGATCGGGGCTCAGTGGGGTAGAGGGCAGAATGTCATAGTTCCTTCCTTCTAACTTTGTTGTATGATTAAATGGCAAAATGCATGAAAAGCATCTCACCCGATGTCTGGCACATAGTAAGTGCTCAATAATGTCAATGAGTACCTACTAGGTGCCATTATTACCAGAATTATGGGAAGTCACTGCTAGTGAAGCAAGTCAGACTCCCTTTTGAGGGTGGAAGGAGGGTAATTAAAGTGATGCCAGGTAACAGGGCAGTGACATCCTGTGTTTACTGCCACAGGAAAGAGCCAGTGTCACGAACCTGATGCTCAGCCCACAGATCTTATTTCCATATAAACTTTTTGTCAAGAATATGTTTTCTTGGAGCGCCTGGGTGGCTCAGTCAGTTAAGTGTCCGACTCTTGGTTTTGGCTCAAGTCACGATCTTGGGGTCCTGAGATCGAGCCCTGCAGTAAGCTCAATGTGTAGTCTGCTTGTCCCTCTCCCTCTCTTCCTCCCCCTGCTCTCTCTCTGTCTCTCTAGAATAAATAAAATCTTAAAAAAAAAAAAAAGAATATGTTTTCTTTTGAGACCCAAATCTACTTCCACAGTACCTGCAACGTGGACAACACTGTTTAATATAATGACATTTACAACTGAGGAGGATAAGACAAGACTGCCACTCCCGTAGCTCTCTTGGGCAGTTGTGGAGAAGTGCAAATTGGTACAACTTTCCTAAGAAAAATTTTGAAATACACATAACAACTCGATATTTTTCATACCTTAACACGATGATTATTCCCATGCCAAAGAATTATTTCCAAGGAAATCGACATGCCATTTGCAAAACGTGGGTGCCAAAGATGTTTGCCACTGCAAACATTATTTATGTTTATTTAAGTGAAAAACTGGAAACCATCAAAATCTTCAACAATAGAGAAGTTTAACTAAATGATAAATACACCTTCATAGAATGGAGGAGCAGGCACCCATTTTAAATGCTGTAGTGGAATAAAAAGAAATGGATGGAAAGACATCCCTGCCAGGATTTTTTACTGAAATGATACACTAAAACACCACTAAGACACAGTATGTCTATTATGATCCTGTTTCTGCTTCACGGGAAGGAAACTATAGCCAAACCGTAACAGTGATGGGGGCTTTATGGGTTTTCTTCTCTTGCTGCATATCCAGGGTCTTAATTTATCTATGAAGGACATGTACAGCTTTGGATTTCTTGGTATGGTTTTCTCTCATCATGTACAACTCTGACCCCCCTCCAGCTCCTTCCCTAACCTAGAAGACCAAGCACAATACACACTCCCCGGATACTGAACAGGTCCAGCTGCTGGCCGGGAAGGCAGAAAGCCAAGCCAAGATCACTCACTTCCTCAGCCTCCTACCCCAGGCAGCCCAGTGTGCTTCTCAGAAAGCAGACGCAAGGAGCTGCATCACTGACGTATGGACCTACATCAGGGCTTCTGTGGGCAGGCGGCTGCTAAGAAGTCAGCTGGCTTCCTTCCTTAAGCTGGAGAAAAGCTTCAGTCTCCCTGAATTGCACCTTTTATGGCCTTGATGCAATTTTCCCGGGTTTCCACACCCAGCTTGCTGGAGCTCAACCTTGCAGGGCTCCCGTCAAAAGGAGCCCAAGGACAATGAGCAACTCCACAGCTCAGGCAGTTCTGTGTCCTTGGATGGGTGCACACGGTGGTAAAATAAACAGTGCTCTTGCTGACCAAGTTTAGGCCCAGGACTGGGATGGGACCCAATTCCTTGGGATTCCTTTGGGACAGGAAGGACTGCCCTGGAATGTTATCTGTTCCGTAATCCAATGGCACGCAACTCCCTAGGTTTCTCTGGAATTGCAATAGTTCCGAGAAAAAGAAAGAAAAGAAAAGAAAAGAAAAGAAAAGAAAAGAAAAGAAAAGAAAAGAAAAGAAAAGAAAAGAAAAGAGAAAAACAGAAACAAAAAACAAAGGAAACCACCACCACTTGCCCCATCTTCAGATAGGAATTGATCAAGAGCCAGGGCAGACCAGATAACAGTAAATGCCACCAAACCCCACGAGTTCCTATCTTTCCCTCGCGGGGACACTGAGTCCCGTTGACAGCGCTCTGCCCGCGCGCTCTGTCCCCGCCTGCCCCAGGCCCGAGCTGGAAGTGCTGAAATAACGTAGGGCCCTTCTCCACACTTCTCCCAGCGTCCGGCCCAGAGATGATTGCCGATTCCCCACCCACGGTATACCCAGCCCCTGCTCTGAGGCGGACGAGAGAGGACAGCTATTTCCCTGGCCTCGTGAATCTCCTCTAGGCAATTTCAGGGTCCTCCCTAGCCCCTGCTTTCCTCAGGTCCCATCAGGCAGAAGGTCTGTACACTGAACTGAGAGACGTGTATAAGCTACTGCCAGAGAGCACAGGGGTTGTGACGTCAGTGAAACAGTCACTTGTTGGGACCAGGAGCGTGTAGGGTCAGGCGACTCACTGATCATGGTGGTGCCCCCCGCTAAGGCAGCCTTCGTCCCTTGGAAGAAGTCATCCACTGTGGTCATTCCCTTGTATGGCATCTGGAAGTGAGTGTGGACATCGATGCCTCCAGGGATCACCATCTTCCCATTGGCCTCGATGGTCTTCACTCCTCCAGGGACAATCAGATTGTCTCCGATTTGCCTGGTGAGACAGGGAAGCAAATGGTCACTTAAAAGAGCGACTTTGAAGACAAACATAGTACTGTAAGGATTTTAGACGAGGCAACTTGTATTAGAACGGCCTTTGCA